>NC_081413.1:86172456-86507873 GCF_030272615.1 Cryptomeria japonica
TGGGGGGTTTGGCTATGGTTTGTTTTTGCAATGCTTATAGAGAGGATGGTGAGGGAATATTTTTTGCTCTTGAAGAGTATCTCCTTCAGTGTCTCCCCAAGGCATTCATTCCTATTGACAATGACCAGATCCTTGCCCTGGTCATAAAGGATGAAGTTAAGACTGCTACTTTATCTATGGGTGCTTTTAAAGCATTGGGCCTTGATGGTTTCCCACCAATGTTCTTCCAAGAGTTTTAGAATACCGTGGGATTCAATGTTACTATGGAAACTAAGGATTTATTTAGAACTGGAAAATCACTGAAAAACCTCAACACCACCTTCATTGCCTTGGTTCTTGAAACTCAAGAACCTATGAGACTTACAAACTTTAGACCGATCAACTTATGAAACACAATCTATAAAATATTTTCTCAAGTCCTAGTGAATAGAATCAAACCATTTATGGATGGTTTTATCAACTATAATTAGAAAGGTTTTGTATCAAGGAGACAAATTTTGGATGTCGATATTACTACTCGTGAGGTTATGCATTCTATGAATAGGTGCCGCTTGCTAGGTATGGTCCTCAAACTTTATATTATGAATGCCTATGATAGGGTTTGATGAGAATTCCTCTTTAAAGTTCTTATGAAACTGGGGTTCCAAGAGAGGCTTATCAATCTTATTAGACAATGTGTTAAATTCTCGGTTATGGTTAATGGTGTACCGAGGGGTTTTTTGGAGCAGCCAAGGGTATTAGACAAGAAGACCCATTGTCCCCTTACTTATTTATCATCTTAGCTAAATTTTTAGGCAGGAAATTCCCGAATCTGGTGAGTTTGGTCAGACTTCAAGGTGTTAAAGTGGCCTCCACCATCCCTCTTAATGTTTTGTAGTAGTTTATGGATGATACTATCCTATTTGGAAGGGATTTAGTAGTTGAAGCTAGAGAATGGAGAGCCTTTCTTACCGATTATGCCAAAGCTTCAAGGCAACATATCAACTATGAAAAAAACAATTAAGACTTTTTTAACACTAAGGAGGACTTGCAAACTAAAATCAAAGCCATCCTTGGCTGTCAGAGTGTGGTCCTTCTTGGAAGTTACCTTGGCCTTCCTCTAACTGTCAGATATGTGATGACAACCTTTTGGACTTCTATTTTAGAAATATTGCAAAATAAGTTGGCGAGGTGGAAAGAAAAACTCCTCAGCAATGTAGGGAAACTCCAATTTCTTGCAACCTCACTCCAAGGTATCCTTGTTTATTTTTGTCTCTCTTTAAGATTTATGGTTCCATGGTAGAAAATTTTGAAAATCCAAAGGACCTTTCTTTAGACAAATATTGAGGAAAAAAAGAGAATGAACCTTATCAATTGGGAGATGGTTTGCAAAACCAAGAATTTGGGAGTGCTAGGAATCAAAAAATTAACCACTATTAATAAAGCACTTATTGCTAAGATGGGATGGAAACTTACATTCTACAATTCTGATTGGTGCAAAATTATGGAAGCCAAATATCTTTACTCTGAGAATTATTTCAGAACCCTCTCTACTATTGGATTCGCAAGTGGATCAAAAATCTTGAATAATATTTATTTTTAAGTGCAAGTAGCTCATTCAATTGGGCCTAAAATGGCAGGTTGGGAATGGATGCATAATCTGGTTCTAGGAGGATGTCTATATTGGGGACATGACTTTGACTTGTAAATAAAATTTTAGATGCCTCTATGATAATGCTAGAAGGTTTTTTCGATATTCTAGTTGTGATTATCTTACCCACTTTAAAGGCAGGAAGGATCTTATTCAATGATGTTAGAACCAACCCTTTTGGCTCAAAAGGCAATGGAGCTGCAAATGATTCTAAGGAAAATTATAATCCTTCTTTTTTACAGGAGAGGACAACTTCATTTGGAGGAAGGAGCAACAGGGAGTTTTTTCAGTTACACCGACTTAGAATCTGTTGTCAAATGAAGGTAACTCCTCATGGTGGTGGAGGAGATTTTGGAATCCTTAGTTGATCCCCAAAATAAACTTCTTTTGGTAGAAGAGCATGCACACTAAAATCTTAACATAGGAAAACCCTACAAAGAGAGGATTCCAATTATTGAATAGGTGTGTTCTATGTAAACAAGATGAAGAGACTATCCTTCATATTTTTCTCCAACACAATTTTGCTCACAAGCTTTGGAAAAAAGTGTTGGCAAAGCTAGAGAATTAGTGGACTTGGAATAATTCCATTCAACAATTTTCCACTGAATGGTGAGGACCTACCCACAACCCTTTGGTCAAACAACTCTGGAGGTTGATCCCCCTCCACGTGGGGATGTAGCTTGTGGAAGGAAAGGAACAACATAATCTTTAGGGGGGAGGAAAATTTAGTCGAGGTTGTTTTTAGAATCCTCTGCAAGCTGCTCAAGGAAAAATTATCGATCACTACTTAGAAGTGCCCATCCTACCCCCCTACCCCCTTTGATGACAAAATGGCAAGAAACTAGGACCTACCAAATACTTATGCTAAGCTTGACAGCTCCAAAAGATTGATAAGGAAGAACACCATATGGAAACCACTAGTCCCAGATTGGTATAAATTTAATGTTGATGGTGCTGCTAGGAGGGACAAGGCTAATGTGGGTGGGCTCATTAATTCTACCAATAGGGATTTTGCCCTACTATGGGGAATGAAATTTTCTCTCTCTATTAGTATTCAGGCTATAGCTATTAAAGGGGATTCAAAACTAATCATTGAAGTGGTGAAAGGCTAAAACAGACCTTGTTGGTCCATTGAAGGAATAATTGGGGATATTAGGAAACTCATCCTAGGGCTAGACATGTTTGACATTTTTATTCTTATAGAGAGGGTAACAGGGTTGTAGATGCTTTGAAAGCTATGGGTATTGAAACTGATGGTATTAGGTGTTGGAGGAACATCAATTGTATCCCACCACATGTCAAAACTCTCCTATAGGGAGAGAATAAAGCCAATAATTCTTTGAATGGAGTTTAAATATTCTTAGTTATGGACTACCATGTTCTACATATTATTTTTATTGAATAGGGACTATTTTGGTAATGTCTCAAAAGGTCAAAGGCAGGAAAATGATGGTGTGAGTAGGAATTTGAAATGATTTAGAAAGCGACAAGGGCCTTGGGTAGGGTATGATTACATGGAGGGGTCCCCATGCAATATGTCGAGGTGGGTAACCTGTAAATGCACAGACCATCTGAATATCTTGAAAGAGGCCTCAATAACGAGTTGGCATCATGATGGGAGGAAAAAGGTGAAATTTTGAAGCATTTCAAATTTAGGAAAGCCAAGGAAAGATTTGGTGATTTGGACCACATTGATTGCTCATAACGGAAAGTGTTGTCTGCACGAGAAGGATTTTATGAGGACAGAGAGTGTTAGCATGAATTTTAATGATTATAACCTTTTCTACTTATTTATGTCTTCCTTCTCTTACAATACGAATTTGGTTTTCTTGAAAATTCTGTGGGCCTTTCTACTCCTATGATTGATTGCGACAAAATGGGTGGGTCGGGGTTCAAATAGAGCCAAGAAAACATGACAAGTTCAAAAATGATGCCACAGTCTGGCACATTTGTTATGAGGGTGGTGTGTCCCAGTTTATTGAAAGTATTAACAACTATGATGAGGGCCTCTCTATTCAGTTTTTTAACTTTTAGGTAGATAGAAGAGTTTTGGTAGGGGCAATTTCCTTTGACGTTAATGAAGAGGTCATCACCCAAGCTATGGGATTGCCAATTATGGGTTGGAAATGAAAAAGACAAGTCATTTCTCTGACAATGAGAGCCTCAACTATTTTTTTAGAGGAAACAAGAGCCCTATTAAGTTGCAAGATGGATTTGACAGAGAGAAACTACTATTCCCCTAGAATCAGGTATGTCTTATGATCATGAAATATTTTGTCCTGGAAGGAATATTTAAAACCTTTTTCTTTTATCACTTGCTATTGCTCAATCACTTTAGGAATCATAGCCTCATTTCTTTTACATTTTTCCTTCTCAATTCGCTAGAATGTACAATGAATGAGGTTGTTGAGAGTGCCAACAACCAAGGAAAGAAGCATGTCGTACTCCATCAAGGCTTGATTTTTTGCCTTTACCATTTTCACCTAGATTTGTGTCCCCTAGGAAAATTGTTGTGAAAGAATTTCTTTGCCCTACTACTCTACCCCAGGCCAACCCCATTGATATCCCTGGCCCTAGTTAAAAAAAATGCATCACATTCCCAAGTGCTGGCAAAATTGTGTCCCAATCTAGGTCTCCAGAATCACCCTCTCTGAATTAGAGTGAACAGATAGACCCCAAATGTAAAGCCCTAGCCTTTACTATTAGCAACAAAAAAGGTAAAAAATCTACCTCCCCGAAAAAAAATATCAAAAAGTCTTTCCAAGAAGTGAGTGAGGAGGAGGAAGAAGAGGGGGAAGACTTGAGTAAAAGTGAAAATACCCATAGATGGTCCTTTAGGCTATCCATCTGCTCTATTGAAAAGGGAAAGTTGAAAAAAATTATGGATTACGAAACTGATGATGACGTTGAATTAGGTAGTGAAAAGGGGAAGGAAAGGAAGAGTTCTAAAATTGACAAAGGAGGGGATAAAGATGAGGAGAGGGAAATCTCTACAAATGATGATAGCTCCACCCATATTTTAGAGAGCCTAATTGACCACACTGAGGATATGATGCCTGATGTAATGGAGATGAATAAATCGAAACCAAAAAGGACCTGTAACTCTCAACAAGAAGGTACCTATTCTGCATGTAAGTTGAATGCCATGGAGCTGGAGAAGGTTAAAGCTAAGGTCTCTTATCTTGAAAGGAAACTAGGGAGTGTTTCTTGGTTTAGTCTTAGGTTTATGCATAGCTCAGCCACCTCCCTATGTTTAATACAAGAGAAGATATTGGGAGTGGATGAAGAAGAGGAGGGAAACTACAAGGAGATTTTTAAGTTCCTTACTGAAGACCGGTCCAATGTTCTCCATCAGGCAAGCTGGAAGTTTTAGGGATGGTAGCTAGAGGTGTTTTATCTTTAAATTTTGTTGTCGTTGTTGTTAATGTTGGTTCTAGTTGCGGAAGGCCCTCTATTAAGACTATTTTATATTTTTATATTGTTTATGTTTTTGGCCATAAGTGGCCTAGTATTAAGACTCTTATTAGGATTGCTAAAGATATTAGCTCTATTATATGTTGCTAATAGCTAATTTTTTTATATTAGTTAGTTGTTAATGTGTTGTTAAGGTGCTACTAATGCTCCTTTTGTTAAACTTACGCCTTGTGGGTTGTTGTTTTTGGGACAACACCCCTTGTTTTGTTTCTTTTTAATATAAAAAATAATTATTGAAGCTAAATAATGTATAAAATTGAGAGAGCTTTACTATGTATGTAAAACTCTATGGAAGAGATGCAGACCTTTAGCTGTATTTTATTAATTCTAATTCAACACACACACACACAAACTAGTCTCCACTATATACATAAAGTTGGTATAGTATGTCATGCACTCAGCCTAATTGAAATATTCGATGGGGTAACTTAATGTCCTAAGTGGAGGCTCATTTAATTATCGACTAGGGATGTATCTTCAAATATGATGCTAGCATTGTATGTGCAACAAAGGAATTATCAAGTTTTATATCATTACATGAAGAAAACACTAACTAATGAAGGTAACAATGATGTTGGAATTGAAAAATATGAGATATTGTAGATGTTGTGGGTTTCTTAGAAAGCGACCCAACAATGGTTGCAGGTAACAGTTTATAATGTAACAAATTGACAATTTGGTTACAGCAAGGATTCTGACTACAAATAGTGCTAACAAACCATAAGAATTATCTTAACAGTAATTAAGAAATCATCAACAATCTATCTACTATGTCCGTAACTAAACTAAATAACATAAAAGAGAAAAGGAGAATTACAATACCTCAAGTGGCCCTTGCTTGAGGATTACGATCTCTGAAAAGTAACAGTACACTAACTCAAAAACTAGCAATCATTGCTTGTTCTCGTTATAAACTTGTGTTCAAGACTTGACAATATTCACAAATACATAGAAGATCTAACAACAATCATCATCTATATTATTTGTATTATTTGTATCTGTAGACACCCATATTTGTCCACTTAATTGAATGAATATTTAGTATTTATTTGGTTATTTAACCATCGATCAATATTTAATTAACTCATCTTAAACCTCTTCTTCTGTCAATTAAATAAATTATTCATTTTATTTTATTTTATTCATTAAACCATATTCTAACAATTAATTAAATGAATAAAGCATATTTGTTTGATTAACCCCTCTCCACATTTAAATATATACATATTTATTTAAATCTCTAAAACCCTCCCACTTGCATTCTCCTACAAATGCAAGTTGCACAATTTTAGTTGAAATAAATGAATTTTATTTTAATTAAAATCCTCTTTTATCCTCACCCACTTGCTCACTAAATTTCTTCTAGACTCTTCTAATCCCCTTCTAGACTCTTCTAACCCTTCTAATTAGACTAATCCCCCTCTCTAATCTTTTGCACATTCCCAAACAAAAGTCACTTCTCAAAAATGCCTCAAAGTATTTGAAATGCATTAAAGGCTTTTATTTTTCAATAAGTTAACCCCGAAAGTCTTTCAAAGCCTTTATGACTCTTACATAACCATTAATGGTTAACTCAACCACCCACGTGGTTAGAGACTTTCTCTCTATCTCAACCCTCATTTAACTCATGAGGCTCTTCAAGCATTTATTGCTTTGACCATGATTATTTTCATTAACTCTTGCACAAGAGTTTATCCATTGGATAAAAGCTTTATCCACTAACTCAAGCCTAACCAAACCCTCCTAGGGTAACCCTCATGTCATCTCAAGCATTTAATGCTTCTTCCCTCTCCTCTCAATCCATCTCATGTTGACACTTTCCATCATGGGATTGGGTTGAAAGCCATCACATGGATCCCAAACCCATCAATCTTGACCCTTCACAAGCCCACTCAATCTTGGCCATTCAATCAACATTTTTCCCTATAAATGGACCTCATTCCCCAAGCAAAAAAAAAAGAGGAAACATTTGAGCATTGTTATTATAGTAAAATTTACATAGACATTAATTAGGAGCTTTCTCATAACAAATCTTTTACACTTGCATAAGCATTTGTTTTCATTTACAACCATCTTGAATCTTCATATGGTATCCATGCATAGTGCTAAAAGCTGAGAGCTACACTCATTTGGGATTGGAAAGGAGAGGAACAAGGAAGAGCCAATATCATCAAGCATAGGGAGGGAGTATTAGAGTTGTTTAGCTCTTTATTTTCCTCTTTGCTTTGTTATTAATCTTTCTAGATATGCTTTGAAATGGATTCATTTTCATGTTATGCTTATGTGGTGCAGGACACCCTAGGTCTTGATTTATCCTCATTGGCCTCATATAGCCAAATGTGGATTTTTGTGGATTTTTGGTTTATTTTGTTATAATAAGGTATTTTAGGGCCATTTTAGTCCATTTTTAATTAAATGCCCAAATTGTAAGCCTTTTGGTAAAAATGTGAAAAGTTGCAAAAAAAAAATAATAATTTGAAAATGTTGTCAAAATTAGAAAAAAAAAACATGTGTTGGAAGGTGGAAAGACACACATTGGGTATGCATTAGTTACATTCCAAGATTGAAGGCCTTTTTCAAGCCAATCTTGGCCCTATTGTACGAACTTTTTGGAGTTGGAGTGAGTTACAATACAATTTTCCTTGATTTTTCTCTATTTTTCTAAGTGTTTTTCAGTCTGTTCTAGCTCATTTTTGAATCATATTTTTTCACTCCCATGATTTCTTAGTGATTGGGATTGAAATAGATTTGAATCTACTTTCATATGTCATCAGTTTCACGAAATTTCATTCATTTTTGACCAAGATATTGTTGTTTTTGTGAATAAAGGTTAAAAATCTACCTAGGGTAACCTGGGATCTAAAAAAATGTAGAACTCTTTATTCCTGGGGAAGAATGAGCTGAAATCTGGGTATGTTTGCTGTTTTTATGTATATATTCTTATTCTATAAGTGCAGGGAAAATGGTGAAGGTTTGCTATGGTATTTGAGCTGAGTAATGTCTGATATCCTAATGTATCAGACAGAGATTTAGTGTTTTTTTAATTTTGCATGGGATGTTGGACGTATCTAAGTGTATTGGATCTTGGTGATGTTTTAAGGAGTAATAAGGGACCCTAAGATATCAATTTTTCAGGTGTCTAACTCTTCAAAATTATCTCGTTGTTCCTTTCACAATGACTGCCATTAATCTTGTGACTGAGACAACAAGAGCGAAGAAAAGTCTCTTAAACTTTAATTTTTTTTTGCATTTTTCATATCATGCATGTAATTGTGGAAAATTTTTCATGGTTTTGGGGTCCCAAATAATCCAAGACAGCAATCATAATATTGTTCCTTACACCATGTGTGATAAAAAGACAATATGTTGTCCTAGTTGCAGTGCATAGACATTTCTAGTTTTGGTAGAACGGCCATAACTCTTAGTTTCACCTTTGGATTGTCGTGAAAATTTTATATCATGTCTATATCTAGGTTATGTAAAACCTCACTGGAGAGACTAGATTCATTTTGAGTATGGCAAGAGTTATTAATGAATGTTCGTGACTATTTATTGTGACCAGCAAGCCTTAAATTGCAGTTTTTTATTGGTTTAAATCAATGGTTTCATTATATGTGTTGAGTCTTTGAATATGAAAGTTGTAGTCTAAAGTATTATCATGCATTGTGTGAAGGATGTGTGTGTTCATAGTTCCAAGGTCTCCATAATGAACCTATATGAAACCCTCATGTCATCTCAAGAATTTAATGCTTCTTCCCTCTCATCTCAAGCCATCTTATGTTGACACTTGTCATCATAGGATTGGGTTGAAAGCCATCACATGGATCCCAAACCCCTCAATCTTGACCCTTCACAAGTCCACTCAATCTTGGCCACTCAATCAACATTTTTCCCTATTAAAGGACCTCATTCCCCAAGCAAAAAAAAAGAGAGGAGGAAAGCATTTGAGCATTGTTATTATAGTTAATTCACATAGATATTAATTAGGAGCTTTCTCATAACAAATATTTTACACTTGCATAAGCATTTGTTTTCATTTACAACCATCTTGAATTTTCATATGGCATCCTTGGATAGTGCTAAAAGCTAAGAGCTACACTCATTTGGGACTTAGAGAGGAGAGGAACAAGGAAGAGACAACATCATCAATCATAGGGAGGGAGTATTAGAGTTGTTTAGTTCTTTATTTTCCTCTTTGATTTGTTATTAATCTTTTTAGATATGCTTTGAAATGGACTCATTTTCATGTTATGATTATGGTTGAAAGTTTACTAACATGATTTCTTTATTGTCGACTAATCTCATTTTCATGGCATCAATATTATTACCATTAACTAACTAGAATGAAGAACAACTTAATTCACATAATAAGAAAAAGATCATAACTGAAATAACACTTCCCTTTTTTAAAGCAACAATATGAAGTGGATCATTTACTTTAACACTTCCCTTTTTTAAAGCAATAATAGGAAGTGGATCATTTACTTATCCTAACTAAACCTAAAATAGATGTCTATCTTCCCTAACACTAAGGTGACTTATTTAATGAAATAAAAACAAAAATAATGACTACTCCTATAGGAGTCCAGTTATGAAACAAACTCTTTTATTCCATAGTGGTACAAAATAAAAAATGCGGTTAAATGCATCAAGTCTAAATTAATGAGGGACAACCTCATCATCTTCCATGATGCCACAATCATCCATGATCATTGGGCAGATAGAGTCAACAAGGACTAAAACTGATGATGAGGTTGAATTGGGTAGTGAAGAGCGGAAGGAAAGGAAGAGTGCTAAAATTGACTAAGGAGGGGATAAAGATGAGGAGAGGGAAATATCTACAAATGATGATAGCTCCACCCATATTTCAAAGAACCTAATTGACCATACTGAGGATATGATGCCTAATATAATGGAGATGAACAAATCGAAAGCAAAAGGGACCTGTAACTCTCAACAAGAAGGGACCTATTCTAGATGTAAGTTGAATGCCATGGAGATGGAGCAAGTTAAAGCTAAGGTCTTTGATCATGAAAGGAAACCAGGGAGTGTTTCTTGGTTTAGTGTTAGGTTTATGCATAGCTCAACCACATCCCTATGTTTAATGCAAGAGAAGATATTGGGAGCGGATGAAGAAGAGGAGGGAAATTACAAGGATATTTTTAAGTTCCTTATTGAGGACTGGTCCAATTTTCTCCAGCAGGCAAGCTGCAACTTTTAGGGATGGTAGTTAGGGGTGTTTTATCTTTAAAATTTGTTGTCGATGTTGTTAATGTTGGTTCTAGTAGCAAAAGGCCCTCTATTAAGACTATTTCATATTTTTATATTGTTTATGTTTATGGCCATAAGTGGCCTAGTATTAAGACTCTTATTAAAATTTCTAAAGGTAATAGCTCTATTATATGTTGCTAATAGTTATTTTTTTTTATAATAGTTAATGTGTTGTTAAGATACTACTAATGCTCCTTTTTTTAACTTACATCCTGTGGGTTGTTGTTTTAGGGACAACACCCCTTGTTTTGTTGATTTTTAATATTAAAAAACAATTACTGAAGCTAAATAATGTATCAAATTGAGAGAGATTTACTGTGTATGTCAAACTCTATGGAAGAGATGCATGCCTTCAACTATATTTTATTAATTCTAATTCAACACATACACACACAAACTAGTCTCCACTATATACATAAAGTTGGTATAGTATGTCATGCACTCAAACTCATTGAAGTGTTCGATGCGGTAACTTAATGTCCTAAGTGGAGGCTCACTTAATTATCGACTAGGGATGTATCTTCAAAGATGATGCTAGCATTGTATGTGTAACAAAGTAATTCTCAAGTTTTATATTATTACATGATGAAATACTAACTAATGAAGGTAAAAATGATGTTGGGATTGAAAAATATGAGATATTGTAGATGTTGTGGGTTGCTCAGAAAGTGACACAACAATGGTTGCATGTAATAGTTAATAATGTAACAAATTGACAATTTGGTTACAACAAGGACTCTGACTACAAATAGTCCTAACAAACCATAAGAATTATCTTAACAATAATTAAGAATCATAAACAATCTATCTACTATGTTCATAACTAAACTAAATAACATAAAAGAGAAAAGGAGAATTGCAATACCTCAAATGGCCCTTGCTTGAGGATTACGATATCTGAAAAGTAACAATACACTAAGTCAAAAACTAGAAATCATTACTTGTTCTCATTATAAACTCATGTTTAAGACTTGACAATATTCACAAATGCATAAAAGATCTAATAACAATCATCATCTATATTATTTGTATTATTTTTGTGTGCGGGAAATGTGGGTGACAAGAATATAAAAGTCAATATCAAAGTGTCCACACATCAATGGGACTCTTGGTGCAAGTTATAGGAGCTATATTGAATAGATCAACTTCCCAAGGGGTGTTCCATTGTTCTCTAGCTCACAGGATCCTTGAAGTCAATGTCTTTGCTCTCAAATCACTGAGCAAAGTGACTTAGGAATGACAACTCCAAGAACGAGTGATGTTTGCTTATAAGTATGAATGCATTCCTACAACATGCATAATATTGAAACTAGAATGATTTAAACTAGTATGAATATGATGCTATGATAAAGATTAGTAATCATATCCTAACAAGATATACTAGTCTAACATGGATATGCTATGATATTAAAAATGCTTCTAAATGTTTAATGTGTTTTAACAAAGAGAGGTTTGATGCTTAGTAAAATGACTATAAGTTAGATGCACGAAACTTGGATCTTCTAAAAAATGAGAGAATGAGAGCTCTATTTATAGGGAAAATAGGGTAGTGGATGGTCAAGATTGAAAAATCTTAACAAGGGCCAGGATTGAAAGTTATCAATCCATGCTTACAATTCTCACAAATGAAATGGTGACAATTGTCAACAAGAGGTTTCTTGAGAGGAGATGAAAGAAGCATTTAATTCTTGAGGAGACATGAAGGTTACCTTAGGAGGTAAGGGTTAAGGTTAGGTTAGGGTTATCCATTGGATAAAGCTTTTATCCAAGAGGTAAACTCTTGTGCAAGGGTTAAAGGGATAACCTAGGTTAAAGTGCTTGATGAGACTCTTGGGTTAGATGAGGGTTGAGTTAAAGAGAAAGCCTCTAATCATGCAAGAAGGTTGAGTTTTAACCATTAATGGTTATGTAAGAGCCTTTAATGGTTTGGAAGACTTTGAGGGTTTGAGAAGTGAATTCCCTTTGTTTAGGGATGTGACAATATTTAGGAGATGGATTAGGCTAATTTAGAATTGATTAGAAGAATCTAGAAGGGGTTTAGGAAGGCAAGTGGGAGATGTAGGAAAATGCAAGTGGATGGAGGAGAATTTTAATTAAATTAAAATTACCTTATTTCAACAAAATAGATGCAACTTGCATAAATACAAGTGGGGGATTTAAATAAATAAATTAGATTTATTAACTTGCAAGGATCAATTTAATTAAATGTAAGTTTAATTAAAAAGGGAGAAAGGGGAATTAATTAAATAGAGTGATTTATTTAATCAAAGGCTAGAAAAGGCTTAGGTGAACTTTATCAAATTAATTGAGTTATTTACTTAATTAGATAGATGAATGTTGAGAATTAAATAGAGGAATGAGGTTAAAATGAATATTAAATATTCACTTAGGAAAGTGGTCAAATTTATACATCTACATTTTGCCCCTCTTTGAAGTGATGTGTATGCACATGTTCATTCAAAGAAAATTTGCCAGATATGATATCAAAATTTGATCGATATGATGTTGTGTGTTGAAATGTCGATATGATGCCCTAGATTTGATAAATGATATTGATGATGCGCCCTCGGGAGATGAATCAAGGATTTGAAAATTTTGTTGATTTGATGAGTGTTTTTAAATTAATTGCATTTTGAATGTTTTGACTATGTCGAATGAATTTTAATTGATTCATCTCCCAAAAATGATGTTGATAAGGTTAAAAAATTAAAAAAGTGAGGAAAATGCATGCCCCACATATTAGCCTGGTTGACTTTTACCCTATAAAAAGGTAAAAAGTGATTTGATTCTTATCATTTGCACATTTGTCTCCTTGTGATTGTGACACTTTAGCTTTGACGAAGATGTCGGTTCCATATGCTTTGCACCAATTTGAGCACATTCATCGATATCGGAGGCCCCCCGCGTATGGCTTACCTGTAAGTGATCCAAAACTTACCACATTTTTGATTGATTTTGCCTATTTTGATCACGTTTTTTATTTTTTTGTTTGTTTGGAATTTATCATTTTAGTGCGTAGGGGTTTTTCATAGCGCATATGATAGACAAGATAGCATGTAGAGTAGACCTAGGTAGGGTAGCGTCCAAGTAGCTTTCTGCAATGCGTCAATAGGTTAGGTTAGCACGTAGATTGTTTTAGTGCATAGGGTTGACAAGAAAGCACATAGGGTAGATAGAGAAGCACGTATAGTAGAGAAGTGCATACGGTTAGCAGGGTGGCACAGTGGCGGAACCAGTTAGTGCGTCAGGGGATTTAGCGCGTTGGTTAAAGTTTCTAGCACATTGGAAGAAAAGGATAGCGCATAAGTAGCAGCTTAGCGCGTAGGAGCCCTAGTTTAGCGCGTAGGGTCCAAAATGGGTGAAAAAGGCTTGGAAGAATGCGTCGCGGGTCAAATAGATTAGGTAGATGGCTTAGGGGTTGATAGGTCCCTGTTGAGTGTTTTGAGATGGGTCTTGAGCCAATGTTTTGCCTATTGTGATGATGTCCAATTTTTGATATGATGATTTGGATTCTGTTGAAATTTGCTTTTGATATGGAGTGCCAAGTTGATTGATTGTTTTGATGAGGATCTTGATTTTGATGTTGATGTGAATCTTTGATTTTTGCCTTGCAATATGAATTTGATGTCCGATATGAGTTCTGATTCTTGATTTCCGATATGATTCCTGATTTGATGCTTGCAATATGATGCTTGTGATATGGGTCTTTGATATGGCTTTTGATATGATGCTTGTGTTATGGGTCTTTGATTTTTCATATGGGTCTTTGATTTTCGATATGGGTCTTGATTCGATGGTTGCGATATGGGTCTTTGATTTTCGATATGGATCTTGATTTGATGCTTGAATTATAAGTCTTGAATTGCTTGTGTTATGGATCTTGATTTTCGATATGGGTTGTGATGTGATGCTTGCATTATGGATCTTGATTTGATGCTTCGTTGTTTCAAGTTGATTTTTGTTTTGATTGGATATATCAGATAGATGTGGGAACTGATGATGGACATTTGTTGTTTTGCAGGCACAACTTGGTGTACTTCAGTCATGAGAGCAATTTCCAAGACCATGGTCATTGATTCCACATTTATCACAGGTTGATAGAGATGTGATTGAGAGATGTGGTTTATCATCCTTACTAGACATACCTCAGTATATCATTAGCTAGGGTTTGTTGACAGCTTTGGCAGAGAGGTGGCACAGTGACACAAACACCTTTCACTTGGCTACGAGCGAAATAACAATCACACCAGAGGACTGTTATCACATTCTGTGGATTCCTATCGTTGGGGCCTTGTTGCCATATGAGTAGACTAAGGAGGGTGGGACAAAGGCTCTCTGTCGCATCTTCTAGGATGATCACAATAGCGGGTATGAGATCCCATGGAAGGAGTTTCTAGATCTTGATTATTATCTATTGCCCTCAGTACTAGCAGGTTTCATTGGAGGATTTATGTGTCCCGACCGTAGGTCGAAGGGACTAGTTGTTGGATGAGGATTGGTGTTAGAGGCTATGGTAACACGGGGGCACAGGTTCGCATGGGAGTCTTGTATGTTAGCCCACCTTTATAGAGAGCTTCACTAGGTGGTGTATCTAGGATACAACACTTTATCCGCAGGGGTGACATTACTATAGGTGTGGGCCTAGGAGCACATTCCTATGTTGAGACCACTTGCAAATAGGGATAGGCCAGTTGGTCGAGCATATGCTTATGGGTATATAGGTATAGTTGTCTAGCATAAGCTAGGAAAACTAGAGCACTGGCATAGAGCATTGGATGATATTGATACGGTCATTTGGAGATTGTATATGGATTGTGAGGTGTGGACTGAGGATAGGCAAGAGATGCCCTATATGTATATGTTGAGATATTTGATCGGGCGAACGCCATTTATCATTGAGCAATTTTTGCACAGTTGTGTTCAACGACAATATGAGAGATAACAGGGGATGCCACAGGGAGCATGTTTGTATGCTCGTTGGAGATAGGATATGCCAAAGTGGGGACCCACTATAGATAGTTTAGCGGTGGTAGAGGAGTATATGACATAGGAGTTTGTAGCGTACTTCATGGCATATGTAGTGGCATGGATATCTGATCCAGCAGAGATGCTACCTGCCTTTGATGATGATGAGGATGAGCAGCCAGAGAGGTGAGGGGGAGTGAGTCAGAGAGATGAGGAGGGAGAGGAGGTAGGAGATGGAGGTGGATATGATGGAGGAGGTGGTGGAGAAGATGGTGGAGGAGGTGGTGATAGAGGGAGAGGGAGAGGAGGAGATAGAGGAGGTGGTGGATTAGATAGAGGATGAGGGGGAGATGGAGAGAGAGGAGGATTAGATAGAGGACAAGGGGGAGATGGAGGGAGAGGAGGAGGGTTCGTTCTTGCTGCTAGTGGGGTTGGTAGGGTAGGTTCAATGCTAGCAGTGGTGGGTGGAATAGAGGATGTTAGGTGACCTGCCCAACGGAGGAGATCTAATGTTTTATCTCCACCGGTGCCTCAGACAGGGATAGTTATGCGTGGGACCATGACATAGCTACCCATTAAGATTAGGGTACCCACCCATTGACATGATTCACAGATTAGAGCCCTACAGGTCACGGTGCAGGAGCTACAGGCACATGTACTATCACAACAACACCAGATTACACAAATTATGGCAGAGCGGGATACAAAGAGAGAGCGTCAGGGCTGGGCAAAGGATCTTGCTGGGAGATTGGAGAGAGTGATAGGTGGTGCCCCGATGTGAGACACGCTAAGGGAGATAAGGTACATGACCAAGGACGCCGAGTACTACAGGCGTTTATATTGTAAGGAAAGCAGTGCACGAAAAACACTCTCCTAACGTCAATTCTAAGGGCATTTGCAAGCAAGGAAGTATTTTAATTTCAATTTGCAATACATTAAGATAAAAAATAGATAGAAGATTAAGATTAACCAGACAAAATAGCACCAGAGAAGACATCAGATATATGTCGGAAAACCCTTACAGGTAAAAAACCCACCACCAAAAAAGAGATCCCTTTATTCATTAAACTACACTGTTACAATAAAGTACTCAGATCCTCTTTTATGGACTCTGTTCTTAGAACTTTGTTTACACAACATGAAGACATCTCAGCTTAGCTTCGACAACTTCCATCTTTTCTCTTCGGCTACCACCACAGTATTTATGCACACCCATCTGCTCATCAGTTACATCTTTGGCAACCGCAATCTGCCAAACCAATCGGCCTTGGAGCATAATTGTCCAGTAACAGCCTGTCCATTCATGAATTTGTGGAAAACATATTATCCCACATTCATCCGAAAGACGGGTCAGTTCGTATTCAAATACAACTGATAAAAATATTCCAAGTGTCCGCCTACTAGTCTTTGGTCCATGTGACATCAACCCGATCGCCGAAGGCAATTCCATCAGGTATCGAAAGACAAACAATCAACTATCCCAAACGTCTGATCTTTCTCTTTGCACTCCACTACTCCACTATGTGGCACCCCTTGATTGGTTTCGGGTCCCTACCCTAAGATCTTAGCACGACCTCACTATCCGCCCAAAATTCTTCTTTGTCGTTGGGTCGTGATGGATATTCTAACGAGCAATTTCCCATCGTAGCCTAGTGACCACCATCAGATCTTCTGTGATCATCATACAATGATCTATGATCTACTCGGCCTTTAACTCACCTGAGTCATTCACCTGTCGGGTCCCACCACTTGGTCGCCATGTCACAAGGGATATTCATATGAGCATTTTCCCATCGTGATCTAGCGATCACCGTTGGATCAACCTTGATCACCATCCGATCATCCTAGACTTGCTCACCAAATAACTTTGCTTGAGTGCTCTTTTGCTGGGACCCATCACTTAGTCGCCATATCATGAGGGATAACATTTTGGTCATATTCCCATCGTGATATAGCGACAACCATTGGATCTTTTTGCATGACCGTCAGATCTAATCAACTTTCTCACTCGATAGCCAATCACAAGAAGAGGGTTCCATCAGGTTAAGTTACACCGATCAACCCAAACACTAGTTAGGAGAAATCGAGGCATATTTCCAACAATCTCCCACTTGCCAAGAAATTCACTGGACTTGTCTAACATGCCAAACACATACCAATTACACTGAGAACCATGGACTCTAAAGCCCATCAATGCTGATATACCACTCAATTAGAAAACAAAATTTAACATGTGCACCAATGCAGAGTAGTCTCATCTCATTCATGAACACTTCCACCTTCTACCATGCCACTGCAACATGACATATATAGAAGCTATCCACTGAGAAAAATTCAACTCTATCTCCCGAGCACACAAAACTCATGATCCAAAAACTAACCGAATGTACCAACATTTGTCACAAACATAGCTAGAATAGCACCCACATCAAGTGCTATCACATCCAACTACACATACCCTTAAGATATACCAAACTAAATTTTAGAACATTAACATTTACAACCTGTTACTCAAGCTTCACATGCGATATACACAAAGAAGCTTCCACTTCATAGATAATGTCAAAGTTGAAAAATAACTGTTTGCAACATCACATAGAAGTGAATAAATCTTTGTACCAAGAGCTTTCCCAATACTCTTGCAAACAAGTCTTCACAACACCTTGTATCATGCCCTTCTATAACCACCTCTTAAATGTCAACTGCGTTATAACAAATGAATGCATCTCAATTGAACATATTAAACTTTCCAACACATACATCTCTAGCCACAAGAGAAAGATAGCATCATCTACTGTTTCCATGTATCCATGAGCATGTGTAACTGATCAACACATGCCAACCTCCGAATGCATAATCACATTATCATGAAGTATCAAACAATATGATCAATGTACTCAAAATTACAAAAACAAAAACTAGATCATTGTCAAACTTCCAACTGCAGAATCAAGAATATAAACATGACAAACATGATCTAAAACATCTCTTCCAAAGAGATTACATGCTCTATATGAAAATAACCATATTATGTCACAACTCTAAATGCATCTCAAGAGTGTACCCAAAAATAATATAACACATGCTAACTAAGGAAAACAACATCTCTACCAGGACTTATGAATCATCAAGATGTTAGCATCTTCAGTCACATGAAGATCATCCACCATCAAATGATGAATTTGCATCACTGCCAAAGACCCATGGTACCTAGTCTTACATGGCATCGTGACAAAACCAAACACCACCAGAGGTCTAACTTGCCAAAGTGTCTCAGAAGGCATCTCCATCCTCATTCTGTGAGGATGCACAAGATGAATAATCAAAAGAACTCTTGTTTCCTTTCTTCTTCTTCTCTTTGCAATCCTTCCAAATGTGACCAACCTGCCCACAGTTCCAGCACTTCACTTTGGACTTCTTTCCAGGAGCAGAACTATCCTCTGACTTGGATTTAGACTTCTTGTCCTCTGTCTTGCCACGAATAGCAAGAGCCTCCTTGACCATCTCAGAATATTTCCTTCATGTTTCTTCTGATAGCAACAAAGCAACTGCTTCTTCCATCTTGAAAGTGGTTGTTGTGCTTCCAATGGCCATTACCAGATGATCCCATGTGTCAGGTAGAGAACACAATAGAAGCATACATCGATCCTTGTCATCAATATTGACTCCCACGAAGGTTAGCTGAGCAACCATCATGTTGAAAACATTATCTGCAATAGATGTACCCTCGTCCATCTTCAAGGAATACAACTTCTTCCTTAGTAACAACTTGTTTACCAAAGATTTCCCCTGATAAATATCTCCAAGTTTCTTCCACAGAAAATGTGCAGTCTTTTCCTCATGAACATTTAACAGAATATAGTCTGTCAAATAGAGTCTGATCAATACTTTGTTTTTTCTATCTGTAAGATCCCAGTCTTTTTGCTTCATGTGTGAAGGTTTTTGTCCAGACATAGCAACCCACAGATCTCGATCAACTAGCAAATCTTCTATCTTGAGTTTCCACAACTTAAAGTTTGAACCATTGAACTTCTCAATCTCCACTTGTCTAGAGTTGTTCGGCATCTCAATCTACAAACAAAATACTCTGCCAGACTCCCATTGAAAACATAATTGACACCAAACAACCCTACCTGACATGGATAACACAACTAAATGGCTCTGATACCACTTGTAAGGAAATCAGTGCACGGAAAACGCTCTCCTAACGTCAATTCTAAGGGGATTTGCAAGCAAGGAAGTATTTTAATTTTAGTTTGCAATACATTAAGATAAAACACAGACAAAAGATTAAGATTAACCAAACATAATAGTAGCACCAGAGAAAGACATCAGATATATGTGGGAAGACCCTTATGGGTAAAAAACCCACCACCAAAAAAGAGATCCCTTTATTCAGTAAACAACATGATTACAATAAAGTACTTAGATCCTCTTTTATGGACTTTGTTCTTAGAACTATGTTCACACAATATGTAGACATCTCGGCTTAGCTTCTACAACTTCCATCTTTTCTCTTCGGCTACCACCACATAGTTTATGCACACCCATCTACTCATCAGTTACATCTCTAAAAACCGCCATCTACCAAACCAATCGGCCTTGGAGCATAACCATCCAATAACAGCCTGTCCATTCATGAATTCGTGGAAAACATATTATCCCACTTTCATTCGGAAGACGGGTCGATTCATATTCAAATACAACCGACAAAAACATTCTAAGTGTCCGCCTACTGGTCTTCGGTCCAGGTGACATCAACCCGATCGCCGAAGGTGATTCCATTGGGTATCGGGAAGACAAACAATCAGCTATCCCAAACGTCCGATCTTTCTCTCTGTGCTCCACCATGTGGACCCCCTGATTGTTTTCGGGTCCATGTGTTAGTTTTGATACTAAATGTAAAGTAAAAATGCCAATAGCTAACAAGATGAGAGGGGGGGGTGAATCATACAAACTTATACTTCCATAAAATCAACAGATTCAACCTCGGTAACTTATACTTCAGCAACTTAACCAAAAATTGCTAAACATGCAAACTTATAAACACATAATCATCATAACACTCATAACACCAGATTTAACATGGAAACCTAAATAGGGAAAAACCACTGAGGGATTTTGGACCCACTAAGAAATATACTCTTCTAGAGTATGCTCGGTTAAAAACAAATCCTGTTAAAGATTACAAACACATTGCTAGATGTGACCCGGTTAAGGGATTTCCCTCAGATCTGTTAGGATCTTCACTTTGTTAGAAGTGACCTTGTTAAAGGATTTCAAACACTCACTTAGAATGTTACCTTGCTAGAGGGTTTACAAATAAGACTGTTAAGTCCACTCGGTTAAGATATTTGCTGTCACTTACAAAATAACAGTATTAAAAATCTATCTACAACTTCACATCTAAAATGCTAAAGCAGATTCTTATTTGCTCAAAACAATCTAGTCGTAGGACTCATCTTGTCCCTCTGCTAGGCTCTCTACTCTGTTATTCAAACAGGTCTTCAAGCTTCTGTGCTCGGTAATCACTATGTAGCATTCATGTGCTTACACTTGCCCGCATACATTGTTTATTAACAATTCCTTATTTATAAACAATTGCTAACCACTAAATCTCGTTGATCACATTTCTCATGATCAATCTTAGCCATCAGATCTTCAAACTTGACCAGGTTCAATGTATTCTTCCGATCTAAAAACGTTTTACCTTGTCTCAGGACTTGTAGTCCTCTCTTGGAACTTGCACAAGGTTAATGCGGTTCAATCTGCACTGTAGATCTTCCTGCCGATTTTCCTTTGCCATAGATCCTTAACAAACTTCATGCATGACATACCAATCATTTATACATCTCCAGCTAATCATTGTCCTTCATTAAATAATGGTTTTATCCATCCAATGCGCACTGTCATAACTCGGTTGCAATTCGGTAAATACTAAACTTTACTCGGTAGACATTTCGCCTTCATTAACCGATATCAATAACCTTAAGGTTTACCAACTAGGTTCGTTAGGGTTTACCAACTAGGTTCCTTGCTCGATGACATAGTATAGTATTAACCTTACAATCAACAACATATGTAGGATATCAAAACAATATAAACATCATGATCTCATCATTGTCTAACTCGGTAATAGTTGCCCATTGAATAACTTATTCCTCCTCTTTATTCATCACATTCTTTCTGTGTCTTTTACCGACATCTTAATTCTCTTCTAATCAATCTTCTCAAGATATGGCAACATCATACTAAATCAGATAATCAATTTCTTGACATCAATGACAAAATAATGTTATAAAGATAGTTATCATCCTTCTTTAGTTATATCAATAATCTTCAACAACCTTCTCAATATCCTTATTGAATATCAACAATCTTTCTTACTATAATGCCAACACCATGCTCTGGCATCTTAGCACGACCTCACTATCTGCCCGAAATTCTTCTTTGTCGCTGGGTCGCGATGGATATTCTAACAAGCAATTTCCCATCACGACCTAGCAACCATCATCAAATCTTCTGCGATAGTTGTCCGATCATCTGCGATCTGCTTGGCCTTTAACTCGCCTGAGTCATTCACCTGTTGGGTCCCACCACTTGGTCACCATGTCACGAGGGATATTCTAATGAGCAGTTTCCCATCATGACCTAGCGATCACCATTGGATCAACCTTGATCACCGTCTGATCATCCTGGACTTGCTCACCAATTAACTTCGCTTGAGTGCTCTCTTGCCGGGACCCATCACTTAGTCGCCATGTCATGAGGGATAACATTTTGGTCATCTTCTCATCGCAATATAGTGACAGCCATTGGATCTTTTCGCCCAACTGTCAAATCTACTCAACTTTCTCACTCAATAGCTGATCACAAGAAGAGGGTTCCATCAGGGTAAGTTACACCAATTGACCCCAACATTGGTCAGGAGAAATCGAGGCATATTTCTAACATATATGAGGAGGTGGTCCCTAGAGATCACAGAGTTCTTAGCTATGCAGCCAGTCGATCTTCTCATAGTCATATGGGGATAGAGAAAAGAGGTGTTAGTGGGCCGACCCGACGTGATCCACCTAGTGGAGACCCAAGGGCTGGGACATCTGCTACGAGACTGTCAGCCTCAAGAGATAGTCATACCTGAGAGACTTGTCTCTGTTGTATTTTGATCATTTTTGTTGTATTTTGATAGACATGATATCCCTTGCATATTTCGACCATTTTTTAGATATACATATGGCATTGATTCAATTTGATCCATATATGTTATTGATAATGATTGATGATATGCATTAATATGATGATTCTATGATGATGATGATGTGATGATTAGATAATAATGCTCTTGATTTTGATGATGATGTATGATTCATGTTGAGATGAGAATGTGATGATGTATTATATTGATTACTTTGGTTTATGAGACGTATCTTAAAAATTAGATGTATGATAATAATAATGATGTGATATTAAATTGTGATGATGTATTGTATTGATTACTTTGATTTATGAGATGTATCCTAAAAATGAGATGTATGATAATGCAAGTTTAAAATGATATGCAACTAAATGCAAGATTAAGAATGATATGCAACTAAATGCAAGATTAAGAATGATATGCAACTGAATGCTCACTTTAATTATGGTGTTGTCATTCCTGTGTAGTCACTTGTTGGTGCTCTATTTTTGTTTGTCATCATTGAGCTTTTGATATGTTGGAATTTTATACAAGCATAATGGTATAATTGAACTATAATGACCTGAGTGAAACTAACATGAATTTTGATATTGCAAGATGACACAAGCATCGAGGTATAATTGAACCAAGATGACCTAAGTGTTGCTTGCATACAAAAGACAAGAGTTAACCATTTGTATGCACAAAGTGGAACAATGTCTTCAATGATATGTTTCCAATCATGTCTCGAGACAATATTTGTACCCTACGAATGATCGCCTCACAAACAGAAAACCAAAAAAAATATCAGATTCCTTTGTTGCTTTCTCTAGCTTGATGCATCCTTGAGAAACTCAGGAGATCTAATGATTCAAAAATTTAAGATACAAAATAGTCAAAACTTTATGCTAGATGTAAACAATTTATAATTCAAAAAATCATCCATCATGTGTGTGTTAAAGTTGTAGTTGGATAATGGTCTTGATTTCTAGCCTGATGATCAGTTGTTGACATCGTTTCCTTAACATGCTGTTATCCTTGTTGTTTATTGGTGTATTGTTTAAAGTGAGAGGAATAATTCCCCTAGCCACAAATATCCATCGATGCGAATACATACTGTGATCACCAAGCCATGGTGGGATATGATGAACCAATCGTCAGATAATCAAGGACAGTGACTATGCTAAGTATGTCTGAGATAATGCTACGTGAATAAGTTTTTGGGTGATGGCCATTAGCTGAGACTTGGATGGATGTAAAAGATATGAGTACTGATAGATAGAGGATCTGATCACTCATAAATAGCGCCCATTGCCAGGTTTTCACTACTTGGTTTCATTGCACTTTTTTGTTTTGTTTTTTTATTTTTTTGTATTTTTCTGATATTTTGACTTTTTTGTATTTTGCACTTTTTCCGTGCATTAGACGACTCAAGTGTAGAATTTATTTAGATGGATGTTATTGGTTGGATCATCAAGAATGTCTCCTTCTGAGGTTGTTAACTGATAGGTGCCTGATCCGTAGGCTGATATGATGACATAGGGACCCAACCAGTTAGGTTCAAACTCCCCCTTCTTTTCGCGATCCTGTTGATTTCTGGGATTTTATTTGAGTACAAGATCACCGATTTTGAAAGCCTTAGGGATGACTTTGTGGTTGTAGCTTCTGCATATTCGTTGTTGGTATGCTTTGAGATGAACAGTTTAGACAAAATTCAAGGTACACAGACTTTGAACCGGCAATAAAGATAATCACAAATGAACCTACTGTGAATACACCGGTACAGAATGGTGATCCAGTTACACTAGCATCATCTGGAGATTCAACAGTCACTGAAGAACAACAACAAGTATAAACAACCTGGTATGTAGGACTGAATCATTCTGAAGATTAGATAATTGGAAACAAATTTCAAGGAGTTATGACTAAAGGAAGATTGAAAAAAATAGAGGTATGTCTTATTTCTCAAATTGAACCTACATCAATTAATGAGGCATGTGAAGATAAATATTGGATTAAAGCTATGGAAGATGAATTGGAACAAATTGAAAGGAATAACACTTGTTCATTAGTTCCTTGGCCTAAAGACAAAAATGTAATTGGAACTAAATGGGTTTTCAAAAATAAACTTAATGAAGATGGTAAGGTAATCAAAAGCAAAGAAAGATTAGTGTGTAAGGGATATTCACAAAAAGAAGGAATTGATTACAATGAAACCTTTGCACCGGTAGCTAGAATTGAGGTAGTCAGACTTTTATTGGCTTTTGCAACACACAAGAACTATAAAGTATATCAAATGGATGTTAAATGTGCATTTTTGAATGGAGATCTTGAAGAAGAAGTTTATATTGAACAACCTAATGGATTTACTTTGACAGATAACAAAGACATGATTTGCAGGTTAAGGAAAGCTTTATATGGATTGAAACAAGCTCCTAGAGCTTGGTATGTTAGATTGGACAAATATATTTTGAAGCTTGGAGACACTAAATGTAAAGCTGACAACAATCTATACTACAAAGTGACTAATGATGACATCTTGGTTATTGAAGTTTTTATTGATGATATAATCTTTGGAGGAGAAGATGGTTTGTATAAAGACTTTTCTAACAAAATGCAGCAAGAATTTGAAATGTCTATGATTGGAGAGATAAAATTCTTTTTAAGATTGCAGATTTCACAGACTGATAAATTTATATTCCTATGTCAATCTAAGTACTTGAAGGAATTACTAAAGAAATTTGGCATGGAAAACCGTAAACTGGTAAGCACACCTATGACTACAACTGATAAATTATCTTTGAAGGATGAATCAACACCTGTTAATCCGATTAGATACAAGTCCATGATAGGAGGTTTACTGTATTTGACACAAACAAGACTTGATATTATGAATGTAGTATGTATTGTTTCAAGATTTCAGAGTAATCCTAAAGAAAATCATGAATCAGCAGTAAAAAGGGTTTTCCGGTACCTACAAGGCACTACAAATCTTGGTTTATGGTATCCTAGAGATGAAAATTTTGACTTATGTGCATACATAAATGCTAATTGGGCAGAAGATGTGGATGATAGAAAAAGCAATACCAGCAGAGCATTTTTTCTTGGTAGCAGACTAATTTCATGGTTGACCAAGAAACAGAGTTGTACAAGTCTATCATGTAATGCCCCACCAGGAAACCCCGAAGGGATTAAGCCATAACACAAGAATATAGTGCAATAATTTTTTATTTATTTTTTAAAGTTACACCACATAAGATACAACAAGATATCAAAGATTCAGATTACATAGCGGAAGACATCAACTAACACCTAAAGAGTTTCCCAACGAGATTACTTAAATTTCACAATTCACTTAACTCACACAATTAATCCAATAAGCTGATTATCTTAATAACGAGATAATTCTTAATCAGGATAATTTCTTTCAAAAGATGGAAATATAAATCACAAGCAAAGATTCATCCATTAAGATCTATTCATAATCTTCATTCAAGCTTTTCATTAAAATACAAGCCATACATCTAATATTCTAACACACTAGAATTTCATCATAAACATATGAGATCTTTTCAAGCATACTTAATTTCCTTAACAACAACTGAATATATTCCATTACTCTAAGTTACATTCTTTCATATTCAAATTTTTGCATTTTAAAAGACGATTGCATACATGCATCTATGATAAATCTCATCTAAACCACTTATGCATTCGATCAAAATGGCATTCAAGAAAGATCTGCATATAAGCATTTAAAGTTAATTTCATCTTATCCACTTATACATTCTAACATAAGCTATTCATGCATGATAAAGTTGAATAAGGGAAACATAAGAGAATAACATCACATAACACCATAATGATCTCGAAGTTCACCCCTAAAAGACTACATCTCCGGGTCTGCTCAACTGCAAGACCCCTCTGATAATTAATAAAGTTAAGAATACAAGAGGTTACACCATTTACAATCTTGCCATCAAGGTGAAACATAAACAATATACAAACGACCGCATCGGTCAATTAATTCATAAACAATCCTTGAAAAGGAAAGGATCCAACTGAACATAATCAAAGCTAAAACAAAAGTCTAGAAGAGCATCCACAAAACTGAGCCATCACCACCCAAGGTCTAACATGAAACCAATACTCACAAGGGCATAGACAAAAGGATGACCCACAAACGTGCTCCTAACAAGACAAAATGACAACACACTAGCGAACGTAGGGACAAGTGTCATCACACAACCTGGTATGGTTACCATGGTAGGTCTTCATAGGTTCCGGCCCCATACACTGGGTTACCCTGGCAACCTAATCCGAACCTCTAGCCCATCCAAGCCTCATGTGGACCCACACATCCTCTCGTGAAGACAAAGATGATGGTTTGCCATTTCAGGCCTTCTCACATCATGTCGAGTCTATGTTAGCACTCGTCCCACGTGTGAGGCACATTTATCTTACTTAGAGATTACATCCTAATCTACTATTAGGTTATCACTTATTAGACTCACTTTCGATGGCTTACCCAGCAGCCACTTTGGGTGCGGCCCCCAAACGAAAGCCACTTCCCCATATGTCACTAGACTAAACTCGAACAAACTCAAAACCCAAGGAATACACATGGTCAGACGAACGGAGTTCAAGAAGGAGGGAACAACCATCTAGTCAAACACGACTCAAAAGAGGTACACTTACTGATGGTACTCTAACTAGAGACCCGACCAACTATGGTCAACCACAAATCATCATTCGACACCCACACAAAGGATATGACCAAATACGACACTACCACAAAACAACAGTCAACTCAGAACCGAGGACTGAAACAGGTACCCCAATCAATCCATACGACAGGGTCCTATCAAACAAAGCACGACTTGCCATCACATAAGCAAAAGCGAATACAAAAATTAAACTCGCATAGGTAATAACCAAAAAAGACAATATTTTCTCATATTGATTTGAACATTAATAGTCAACCAAGTTTTCTAATGATCTAAGTTTTTGAATTGCATTGACAGAAAAATCATCGTTACCAGGAGAATACAATACCACAATTCCAGTGGTCCATTCGCCTATGTCTCAAAACAGAGGAAGGTTATAACTATACCATTTACTTTACAAATTGAAAATACCATTAACTCACCAACATTCCAAACAATACATTATTACTTTCCAATAGTATATCGTTTAAATGATCAAAATATCCAATGATAAAATATTTCATTTACTTCTCAATTACTCAAATGATATGTTCTTGAATATTATTTAACATAATCAATTAGTAAATATATCATATTTCAACAATTTTCCAATAACATAATTTTTTTTTTTTTTTAAAACAATACTTCCTCAATCAGACAAATACCCAAATTAGCTATTAATTAAGGTATATATTTATTAATTCAAGATTAATCAAAATATAACCAATTAATAATTAATTGCGAAATTAGCAATTCTAGAATTTAATTAGAAAAAGTGCGTTAATCATAAAATGAAATTTGAATATTAATTAACGTATATATTCCATTACATAATTAATTAATATCAAATTTATCATTAATTATAATTATGCCACATTAATCATAATTAAAAACCTAATTAAAACTTAACATTAAATAATATTAAAATATTATATATATTTTTTTTGAATAAAGAAAAAAAATTTAAAACTAAATTTCAAAGGGCGATATGGGGAATGGGGCCCCTGCCCTAGCCGCAGCGGCGCCGCCGCGATGGGCGCAGGACCTGCGGCTCCCACGCGGGGAAGCGCAGTGAGCTGCGGCCTCCAATGGCTGCGGCCTGCGCAGGAGGGGGGAGGAGGAGGCGGGTGGAGCTCCGCTCCCCGCCCTCCAAACCCCAATCCAAATTTTATTTTTTTTTAAATGTCGATTTTAAATTTCAAAATAAACAAAAAGAAATGGTTTAAATTTCATTTTTCGATTTGCCATAAAAACAGGTTTATAAGAAATATGTTTTGGTTTCCTTTTTATTTTATTTCTTTGATGGGTATACTTCCTTCCAACACAAATGGGTTTCAAACACCCAAAATGAATTGAGGAATAACAAAAAACCTCAAATAAATTTTCCAGTAAAACCCATATTGGGCCAAAAAGGAACCATTTTCATCACAATGATTCCACCATATAATTTCCTTGAAGAACACAAGCTAATAAGCATAGTTCTAAACCCACAAATCCAAAATTAAATCTGAAATCAATTTTAAAAGATTGGATTTTTAACAACAAACATTTTTCATTCAACCAACAGACCATTTCCATGGCAACAAGGAAGACAAATAAGGTAATTCCTACCTCCATACGCATTCCTGGAAGAGCTTGAAGGAGAGCCCAACCTGCAAGATCCAGAAGAACTTCTTTCTCCCAAAACCCCCAAAACTCCTCCAAAATATTTTCCAAAAAAAAAAAAAAAATTCTTTTTCTCCAAAAAAATTCCATTTTTAATATTTTCCAAAAGTCTAGGTTATAAGGAAGAGTTGACCAAAATTTCATTCTTTTTGGAATTAAAATTTTTATTTAAAAATAATTCTCAAAAGTAATTCTTTTCCAACTATATCAACAAATTAAATTGCTTTTTCAATTCAAAGTTGATTTTCTCAATTAATTCAATTTAACCTTTCTATTTCCAAAATGCCAAGAAGATAAAATTAATTCTATTTCAATTAAAATTTAATCTTTCTTTTCGAAGGCATAAACATAATACATTTAATATTAAAATTAACCATTTAATTGAACTTGCTCCCAATTTAAATTGAGCAATTCAAATCAATGATAATTCACATAAAGAAATCTCGATTAATTTAGTCCATTAATCTTTAATGCACAAACACATATTTAATCAAATTAAATACTAAGGACTAATTAATCAATTTAACCATACACACCAAGCACGCAAACCAAGAAAGTCAACCAGATAGACAACTCGCAAACCCAAACAAAAAGGGAATACTGACGACGACTGACGATGCTTACTTGAGCATGACTATGGTCAACTAGGGTCTTACGACCACCTAATCCAACTCTAAGGATTAAAGAGATACACTCAAACCTGCAAATCCAGGTGGAGACGAACCTCGCACTCATGCGACATTGTACCTGAAATCTCCTGCAACCAAGAGTCATGCAAGCATACATATATAAACTTAATGAAAGCGTTAGCTCGATATTAATACCACGAAATAGGAACACTAAACAACTTGCATACAACTAGTGTGAAAACCACATCAATAGCTATGCATTAAATCAAACATCCGACTATAACATTATATTAAGATAAACTGACCAAGATTAAACCGAGATTAGAAATTGATTAGGGCAAGGGTACTACATATCAACAACAGAATCAGAATATGTTGCAACAACAACTTATTGTACATAGGTATTATGGATCAAACAAATGTTGAAGCACATAAAGGTAAAATGCAAATAATCTATAACTATTTACTATGATAATATGGCAGCAATTGATATATCAAAGAACCCAGTATTTCACTCTAAAACTAAACATGTCTCTATCAAATTCAATTTTCTAAAGGAGAATGTTGAAGCTAAAGAAGTGAAATTGGTTTATGTGAATACTAAAGAGCAGATTGCAAATATTTTTACAAAGCCTTTGCCTAAGGAGACTTTTGAATATCTCAGAGAGCAACTTGGAGACCTACCCCCACCGGTAGAGACTTAGACAGTTGATGTTTGTCATCAACCGACAGAATTAATAGAGAAATCTTTTTTCGGCTTTAATGAGGAGAGCTAATTCTCAGGGGGAGTAGTTGGTATAATAAGTTGGTATTTTGTATTTGAAACTGATTTTTTAATGCTTTGACATTTGATGTCAAATGGGGAGAGATTGATATGGAAAAACACATTATCCCTTGGGCTAGAGATTGTTACTTTGAGGAGAGATTGTTGGAGAGATTGATTACTCTTTGTATCTGTATTTTCATTTTTGGTTAATGATCTCTTTGGGAAAATTGTTGGTTTTTGGTTTTTGGCACTTTGATGGTTTTTCCATCTTGTGTTGCCATCAATGCCAAAGGGGGAGATTGTTGGCATTTTGGATACGTTGATATGGTTTTGTCATTGATGTCAACACCTGTCATCACTTGTCAACACTTATTAGCACTTGGAGATTTTGGTTATGTTCACCGGCAAGTCAGAGACTTATGCATAGTCACCAGTATTTGGTTCACCAACAAATTATATTGTTCACCGACACTTGGAATGACTTGGAGACTACTTGGTTATGTTGAAGACATTATTCGATCACTTGGTTTTAGCAATTTGGTTATTTGCTTATTCAGGTTTGCATATTTGTTGTTACTAGCAAATAGGTCTAGGATACACACCGACAGACATATCTATTCCAGATCAACACGACATGATATGGAGATGATTTATTATTATTGTAAATGCATTGAGCCGACACCATGAATCAAATATTGATTTATTTGTAATATCTTTTAGTGAGTTGGCCTATTCAATTGGTCTTAGGTTATGGTATAAATGTAAGATCTCATTTGTGAAATTGATATGCGATTGGAAAAAGAATTGTAATAAGGTATATGCAAAAATAAGCAGAGCTATACACACAAACATCATTTGAAGGTTGATGGAAGTTTTTTGTCAAGGCAATCTGAACTAAACTAGTACTGAATCCAGCATATGAAGATACTATTTCACGCAGTACATTATCATTGAATTTAACCATCCAATTGTAGTCAGTGCGACTCTCATTTTGTGATTGAGCAGTGAGCTCTAGGTAGCTGGCCTTTCTGCATATGCAGAATCCATATTGTACACACATACTATCTGCAGTAGTATCATTTGATTGTGGTTAAGGCTTCCCACCATGGTTTTTCCCCTTATAGGGTTTCCACATATAAATATTTGTGTTATATGTTGTGGATGTTGTTGTCTTTCTGTTTCATGCATTAATCTTTACCAGTAGTGCAATTAACTGATAAAACTATTTACCGGCATAAAGTTTGGTTTATCGGTATTAAGCATTAAGTTTTGTTTAAGTTAAGTTTGGTTGAATTTGTTGGACAACTAATTCACCCCCCCCCCACCCTCTCAGTTGTCTCTGGGACCTAACAAGCTAAACAAGCCTTCTCAATGAATGTGTAATTTAGTTCATATCCATTTAATGTTTTGTTGATGTAATATATGGCTCTTTCCTTGCCTTCTTGATCTTCTTGTGCTAGCAGTGCCCCCAATGATACTTTTGTTGTTGATATGTAGAGAATGAGTGCCTTCCTTTCTATTGGTGGTACTAGAACTGGCGGATTCATTTGATATTTCTTGAGTTGGTAGAATGATTCTGCACACTTGGCTTCCCATCTAAAAGGTATGTTCTTATGTAGTAGATGATTGAATGGTAGGCTTTTATCTGCTAGTTGGGCTATGAATCGTCAGATAGACTACAACCGTCCTTGTAGAGATCTGAGTTGGCTAATGTTCTTGGGAGGTGGCATCTCCATGATGGCCTGTACCTTTGCTGGATCTACTTCAATACTCTTTGCGAACACAATGTAGCCTAATAGTTTGCCTGATGTGACCCTGAAGACACACTTCTTAGGGTTTAGTTTGACCTTGAACTGTTCCAATCTTTGAAAGATTTTATCTAATATGCCTAGATGTTTTGCCCAGGTGAATGATTTAGCCAATAAATCATCCAAATAGTCCTCCATGAAGGTATGCATCATATCACGGAATATTATCATCATGGCTCATTGATAAGTTGCCCTAGCATTCTTTATCCAAAAGGCATGATGTTCCAACAATGCGTTCCCCATGGACATGTGAATGCAATTTTATCTTGATCCTCTATGGCAATTTTGATTTGATTATAGCCAGAGAAACCGTCCATTAATGATAACATTGCATGGCTCGCTGTTAGATCCACAATTATGTTGATTCTAGGCAAAGGAAAGTATTCCTTTGGACAAGCTTTGTTGGCATCTCTAAAATCTGTGCATATTTTGATGCTTCCATTAGGTTTTGAAACTGGGACAATGTTTGAAATCCATTCAGCATAGTCTATAGGTCGAATGAATCTGATGTCTAATAACTTATTTAGTTTATCTTTGACCAACAATGCTACATGTGGATTCATCTTTCTCAACTTTTATTTGACTGGCTTGGCTCTTGGAGCGATGGATAAATGATGCATGATCAGGTTTGGATCTATTCCAGGCATATCTGCATAGGACCAAGCAAAATTGATTTGCTTTGCTTTTAAGAATTTTATAAAGTCTGGTTGCTCTTCTTCTATCAGTGATTCTGCTAGGTGTATGGCTTTGACTGTTGTTTCTGTACTGATGTTTACTGATTGAGTGGGCTCGATCAATATGGGTGACCTCTCTTGGTAGTGTTTAGGAAGAGTGTCAAGTATCCCATCTTTAGGTGCCTCAAAAAGGTTTTCACCTGCAGATGTGTCCTTTATTTTTACTTTTTATGATCTAATACTGCCATTGACTAGTTTTCAGTATTAAACCCTTGGTTTCTTTCATTTTTGCGACTGAGATACTTGGCACTCTCTTGATTGCAAATATCGTTATTTTTTTCGCTGGTAGAGTACATTTCCAGATTGGTTGTACACAGATAATGGACAATGGATTCATCATCTGGTAAAATGGGTATATCATGGTGTTCAGGTTCTTCCCACTCTATGAGATTAGGAAATACGAGTGGTAGAGAGTCATTTGGTGGGTTGAGATCAATTGCAGTAAGTGTCATGATAGAGGTAGTGTTATAGTTGTTTGGGATGCTAGTTAGGTTAATGATATCGTCAAGGTCTTCGATAGTATCATCTTTGATGTATACTTGTTTGTATTGTTGTTGCTCATTCTCTTTAGCCTCGTAGATATGTCATGGTCTGAATTCAAGTGATGGAGACTCTGCGCCTTGTCCCTCCTAAGAAAGGGGTGTATGTGAATGGATAGTACCTTCCTTGATATCCTCAATAATATCTAAACAACTACCCCATTCATAGTCATTAGAATCAATTTCAGAAGTACTATCCCAAAGTCTCTCACTACTGCTAACAGGTACGTTGTAGGGTGAGAAAAGATCTCTGATAATTGATACCAGTCTTGTAGTTTTTCTGATTTAGAATCAGATCCTACTTGTACCCTTTGCATTTGTTCATACATTGTTTCTCCTTGGGGAGTAGTGATTTCTTTGGGTGGTGACTCTGCCTTGGTTTGAACAGGTTCTTGCACATGATGCACTTTATAAGATGCTTCTTCCCTTTGAATGGCTAGTTCTTCTTGTTGTTTCTCTATTTCTTGGTGTTCTTGCTCTTTCCTTGTTGTTTCAACTGCTTGATGTAGCGCTTCCTACCATGAGTTGTCATTGTATTTCTTCTTTGCTTTCCACTGATGTTTTTGATACTTATTTTGTTTTTGCCTAGGTGGTATACTATGTCCTATTTTTTCTCATGAAAAATGTGAAGGAGGTTCTAGTGGTTTTGTAATGCCTTCCTGATGCTTTCCTATAGGTCCTTTGTCATTGTATCCCATCTATTGCATGATTCGGAATCCTTTTCCATATTGTTGTGTTGGTATGACTACCTCTAGAGTAGCAGCTCTGATCTCGTCCTCATCCTTGTATAGCCAACTAAGGATGTCTTTCTCTTCTGATTCATTTGATAGTGTGCCCAATTGGATAAAGGTGCCATCAAACTTGGTGATGGGATGGGTTGTTTGATTGTTTGATGTTGTAGGTTGTCCATAAGATTTTGGCGATGTTGGTAATTTTGATAGACACATGGGGTCAAAAGAGTATTCCCCCATGCCTTGATCTCTGATTTTCATCTTTTTCTTGAATTCTATGGATAAAGACTTGAGTTTGTCTTGATAATGATTGAATGTTGAGGAATCTTGAGGCTCCCTGTTGTGTGGAACTAGGATGTCTTGAGATGCCCCCTTAGCATTGCAATGCTGGAAAGGGTTATCATCTGCAGATATGGAATTTTTTTGTCCATTGTATGGAAATTTGATACATTGATGGTATGTTGAAGGCACTACTTGCATTTCATGTATCTAAGGATGACCCAATAGAATATTGTATGTTAAGTCAATGTCTAAGACTTGGTACATAGTGTCCTTTTGTATTGGTCCTACCTAAATAGGTAGTATTACTGTTCCTTTGGATGACCTTTCTTCATCATCATAGGCCTTGATGGTGATCTTCTTGTTTGGATCAATATACTACTCAGAGAAGCCCAATGCACAGACAAGATTTAAAGTATAGATATTGAGACCAGCTTCTCCATCTATTAACACTCTCTTAACTCGATGTTTATAGACCAGGACTTCGATATGGAGTAGAGTGTTATGCAGATGATTCAAGGAGACATCATCGTGTTCAGAAAATGTAAGGTTATGAGGCCCTGTCATATGAGCCACCATAGCTTGGAATCTATCAATGTCCAGATCTTGAGGAACGTTTGTTTCAACAAGTGCTTTCTCTAAGATGTCCTTATGTTTTGGCGAGAGTTTGAGTAACTCGAGTATGGATATTTGAGTGGGAGTTCTCCACAGTTGATCAACTAAATTATATTGAGTCTTGGCGATAGTGTTGGATGTTGATATATGCCCTTTCAAGACGTATTTTTGAGCTCTGGTTGTCACATTGATCTATGCATAGTCTCGTTTGTCCTTGATTTTTATGACATTAATTTGGTTGTCATCTATCAATATGATTGATGGTGCTATTGTACAGGTGATTTATATGAGCTCCTCCAGTATCGTTTGATGTTGAAGCTCTTCCCTTGTTGTAATTTGGAAGAGGATTTTTAAAGGCGTCATGGTCACCATTTGTTTTGAGATTATTGTTAGCCTCCCCTACAATTTTCCATTTTGAATATTCATACTTGCGGGTTGCCTTAATGTGCCTTTATTTATGTCAGGTCCTTTGTTCGCCTTCGTGTTTGAACCTAAGTTGTTGAACTCTTTCTAAAAAAAAGTTCAATAGGTTCAAGGTTCAAAGCGCATTTTAGATAAAATTCATTTGCGGTCTTTGTCTTCACGAAAGCAAGCGCGTTATTGTTATACATTTTGAACTTTGAACCTATGAAACTTTTTCGGTTCAAGGTTCAAAATGTCTTATGTGAGTCATGACAACATATTGTTGTATAACAAGCGGATGCCCATATGTTTCAAGTCAATTTCCAAACTTGAACTTTGAACCAATTTTCAAGCGGTTCAACAGTTCAAGGCTCCTGCTTAATAATCATTGTTGTTGCTCATTCCCGATATTATTTTGTGTCGTTTGTTCATTTTTGTACTTCCTAAATGAACATGAACCATTGAAATTTTTGTGAAATGGTTCAAGGTTCATAAGTTCACTTCAAAACTGATTCTAAGGCTTTTTGTTGATATTGAAAGTGGTGCGGCAAGAAGGAATATTCCCAGTTTTAGCAGTTTAAAATTTTTAATATGGAAAGTAATCATGAGTGCATCGACTACTGTTGGCATTTTGATGATGTTTTGACTGTCATTGATGGACATACAGTTTCTTTATGATGGACTCACACTTTCTTAATGTATGATTTATGCTCAACCGGTAACTGTTCCAACCAATATTGTGTATTATTGAATGTATAGTCTTTAGACTATCGGTATTTTGCAGAAGATGTTTACCGGTCACATATTGACTGAAGACCCAAGAGGTATGAAGACCTCAAGTGGTTCGAAGAAATCAAGCAGTACGAAGGAGAAAAGCAGTAGTTAACATTTTCCAATCTTCATTTTTGACAACCTGTAATCGGTATATTGTATTAACCGGTATTACTCTATGATGAGTTACCAACTAGTATTTTTGTGATGAGTTATCATCCACCGACACTTTGGTGGTGATTTTGTGTCATGTTACCAAATGTGTCTAGATGCACTGAACCTAGGAACTTGTAGTCTAAACCTACTGGACCGACATGAAATTAGATTCCTTTATAAGGACATCATGTCTAGGGTTTGCATGTATGATGTATGCGAGATAGAACAGAAAAGGTTATGTGTGATCTTTACAAAAAAGATTAAGTTTGTGTGAAGAGATAGAGTATGGAGATATTGAAGACTGAGGTAATGTTGAAATGCATTAAGAATGAGCTATCAAGGATCTAATTAAGCAGATTGTGCTATTAGCTAGATCACTCACTTTTTGATTACTCATATCTTCGACAAGTCTGAAACCCTTAACCGGGTAGGCCTAGCAAAGCCTTTGTAAATCCTCTAACAAGGTGGTTCACAACTATGGATCTGAAATCCTCTCACAAGGTAGTCTTTAATAGGACTTATCTCCTAACAGAGATCTAGATTACTAACAGGATCTGTTCTAGTGAAGAACACTAGATGACCTTAACTAGTCTGACCTTAACCAGTCTTGTTTCTATTCTACAAATAGTTACTTGTGAGTTTCTGCTCACCATGGTTTTTCTCATTTGGGTTTCCACGTCAAATATCTTGTTTTATGGTGATTGTGCTCTTGTGGGTGAATGTTTTGTTTGCTATTTGGTTTGCATTTATCTTAACTGATTTATTAGTGAAAATATTGTACTGGTTATCTGCTAAATTGTTTAAGAGTTTGTTTATAGTATTCTTTGGTATACTAATTCACCCCCCCTCTTAGTATTCATCAATTGGTATAAGAGCCAACCTTTCTATAAGTCTAACCACTTGGAAGGAGATATGGGGGAATACACTGTGAGGGAACTTACTGAATGTCTCACTCAAACTGAGAGAGCCTATGATGAACTTAAAGTCAAGTATAAAGCCTCTTTGGCCAAGAGAAGGGAGCATGTTGAAAAATTGATGGAACTTACTAAAAATAGCTCTTCTGATGAAGTTGAAATGGATGCCCTAGTTGAAGAAGTTGAAAAATTGAATGAATCTAAAGCCAGCTTGAGAAAGGAGTTGGAAGGACTAACTATCAGAATGTGTCAAGAGCTTGAGAACAGAAGGAAAGCTAAAGATTTGGTAAAAGACAAAAATCATGAGATCTCCAAGTTGAAGCAAGAAATCAGTACCCTTACCACTCATCTCCAAGAGAGTAAAGTGGAAAAAGAAGAAGTGCAAGGTGAACTAAACATGGCTATTTCTAAGAATGCAACCTTGATGGAATCTAATGCTGCTATTTCCAAGGAACTTACTGAGTCAAAGGAGATACTTGCCAAATTCAATCAAAGTACTGCTGAACTAGAACAAAAGCTGGAATCAACAAAACTGGTAAAGAATACCACTGGACTTGGTTTCTCTAGGTATGAGGAAGGTGAGACCTCTAGAACAAAAGCTAAAGCATCAAAGAAGCAACCAACATCCAAGGACAAAGGTATGCAAAAATTTAAACCTATTTGCTTTAATTGTCTCAAAGAAGGACATACTGCTAATGTGTGTAGAAGTAAGGCATACAACAATTTTCCTTATTTTCTAAACAAAAAGCCTAGATCCAATAGATTCAATTGTAACTCTTATGCATGAAACAAGTTTGGGCATAGAGCATTTGAATGCAGGTCTGTTTTGCACAACAATGGGAGATACCCTCCAAGGACTCAAGGAGTTATCCTGGAACCTTCTGTGAACCTGAATTCCAGCCAATACAATACCTATGACCATCAGTTAGGTGGCTATCAAGCAGAAACTGGTTGGAGAGCAACCTGTTTGATCTGTCGTGGTAGCGGTCACACTATTGCAACATGCAAAAGGAAGAATGATAGTATGAATAATGGACCATGGAGAACACTTGGAATGGTATGCTATCATTGCAACAAACCGGGTCACACTGCCAAAACTTGCAGACTAAGAAAGAACCTATCGGATGATATACCGATCACTCTTGAAGGGAAGATTGATGTTGAAACCATTCAAGCGGGAATGAATAAAACATGGAAAAAGAAACTAGAAGTGTCACAAGATGAATTGGTTTCTGCACCTAGTGAGGAAGTCTCTAAACCAACAAACTGAGCTTCATAAAAGCTTAGGGGAGCATATTGATGAAATATTTGAACCCCCAATTTATATAGGTATAGACCGTAACCGATATACATTACCTATCAATCGGCAGTAGACTTAAAGTGGTAAAAGGCAAGATTAGGGTTTATGCCCTAATGATGATGCATTTATTATGGTAGGTGAAAATACTGTTTAAAAGATTTTGGTCATCATTTTTCACTTATTTGTTTTTGAGCGAAGAATTTTTAAGAGCAGACCGACAAAGAGTGATTCATCTAGCGATTCAAAGTGAATTCAAAATCTTGCAGAGGAATCGAGAGATCATTTTCAATCTATCAAGTGAAGAACACTAAGCGATAATCCAGTAACCAAAGTGGTGTGTGGTGAGCGATATTGGCAAACTCTAAATTTTGAATTGTGAAGGTATTTCTCAAAATTGTTGCCTATAATTTAATCATGGCTTCTGCATCACACTCCAGTTCTAGTGCACCTATGGATTCAACTGAGTTTATTTAGAAAAAAGATGAAATACAATGCCCTATCTCAGATACCCGCCAGAGTTATAGTTGAGGAAGATATTTTAGGATATATTGATTGTAAATTAGAAGACCTAGGATCCCTAGTGATTCATTCCCAGCTAGGTTTGTTTTGTGAGGATGACAAAAATATCAAACCTGAATATAGCATCCCAGAGAAGATGAAACTGCATAATGCGGTGTATTTTTTGGAAGAATTCACAGAAGATCACATTTGCATCATCCTTAGCAGAGTGCACGTTGATAAAATGTATCTCAAGCAGATGCATGACATCACACCAGAAGCAATTCATGCCGTCATCGGTTTCTATAATACTGGAGAGGTGTCAGCTCTTAGGAAGGTCACCAAGACTGAAATGACAAACTCATCGGTTCTATGAGTGACCAATGGCTGATGACTGTCAACACCATCAAAGATGATCTGGTGAAATACACTTGCATGGTGATTGGATACCGGATACTCTATGCCAGTAGAATGAATTTTGTCCCTACTGTTGCGGTGAATGTCGCTTATAGATTGATCAAGGAAAACACCACATTTGACCTATGTACCTGTTTGCAGAAGCAATTGCTATTGAATCTGAAGTCCATCAAACTGGACAATACTCTAAGGTTCAGGTTTGGACAACTTCTGGTCGGTCTATTCTTCTACTTTTAAGGCTATTTCCTTGGAGTAGGTGATGTTCAATGGTCTGGCGACCAACCAGTTTCCAAGCAAATTAGGGAAAGTCGTCAAGCAGTGGGAACCAAATATCCTGAGGTTCTTAACAAGTGTTTTGATGAATTCAAGCGGAAAAAGAGCCAAAGAATGAGGATATTTGGTGATATTGTGAAGAACTATGAAGATGACATCTTCTTCATAATAAAGGTAGATGAATGCATAATGGAAGCGGTGGAACCGAGAAAGGAAGCAATTGAACCTATGGGGTATGAAGTGATTTATGATATGTTGATCAAGTATGCCTCTACCCTGCTTGCCTCACCATTAGATACTAAGAAAAAGTGAACCAACACCTATTTGGAGAGGGTAACACTGGTTGAAGAACCAAAACAGAAAAAGGATAAAGCAGTGCCATCGGTATCTGCACCGGTTACCTCTGCCAGTCCAAAAGTGACCAAGCAGTCACCTGCTAAGAAGAAACCTGAGGTTATTCCTGCTAAAGTCTTTGAGAGGAGGCGGAAAACCAAAACCAACTCATCGGAGTTAGAGTATACTGAACTAGAAATCCAACCTAAGAAGACAAGGCAAACAAGAAAGAAAGCAAAATCTACCGGTAATGCACCTGCAACCTCTGCACTAGTAAATATAGATATTTCCTCTTATAAGCCAATGACTCATTGTTAGAGGACAATTAAGAATACTAAGAGGAAGGTGCTTGATGATTTAAAAGAGTATTTTGATGATTTTACTGATATGAGAAAGAAGAATTAGAGCAGGAAATCATTAAATATTTATGTGTTAATGACCGGTCGCCATCAGAAATTAGCTCAGTGATACCTGATTCTTTATATAATTCTTTGGATAATAAATGGCACATTGCCATTGAAAAGGAACAGGAAATAAGGGAGAAAGTCTTTGCACAATACCTTCCCAATGCCTCAAATTCAAAATTATTTAAGATAATGGATAAAAACAAAGGCCTCTTTTTCATGAGAAGGAGAAGACTCAGGATGCTAGAAGGGAGAGCTTCTAAAGTGGAGAAGGACACACATCTACATACAAAAGTTGTTAGATTACACCAAGTGTCTGAAGCAAATCTGAAGGCTGAACAAGAACCTAACCTACCATCAGGAAAACCAGATAAGGCATTTGACAGCGAAGGGGAAAGAGTGAGAGAAAAATGATCCCATTGATGTGAATGCATTAGATGTTGAGGATGTCACTCCTAATAGAGAGAAAGAGAAATGGGATAAAGAAAAAGCAGAGAAATAAAAATAGGACAGAGACGAAGCAGAAAGAGAGAAAAAAGACAAGGAAAAGGCTAAGAAAGCAGAGAAAGAGCAAGCAGAAAAAGAAAGGCAAGAGGAAATAAAGAGGAAAGAGGAAGAGAAAAAGAAAAAGGAAGACAAGAGGAAAGAGGAAGACAAGAGGAAACAAGAGGAAGAGAAGAGAAAACAAGAGGAGAAGAGGAAACAAGAGGAGGAGAAGAGGAAACAAGAGGAGAAGAGGAAACAAGAAGAGGAGAAGAGGAAACAAGAGGAGAAGAGGAAACAAGAAGAAGAGAAGAGGAAAGAAATGGAGAAGCAGAAAGAGGAGGATAAGAAGAAAGCAGAAGAGAAGAAGGAAGCAGAGAAGAGAAAACAAGTGGAGACTCCTATGGCCATCGGTGGTCAAGCCAAACTGGTTGACACCACTAGTCTGATTGACCTTCAATCAACAGATGAGTCCGAGCTATTGCGAGGCATCAAATTAGCACAGGAAAGACTAGAAGAGTTGCAGAAGAAGAAGGAAAGGGGTGTCATACAAACTACGGTTGACACCCTTACTAGTCTGATTCCTGGTACTAACCTCCCCAGTACCGATTCCTCTTTGTCCAAGCTAAAACTTCTTTGTACCATAATGGAGGATCAGGTACAATGCTTAGAAAATGTTGTTGAATCCAGTGCAAAGAAGAACCATGAAAAGGAACTCAATGTTGCCTTAGTCCAAAAAATGAACGAGTTGCGGACACAACTACTGAAACAACATAATGATATTAGCGTTGCAATGGGTGAAGGTAAATTACTGTTGAGTAAAATTTGCCAACCCCATCTATTGTGTGATGATGTCCTTAAATAGAAAACTCAACTCCAATCAGAGCTACAGGCTTATATTAGCAATTTCAAGATGCCATATGATTCATTCACTACATATGGGCAATCAGTTCATCACTATCAGCTTAAGATTGCCAAGATGGACTTGGAGATCAGCAACCGGTCTAAAGATTTGTAGGAGCTACAACTACTCTTATTTCCTAGACTGCAGATTCTTAAAAATGTTTTCTCAATCTGGAAGCCATCATGGTAACTCAAGAAATGAGTACCATTGATGCAATTGAAGAACTGGTATTCCAGATGAAAATGGAAAGTGAGATTGCTATTTCATTTCTTGAGTCATGGATATTAGCCATGAAAATTTTTATGCAGGACTTTAAATCTATTTTTGATAAGTTTCATTCCTTATTGTCATAAACATTTAATCTATTTTTAATGATAATGAGAAATAGGGGTTATTCTGCATTACTTTGTCATTGTTGGCAAAGGGCTAGTACATTAAAATTTTGGTGAATGTTACCATTTCCAGTATACTTTCATTTTGGGAGTAGTATGTATTCTAATTTCTACAAAAGGGATAGTGTATATGCTTAGGGGGAGTAATTTTGCATTATTGCGTATTTTTGTTGTAAAAGCACTTAGATGTCAAAATTTTCCTAAGTGTTGCCATCAATGCCAAAGGGGGAGATTGTTGGCATTTTGATGATGTTTTGATTGTCATTGATGGACATACACGTTCTTTATGATGGACTCACACTTTCTTAATGTATGAGTTATGCTCAACCGGTAACTGTTCCAACTGGTATTGTGTATTATTGAATGTATAGTCTTTAGACTCGGTATTTTGCAGAAGATGTTTACCGGTCACAGATTGACTGAAGACCCAAGAGGTATGAAGACCTCAAGTGGTTTGAAGATCTCAAGTGGTACAAAGGAGAAAAGCGGTAAATAACATTTTCCAGTCTTCATTTTTGACAACTGGTAATTGGTATATTGTATTAACCGTTATTACTCTGTGATGAGTTACTAACCGGTATTTCTGTGATGAGTTATCATCCACCGTCACTTTGGTGGTGATTTTGTGTAATGTTACCAAATGTGTCTAGATGCACTAAACCTAGGAACTTGTAGTCTAAACCTATTGGACCAACATGAAATTAGATTCCTTTATAAGGACATCATGTCTAGGGGTTTGCATGTATGATGTATGAGAGATAGAACAGAAAAGGTTATGTGTGATCTTTACATAAAATATTAAATTTGTGTGAAGAGATAGAGTATGGAGATATTGAAGACTGACGTAATGCTGAAATGCATTAACAATGAGTTATCAAGGATCTAATTAAGTAGATTGTGCTATTATCTAGATCACTCACTTGTTGATTACTCATATCTTTGACAAGTCTAAAACCCTTAACCGAGTAGGCCTAGCAAAGCCTTTGTAAATCCTCTAACAAGGTAGTTCACAACTATGGATCTGAAATCCTGTCACAAGGTAGTCTTTAACAGGACTTATCTCCTAACCGAGATCTAGATTCCTAACAGTATCTGTTTTGGTGAAGAACATTGTATGATCTTAACCAGTCTGGTTTCTATTTTGCAGATAGTTACTTGTGAGTCTATGCTCACTGAAGTTTTTCCCATTTGGGTTTCCACGTCAAATATCTTGTGTTATGGTGATTGTTCTCTTAAGGGTGAATGCTTTGTTTTCTATTTGGTTTGCATTTATCTTAATTGGTTTATTAGTGAAACTGTTGTATCGGTTATCTGCTAAACTGTTTAAGAGTTTGTTTACAATATTTTTTGGTATACTAATTCACCCCCCCCTCTTAGTATTCATCAATTGGTATCAGAGCCAACATTTCTATAAGTCTAACCACTTGGAAGGAGATATGGGGGAATACATTGTGAGGGAACTTACTCATCATCTCAGTTAGATTGAGAGAGCCTACGATGAACTTAAAGTCAAGTATAAAGCCTCTTTGGCCAAGAGAAGGGAGCATGCTGAAAAACTGATGGAATTTACTGAAAATAGCTCTTTTGATGAAGCTAACATGAATGCCCTAGTTGAAGAAGTTGAAAACTGAATGAATATAAATCCAACTTGAGAAAGGAGTTGGAAGGTCTGACTATAAGAATGTGTCAAGAGCTTGAGAATAGAAGGAAAGATGAAGATCTAGTAAAAGACAAAGATCATGAGATCTCAGAGCTGAAGCAAGAAATTAGTACCCTTACCACTCATCTCCAAGAGAGTAAAGCGGAAAAAAAAGAAATGCAAGGTGAACTAAACATGGCTATTTCTGAGAATGCAACCTTGATGGAATCTAATGCTGCAATTTCCAAGGAACTTACTGAGTCAAAGGAGATACTTGCCAAATTCAATCAGAGTACTACTAAGCTAGAACAAAAGTTGGAATTGGCAAAACTGGTAAAGAATACCACTGGACTTGGTTTCTCTGGGTATGAGGAAGGTGAGACCTCTAGAACAAAAGCTGGAGCCTCAAAGAAGCAACCAACATCCAAGGACAAAGGTAAGCAAAAATTTAAAAATATTTTCTTTAAATGTCTCAAAGAAGGACATTTTGCTAATGTGTGTAGAAGCAAGGCGTACAACAATTTTACTTATTTTCTAAACAACAAGCCTAGCTCCAATAGATTCAATGGTAACTGTTATGATGCAACAAGTTTGGGCATAGAACATTTGAATGCAAGTTTGTTTTGCACAACATTGGGAGATACCCTTCAAGGACTCAAGGAGTTATCTCGGAACCTTCTGTGAACCAGAATTCCAATCGGTACAATACCTATAACCATCGGTTAGGTGGCTATCAAGCGGCAACTGGTTGGAGAGCAACCTGTTTGATCTATCGTGGTAGCGGTCACACTATTGCAACATGCAGAAGGAAGAATGATAGCATGAATAATTGACCATGGAGAACACTTGGAATGGTATGCTATCATTGCAACAAACTGGGTCACACTGCCAGAACTTGCAGACTAAGAAAGAACCTATCAGATGATATACCGATCACTCCTGAAGGGAAGATTGATGTTGAAACCGTTCAAGTGGGAATGAATAAAATATGGAAAAAGAAACCAGAAGAAGTGTCATAAGATGAACTGGTTTCTGCACCTAGTGTGGAAGTCTCTGAATCGACAAACTGAGCTTCGGAAAAGCTTAGGGGGAGCATATCAATGAAATATTTGAACCCCCATTTTATATTAGTAAAGAGCTTAACTGGTATACATTGCCTGTCAATTAGTAGTAGACTTCAAGTGGTAAAAGGCAAGATTAGGGTTTATACCCTAATGGTGATGCATCTATTATGGTAGGTGAAAAGACCGTTTAAAAGGATTTTGGTCATCATTTTTCACTTATTTGTTTTCGAGCGAAGAATTTTCAAGAGCAGAGCGACAAAGAGCGATTCGTCTAGTGATTCAAAGTGAATTTAAAATCTTGTAGAGGAATCCGGAGATCATTTTCAATCTATCAAGTGAAGAACACTAAGTAGTCATCCAGCAACCGAAGTGGTGTTTTGTGAGTGACATTCGCAAACCCTAAATTTTGAATTGCGAAGGTATTTCTCAAAACTCTTGCCTATCATTTAATCATGGCTTCTGCATCGCACTCTAGTTCTAGTGCACCTGTGAATTCAGTCGAGTTTCTTCATAAAAATATGAAATACAATGCCCTATCCCAGATACCTGCCAAAGTTATAGTTGAGGAAGATATTTCAGGATATATTGATTGTAAATTGGAAGACCTAGGATCCCTACTGATCCATTCCCAGCTAGGTCTGTTCTATGGGGACGACAAGGAAATCAAACTTGAATATAGCATCCTAGAGAAGATGAAACTGCATAATGCGGTGTATTTTCTGGAAGAATTCACAGAAGATCACATTCGCATCATCCTTAGCAGAGTGCACGGTGATAAAATGTATCTCGAGTGGATGCAAACATCAGACTGGAAGCAATTCATGTCGTCACCCATTTTTGTAATACTGGAGAGGTGCCAGCTCTTAGGAAGGTCACCAAGACTGAAATGACAAAACTCACCGGTTCTATGAGTGATCAATGGGCAATGACCGTCAACACCATCGAAGATGATCTGGTGAAATACGCTTGCATGGTGATTGGATACCGGATATTCTATGCCAGCAGAATGAATTCTGTCCCTACTATTGCGGTGAATGTCGCTTATAGAATGATCAAGGAAAACACCACATTTGACCTATGTACCTGTTTGCAGAAGCAATTGCTATTGAATCTGAAGTCCATCAAACTGGACAATACTCTAAGGTTCAGGTTTGGACAACTTCTGGTCGGTCTATTCTTCTACTTTTAAGGCTATTTCCTTGGAGTAGGTGATGTTCAATGGTCTGGCGACCAACCAGTTTCCAAGCAAATTAGGGAAAGTCATCAAGCAGTGGGAACCAAATATCCTGAGGTTCTTAACAAGTGTTTTGATGAATTCAAGTAGAAAAAGAGCCAAAGAATGAGGATATTTGGTGATATTGTGAAGAACTATGAAGATGACATCTTCTTCATAATAAAGGTAGATGAATGCATAATGGAAGCGGTGGAACCGAGAAAGGAAGCAATTGAACCTATGGGGTATGAAGTGATTTATGATATGTTGATCAAGTATGCCTCTACCCTGCTTGCCTCACCATTAGATGCTAAGAAAAAGTGAACCAACACCTATTTGGAGAGGGTAACACTAGTTGAAGAACCAAAACAGAAAAAAGATAAAGTAGTGCCATCAGTATCTGCACCGGTTACCTTTGCCAGTCTAAAAGTGACCAAGTAGTCCCCTGCTAAGAAGAAACCTGAGGTTATTCCTGCTAAAGTCTTTGAGAGGAAGCGGAAAAGAAAAACCAGCTCACCGGAGTCAGAGGATACTGAACCAGAAATCCAATCGAAGAAGACAAGGCAAACAAGCAAGAAAGCAAAATCTACCGGTAATGCACGTGCAACCTCTGCACCAGTAAATATAGATATTTCCTCTTATAAGCCAATGACACATTGTTAGAGGTCTATTAAGAATATTAAGAGGAAGGTGCTTGATGATTTAAATGAGTATTTTGATGATTTTACTGATAATGAGAAAGAAGAATTAGAGTAGGAAATCATTAAATATTTATGTGTTAATGATCGGTCGCCATCATAAATTAGATCGGTGACACTTGATTCTTTATATAATTTTTTGGATAATAAATGGCACATTGATATTGAAAAGGAGTAGGAAATAAGGGAGAAAGTCTTTGCACAATACTTTCCCAATGCCTCAAATTCAGAATTATTTGAGATAATGGATAAAAACAAAGGCCTCTTTTTCATGAGAAGGAGAAGACTCAAGCTGCTAGAAGGGAGAACTTCTGAAGTGGAGAAGGAAACACATCTACATGTAGAAGTTGTTGTTAGATTACACCAAGTGTCTGAATCAAATCTGAAGGCTGAACAAGAACCTAACCTACCATCAGGCAAACCCGATGAGGCATTTGACAATGAAGGGGAAAGCGTGACAAAGCAAAATGATCCCATTGACGTGGATGCATTAGATGTTGAGAATGTCACTACTGACATAGAGAAAGAGAAACAAGATAAAGAAAAAGCAGAGAAAGAAAAATGGGACAGAGACAAAGCAGAAAGAGAGAAATAGGACAAGGAAAAGGCTAAGAAAGCGGAGAAAGAGCAAGCGGAAAAAGCAAGGCAAGAGGAAATAAAGAGGAAAGAGGAAGAGAAAAATAAAGAGTAAGAGAAGAGGAAAGAGGGAGAGAAGAGGAAACAAGAGGAAGAGAAGAGGAAACAAGAGGAGAAGAGGAAACAAGAAGAGGAGAAGAGGAAACAAGAGGAGAAGAGGAAACAAGAAGAGGAGAAGAGGAAAGAAATGGAGAAGCAAAAAGAGGAGGATAAGAAGAAAGCAGAGAAGAGAAAACAAGCAGAGACTCATATGGCCATCGATGGTCAAGCCAAACTAGTTGACACCAATAATTTGATTGACCTTCAATCAACAGCTGAGTTCGAGTTGCTACGAGGCATCAAACTGGCACAGGAAAGACTGGAAGAGTTGCAGAGGAAGAAGGAAAGGGATGTCATACAAACTGCGGTTGACACCCTTACTAGTCTGATTCCCAGTACTAACCTCCCCAGTACCGATTCCTCTCTATCCAAGCTTAAACTTCTTTGTACCGTAGTGGAGGATCAGGTACAATGCTTAGAAGATGTTGTTGAAGCCACTGCAAAGAAGAACCATGAAAAGGAACTCAATGTTTCCCTAGTCAAGAAAATGAATGAGTTGCGGATACAACTACTGAAACAAAAGAATGATATCAATGTTGCAATGGGTGAAGGTAAATTACTGTTGAGTAAAATCTACCAACCCCATCTATTTTGTGATGATGTGCTTAAACAAAAAGCTCAACTCCAATCGAAGCTACAAGCTTATATTAGCAATTTCAAGATGCCATATGATTCATTCACTACATATGGGCAATCGGTTCATCACTATTAGCTTCAGACTGCCAAGATGGACTTGGAGATTAGCAACCTGTCTAAAGATTTGCAGGAGCTACAACTACTTTTATTCCCTAGACTGCAGATTCTCAAAAATGTTTTCTCAATCTGGAAGCCATCACGGTAACTCAAGAAATGAGTACCATTGATGCAATGGAAGAACTGGTATTCCAGATGAAAATGGAAAGTGAGATTGCTACTTCATTGCTTGAGTCATGGATATTAGCCATGAAAACTTTTCTGCAAGACTTTAAATATGTTTTTGATAAGTTTCATTCCCTATTGTCATAAACATTTACTCTATTTTTAATGACAATGAGAAACAGGGGTTATTCTGCATTACTTTGTCATTGTTGGCAAAGGGGGAGTAGTACATTAAAATTTTGGTGAATGTTACCATTTCTTGTATACTTTCATTTTGGGAGTATTATATGTAGACACCTAAAATTGTCTAGTTTAATCAAATAAATATTTTAGTTATTTAATTATTTTAACCTAATTCTTCTATTAATTAAATAAATCCTTATTTATTTAATTCATTCATTTATCCTCTTCTAACCTTATTTCTCACTTAAATAAATACCTTTATTTATTTAAATTATCCTTTTTCCTAAATTGAATAAATATCTTATTTATTTAATTGATCCCACATCTTTTATTAATTAATTAAATTTTTATTTATTTAATTAATTCATTAACCTTTTCTACCCATGACACATGTCATTCATCTCTTAATTCATACACTACCTACCCTCTCATTATTTTATTATTTGTTTTACCTACCCTCTAATCATAGCTGACCATTTATCTCCCACACCTCTCAATCTTATCCCTCCATTTCTTATAGCATCTTCTATATAAGGAGATGCTTCCTTCATTATCAAGCCCCTGGACATATACATTCTAATCAGGCATCCTAGCATTCGATCTTTCATATGCAATCCTACTTGCAATCACATTTCCGTTCTTAGTTGAGCTCTTCTGCACACAAAATCTGAGAGCAAATATATCAAGCAAGATCAATGGAGATTCAAACCCTATTGGACATGTGATGGTATAATCTTTGTGATTTCATTTGATTTGCATTGTCTTAGGTAATCTTCATATGTTATGGTGGATCTTTGTTGTTGTTAGGCTAGGGTTTTGTGGTTGAATTCATTTAGCCTTTCAATATTGTTGTTATCCATTTTCATCATATACATTTTGGCACACCCGATGGGATGCTTGTCCCTTTTTGCATTTAACATCTTTTGTGCAGTTTTTGTGTTTTTGAAGTTGCAGATCTGACATTTCCGACAACATTTCGACATTTTCATGTCTGTGTACCTTCGGATTGCGTTTTTGCTTTTTTGTCGCGTTTGTGACATCTAGAATAGTGTCTACATCTTCAACATTACCTTTTTTTTTTGCAAATTGCAAGAATCACATTTGTGAGGCCTCCAAATGCGCCTATGTTTGAGAACCACGTCTGCCTCAGATCTAGCCGCATTTGTGTATTTGTATAGCATTTGTGTTACTGATAATCTCGTCTGTGTTCAGTTTTTGCATTTTGGTTTCTTTGATTCTGTTTTTCGTCATTCGGATTTCAGATCTGGTTTATTTTAAGCTAACATCTTCAGATCTAGCTAACAAAATTGGTGCAGCTTGTCTTGAAAGCAAAACCGTTTTGTTGAAGGCCCCTATTTCACAAAGTCTTTTGGATCTAAAATTTACCTAATTTGTGTGCTTGTAGAAAGGGGTGATCATTTGAAACAATCTAAACTACTAACAAATCTTTTTTGCAGGATCTTGGCAAGGGTTTTTGATCTTTATTGTGTGCCTTGTTTTCATAGACTAGCAAATACTTCAATTGGTGCACTAAAATTGAACCAGTGTCTTTTGTGTCTTGAGCAAAAGGCTCTTTTTGTTTGATCTCTAGAGGGCCTATCTCCCCGTGTGGTCATTAGGACTACTAGTGAGGAGAGAATGACCCAAGTGGTAGTGAGGAAAACCCACCTCTTCTGAACCACTATAAACAATTGTATTCATGGTCAAAACTATGGATAATGTGTGTTGATTAGTTCATACTGACACTATGTCTCCCCATAAACCCGTTTGATCAAATTTATTTGATCACTTGTAGAGCGTAACCCCTACCAGCTGGGAGCCTTCTGTATTTATAGAGCTGAAAGTGTTGCATGTATGGCCACACGAGCAGATGCCCTTACTGGCACCTTTTTGGTTTAGAAGCCAAAATCCTTCTAGTTGTTGGGTTAGGAGGTCGAACCTCTGGAGTGACCCACACACATACGGTTCTTAGTAGAGATACAAAGTTTGCCACGTGGAGTTTTCATGGGGATTGATGCTTGGCTGCCCCGAGAAGTGAGTGTCAAGGGTGGAGCCAGTGGGGTCAAGCATCTAAGTATTCGCTATGAATAGTGTAGCCTTGGAGGAAACCCCATGTGGGATCAACAACTATTGTCTTGGCCAACCATAAGAATTGTGCTTGTCTTATTTTGAACAATCAAACATTCAAGATAAAACATCAAAACATTGTGTCTTTTGTGTCTTCAAGTGTATGCAAAACATTTTTACATCAAACAACACACTTTTCTTTGAGTCATTTTTGAGTCTAAACACTTGCAAACATTGAGTCCTCATCAACACTGTGTCCTCTTGTCACGAAAAATAGTCAAACATTCAGATTTGATCACAACAAGTCACTTCACAGATTGAAAAAAAAAATGCACTCAATTTTCGGAAATGCATCTATGTCTGACAAAACCATGTCTCTGTCAAATAACCACATCTGTGAAGGGCAGAAATGCATCTGTGTCCTTTTGAGAAACATTGCATTTATAAAATCTCAGAAACATGTCTGTGTCTAACAGAACCACTTCTGTATCATTTAAGCACGTTTGTGAAGTATATAGACATGTCTATGTTCAGAATTGAAAACTTTCATAATCCAACAAACAAGAAACAGTCAGTTTCAAACTTATTGAGCTTCCTAGGTATCTCTCTGGGTTTTCATCTAGCATTCAACCTGTCTTTGGGTCTCACAAAGTCCATCATTTCTTTACACCTTGCATTACATTCACATTTGTCTAAACTTGAGTCAAAAGGTCATTTGCTTGTCCTCATCATACTTTGTCAGCACATTACATACAACAACATTTTGCTAAGTGGTCCCTCATCAAGGTCTATCACCTTTGGGTCTCATTTGGTCTTACTTAGAGTCAAGGTTAACTTACCTCATCAAGAGAAACTATCATCTCTTTGGAAGCCACACCTACTCTACTACATACATACTTAGTCTTACACTTTGGACATTGCAAGTACACCTCAGATTCATTTACATTCCATCCAACTCTTGGTCTTCCATACTCTTTCCATTTTCATCAAGTCTCACACATCTTGGTCAATACTTAGTTCATGGTTGAAAACTGTTCCCAAAAATCTAGGTTAGAAGCTAAAGAGGCTCAAGAGTCCGCAAACATGAGTTCCTATGAGTATGGAAATGATATCTTTTTCAATTCTGATCATACTGCATTACCTGGCATGGATACCTACAGAAACATTCCCAATGTTGAGAACATGGACACTATAAACAACAATGATACACACAATGACAATATGGACAATATTTCAGTACATTCAGCATAAGTGGAAGACTCCATTATGGATCCCCATTTCAATAGAGTGGTTGAGGAAATAATAAGGAGAGCTAGACAATATTTCTTACAAGTGATGGCACAAAGTGGAGCCAAGATCCCCCATGATTTTGACATGTCTCAAATAATGGAAAATCAAGCATTGCAACAACCTCACCTCAACATGGATCAAAGGAGTCCTAATAGTGGAGGCAATAAAGGACCACATCTTGTGCCTGAATCACCATCATCTTTGTTTCAAAAACCTGAGGTCCCACATATACATGGTCAAGCATATGATACTCACCTTCGCAAACCATTATGGAAGTCTTATGCAGAAAAATATACTCAAGAACATACCAATGCTAAGGACCAACCACCAAAGCAATTGGATATCCAAAGACATGTTCAAAATTTGGACACAAGGAAACCCTGTGTCAAATTTGGGGGCAACACACTAGAACAAACTCATGGCATTCCTATAGAGTATGGTATACATGGACAAAGTAGATATTCCATTCCTCACCATGACTCTATACCAAGTGATCCATATACGTAGCATCATTATAGACCTCCTCCATATGAACATGTGTATTATCAATACCATCCATATATGCAACATGCTCCTCCACCCAGTGGTTCAGGCATGGGGTATAGTCCAAGAAGTCGATCTCCACCTAAGAAAAAATTGGAGCAGCAAATTAAGGACTTACAAAAGAAAATGGAGGACATAAATAGACCAAAGCCAACTTATACAATGAGAGACATATGTCCCTATCCATTTGACAAAAGCATTCCAATGCCTCTGTTTCCTACACACTTTGTGACACCTAAGTTTGATAAGTACAGAGGCAAAAGAGATCCTAAGGCACATATAAGATAGTTTTTCACAGCTTGTATTGAGGTAGCAGTAGAAGAGACATATTTGATGAGATTATTCCCACAGAGCTTAGGTGATCAAGCTATGGAATGGTTCTCCCAACTTCCACTTGGAATTAAGTCATGGGGTGACTTAGTAGAGGCATTTATCCAACATTTCTCATACAACATAGAGACAGACATATTAGTCACTACTTTGTGCAACACCAAACAAAAGGATGGAGAATCTTTTTCATCATTTTGACAAAGATGGAGAAATCTAGCCAGTAGATGCTCTTGTGAAATTCCACAAAAACAAATGGTAGAGATGTTCACTCAGCATGTTAACAAAGACATTGGTTATGACTTAAGAAAAGCTTATTTGTCCACCTTCAAGGACGTCATTGAAAAAGGCTTAGCAATAGAGAAGGTCCTAATTGAACAAGGAGTCATCAAAATATTCAAAGAAAACAAAGAGGACTTTAAAGGAAAAGATAAGCCAAGATTTTGGAATAAAAACAAGAACACAGTCAATGATGGTGTTGTTGATGCCAATACAGTGCGACCCAAAATCATTTTTTCTGGATCAAGCTCTACAAATAATCAAGTGAATACTCAAACAACTTCCAAATCACAAAGGAAGTACACTCCGTTGGGAGAACCACTAGAATCAATTTTCAAGAAGCTAGTAGCAAACAAGATAATCACAATTCTAGTTCTACCTCTATATGAGCCAAAGGTCAAGCCAAATTGGTGGAATGATGATGAATATTGTGAATTTCATAAAAGCAAGGGACATAAAACAAGAAATTGTCACTGACTAAAGAGCATCATACAAGATCTCATTGATAGAGGTGACATTGAGATTGAAGGACACTCATCCAATCAAGAACATGAAAAGTTTAATGAACCATTTCCAAAACATGACAAGGGAAAAGCTAAAGCCATGGATGACCAAACCAACTATACCAGAGCATCCTATAACTATGATTCAACTATAAATCACATTTTGATGGACAATTATGTCTCTACCATTATCATCAAGGACAAAACACCTGAGAATTCTACCGAGAGACCCAAGATCATCCTGAAAGGAATTGGATCTTTTTCCGAACCTACCTCTGAATGTAATGTTGCAACTCGTCAAGGTAAATTCACTTTGCAAGGTGATCCAGCTAAAATCACCACCTCCTCATTGACCAAGCCTGAGTATGACCTTGTAGAACAATTAGGGAAGACACTTGCGCTTATCTCAACGTGGACCAATATCAAGCCATGGTGGGATACCTTTCCATTCTACACTCCCTTACATTCACCGAAGCTGACGATGCCTCCGTGAGCCAGCCACATAATGCACCTTTACACATTGAAGCCTTCCTACACAAGCATCGAATAAAATGAGTCCTAATAGATGGAGGAGCAGGTCTAAACATTTGCACATTGAGCACTATTAAACAATTGGGATATTTAGATAAAGTTGTAAATTCTATAAACAAAATTACCATCAAGGCATATGATGATGAAGAGCATTCATCCAAAGGCACAGTCACCTTGCCTCTCAGAGTTGGGCCAGTTACAAAGGATGTGGTTTATCAAGTCGTAGACCTGGATCTCACATAAAATATATTGCTAGGATGTCCTTGGATTCATGAGATGAGGGAAGTCCCATCTACATATCCCCAATGCATTAAGTTTCCTCACAATGGAGTTGAAATAATAGTTAATGGTGATCCTAATTCATTCATATACTGCAATAACTTGAGACCAAAAATGGAGATGATCATTCCAAGTAATAGGGAGTTGTGCCTTCTTCTGCATACATTGATCCTGAATCATTAAAACCTTTGACATCAAAACAAGGTGAGGTTAAAGGGAAATATCAGGACAAGGGTATGGGTGAATACACTTTGAATCAAACCATGTGCTTACAAAAAGTTATGAGTTCACCAAAATAATATGGAAGACCACATCCTTCTAAATGGATATCCATCATTACACTCAAATAGGATCCTACTATCTTCCAAAAGTGGGGTGAAGTGGAAGAAGAAGACTAATACAAAATGCTTTAAAAAGACCCTGAAAATAATACACAAGATCACATCAGCATACCATGTGAAAAATATGGCAAAGGATTCAAGATCCTACAAAAATTTGGGTATGATGGCAAAAGTCCTCTTGGCTTAAGAAAGGAAAGCATCATTGAACCTTTACAACCTGAATTGACATTCAAAAAGGAACGTTTGAAAGGACTTGGTTTCATGTCTTCCAAGGTAAATACTCAAAAGATAGGAGAAGCATTACAAATCAAAGCTGCCAAAATTCAACAAGAGACCCAATATTCCATAGACTCCAATGAATGGGAATGGGATTCAGACAAATCTTCCAGTGATTATGAACTCACCAAGACATTCAGAGAACCAGGTGAACCCACAAAAAAAGAGGAATTTTATAGAAAATTCAAAGTTGGTCAAGAAACAACCCTTGAGGATCCCACACAGTCCTTGCCTCTAGGTTCTAGGTCAAAATCATGAAGAATGAGAACACCTATCTTGGAATGCGCTACTAGTGATGACAATTTGGATTCATTCATGATCAAGACAGATGAGGAGAGTGCCAATGATGACCTCGATAACTACCTCAACATACCTGAATATAACTGCATCTTCACCCTTAGCCCCGCTAACTTCAAAGACATCAAAGGCCTCCCCTTGTTCACCACCAACTTATTGACTGGGACCATGAAGGACCTGCACAGTTTGACACATTTCAAAATGATGAAGCCTTTATTGATTATCTAGGCATACAAGATGATCTTCCCCCTGGGGACCATAAGGTAGGATACACTATAGAACTCAATAGCATGGAATATTTTGGTGAGGGTGTTGGGCCTTCCAGTCGCAAAAACATAAAAATAAAAACAAATCAAGCGTCCTATGGTGAAAACCATGTTGTGGCATTGTTTGACCCCAAAAAAGTAAAAAGAAAGGATGTATCTGAGGGTGAAAACCTCTTTGAGGCACCTGAGGATGGAAGGCTTGACTTTCTCCTAGCATCATATGAAGAAAAATCATCTATGCTAGTAGAGGAGACCATCAAAACAAACATTGGTACATAAGAAATTCCACATAACATATTCCTAGCTCAATCCCTGACAGAGACAGAAAGATCAAAGTTCATAAGTTTCTTCACAGAGCGACAAATCAATTTTGCATGGTCATATGTTGATATGCCTGGATTGGTTCCAGATTTGGTAATGCAACATTTGACGGTTAAACCGGGGGCATAACCAGTGAAACAAAAATTAAGAAAGATGCATCCACAAGTGGCATTATTAGTCAAAGTAGAGCTTGAAAAATTATTGGATGCCAGATTCATACGCCCAATTGATTATCCTAAATGGATCTCCAACTTAGTGCCTATTAGTAAACCAGATCGCAGCATTAGAATATGTACAGATTTCTGAGACATCAACAAGGCTTGTCCTAAGGATGATTTTCTATTGCCAAATATTGACTTGATTGTAGATCTCACAACAGGTCATCTAATATTATCTTTGATGGATGGATTCTCTGGTTATAATCAAATAAAAATTGCATCCGAGGATCAACACAAAACAACATTCACTTGTCCTTGGGGAACTTTCTACTGGAATGTCATGCCCTTTGGGCTAAAAAATGCAAGCGCTACATATCAAAGAGCCATGACTACTATCTTTCATGATCTCACGCACGTTACTGTGGAAGATTATGTTGATGACCTCTTGGGAAAATCAATAGGAAGAGATACACATTTGGACATACTTTCAGTCATTTTTGATCAATTAGAAAAATACAAAGTAAGATTAAACCCCAAGAAATGTGTCTTTGGAGCAACCTCCGAGAAGCTCCTGGGATTCATTGTCTCAAAAAGAGGAATCAAAGCCGATCTAGTAAAAGTCAAGGCCATCCTAGAGATGCAACCACCAAGAAATATCAGCCAACTTCGATCTTTGCAAGGGAGACTCCAGTCCATACGAAGATTCAAAGCACAACTTGCAGATAAATGTAATCCTTTTTAGCACTTGCTACACAAAAACATCAAATTCAAATGGGATGATAATTATCAATAGGCTTTCCAGACACTCAAATATTATCTTCTAAATCCACCAGTATTGATGCCACTAGTTCCAGATCAACCCCTATTACTATACATATCCGCTACTTCAACAGCACTGGGGGCACTCTTAGCACAATAGGTTGCTAAAGGCAAAGAAAAGGCAGTCTACTACATCAATCACACATTGGTGGGATATGACCTAAACTACACACAATTGAACATGCATGTCTCGCTATGGTCTTTGCTTCGCAAAAATTATGACATTACATGCTAACTCATTAAACTAAGTTGGTTGCAAGGATCGATCCATTGAAATACCTTCTCAATAAAGCAACTCTTACTGGTCGACTAACCAAATGGGTGATGCTCCTGAGTGAATTCGAAATTGAATATGTGGACATAAAAGCAATAAAAGGACAAGCTATCACAGATCAGTTAGCAAATGCTCCCATGATAGATAATGTTCCTCTAACTTCAGAATTTCCAGATGAATCCATCTTAACAATGTCGCACACAAAGCCTTGGTAGCTATACTTTGATGGCTCATACACACAGCATGGGGCTGGAGCTAGCATCCTCTTCATAACTCCTCAAGGGGATTCCATACCAAAATCATATCAATTATCATTTCCCTGCACTAATAACATAGCAAAATACGAGGCATTAACAACTGGATTACGGATTCCAATTCAGTGGAAGATCTAGGAACTTCATGTTTTTGGGGACTCTCAACTTGTAATTTGTTAAGAAACTGATGATTACCAAACTAAAGATGAAAAATTAATGCCTTAGAAAAAAATGGTGGATGACCTAAAACAACATTTCACGAAGTTAGACATTGAGTAGATACCAATAGAGAAGAATCGAGCCATGGATGTTATGCTTACAATTGCTTCACTAATTGATCTACCACAGAATGAAACCTGCTATGAGTTCTTGGTGGATAACCTTTTGGTTCCCTCATATGAGATCACTCTTACTGAAATGATATGTGTCGTCGGTCCTGGTTCCTCATTATATGGCTCCATTTTCACATACCTTCGTGACAATACCCTTCCTCCTGACTTATCCAATAATCAATGTCGCACTTTCATTCACCAATCTTCTCGATACGTCATTTTAGCAGATATCCTATACCATTTAGGTCTAGATGGCACTCTTTTTAGATGTTTAGAAAGGGACGAAGCTCAAATTGCGTTATGCAAAGTTCATGAAGGGATACGTGGTCCATATTCTAGTGGTCCCACCTTAGCCAAGAAACTTATCAGGACTGGATATTACTGGCCCAGTGTGGAAAAAGACTCATATCAATTTGTCAAGAAAAGTAAGCAATGTCAACTTCATGGATACCTCATTCATGCGCCAGCACAAGAACTTCAACCAATTGTGACTCCTTGGCCCTTTTGCCAATGGGAACTCGTTCTCATAGGCAAGGTTCACCCTCCTTCCTCCAATGGTCACAAATTCATCATCACCGCCATAGAGTTTTTCACAAAATGGATTGAAGCCATGCCTCTCATACAAGTCACTGGGAAACAAATTGCTACATTCATTCTCAACTACATCATTTGTCGATACAACATTCATGTTTCCATCATCACCGACAACGGGCGTCCCTTAAAAAATGAAGATATTTGTCAAATCTGTGATCACTTCTGTATTACCCATCATTTCTCCACACCTTATTACCCCCAAGGTAATGGTCAAGCTGAGGCATCTAATAAAACAATCCTTAAAATCCTAAAAAAGACAGTTGACGATGTTGGCCGCAATTGGCATATCCAACTTAATCCCGCACTTTGGGCTTACCGCACAAGCATCCACACACCTACAGGAGCTACCCCTTTTTCACTTCTCTACGACATTGAAGCTATCTTTCCTATTGAGGTTGAGTTACCCTCTTTATGAGTCTCTTTGCAAAACATTATCAGTGACGAAGACTACAGGGTCTCTCGCTTACAAGAACTTGAACTATTGGATGAACGAAGACAAACTACTTTTAATCATCTCAAGGCTTATCAACAATGAATGAGTCATAGCTACAATCATAAAGTCAGCCCTCGCACATTTGAGGTAGGTGATTTGGTTCTCAGAGAAAATCCTAAAAATCAGCAAGACAGAGAGAAGAAGGGCAAATTCGAACCAAATTGGCTTGGTCCTTACATCATCACAGCAACATATGGATCTGGTGCATATCAGCTCTCAACCACAAAGGGTGAACCTTTGGAGGATCCTATCAACAACATGCACCTTCCCATGTTTTACACATAACTCTTCAGAGTATCCTAATTCAAAAATACAAAAAAAATCAAAAAATAAATCAAAAAATAAAAATAAAAAATTGAAAAATAAAAAAATAGAAAAACATTTTCGTCCAACAGTGAAAACCACTTCGGTGGCGCCCTGGGCAAGTACCATGGTGAAAAATGGGTCATCAGCACCATGCATAGAGATATTTCTCCTCCCTCCTTCAGGATTCCATTTCATCCTTTCACTTTGCACACACTCACAACCTATTCATCCACAATAAAATTTACACATTCCCATCATGGCTTGTTATTGATCTACCCAAGATTGGTTCACCATTCATAATAAACCTTCCTTTTCACCCTTTTCCATTCATAATAAATCAGCTCCTATATGTGGCTAAGGAAAATCCTACGTCTAGTGATGGGTGTGGAACTGAGAGCATCACATGTTTCGAGGAGTACAGTTTCTTCCAGTTTTCTTCATTCTATCCACGCACAATCCGCAATAAAGCAGCATTTGCATCGCCGATCTGCAATAAAGTTTGATCTTCTCTACAACAAAGTATCAGTTTCATGGATTAAGTCAGTTTCAAATGAGACACAACAGCAAAAAATAGCCTTCAACAAATCAAATCCTTCAAAAGACTCGGACAACATTATGGTTCGGTGCTGTCTATCCTTTTGTGAAAGTAAACATTGTGACCACAATCAAATAGACTTATACAAGTGACAAGAGACACTATACTTGAGGACTGCAGTGGATGTTGGTGTCGAGTCTTGGTTTTCTTTTTTGATTTTATCTTTTTGGTGACATGTCTTTTAGCTTTTCCAGGATGTCTTTGACTAGAAACGCGAGGATGGGGTATCGTCACCTATTTTTCTTTTGTTGTTTGTGGATTGTCTCTTTATATGCTATGACTTGTCCAAGGATATGAGGACACTGTGAGTCTAGTATGAACTGGGGCATTCCTTGTTTGTGACTGTCTTATCTCCATGCAAATAGGTACAATAACTTTCTGGGTCGAACATATGCCTCGATTGTCATAACCTACTTGACATAATAAAGCTCAATGATGATAACACACAAGAAGCTCTTTCACTTTCATATCTTCTATCTTCCATCCCCCTTTCTTGATTGACTTCCATCATCCTTCCCGAGTCTTTGTAGCTTGCTATCACACGACTGAGTATAATGACACACCAAAAACATTTGCATTTCATGTAGTTGCAACTGCATTACCACATATAAGCATTTCATACATACATATAGATATCACAATCGCATCACATCCTGCACACAACACATGTTAGCAATCTTACATTTTTATCATGTAAATAGTTATTTGCATTATCATATTCATCTGCATTTCATAAATTCACATTTGCATTTGCATAAACATATAAAAACATAAAAGAACAAAAATATTGCATTCCATCATGTACATATTTGCATCCATATTATAAGCATCACATAGGAACATCTCATCACATAGATACACATGCATATAGCTGCCACAAAGATGAATCATCTCATATATATACATATAATCATAAGTGTCATGATACAATGATGTCAAAATTATATGGCTACAATCACCCAAAGGTGACATCATACAAAATGGTACAAACACTGATACATAGGGAGCCCTCTAAGGCTATGATGAACTCCCTCCCTCAGAGCCACCTGGCCTCGACGGAGTCTGAGCCCTAGAAGGACCCACCCCAATATCATCTCTCTTGTCCCCTCTATCTGGTGGTGGTGGAGGACCCATGACCCCACCACTTGATGCCTATCTCTTGTCCCTCCCTCCAGTGGTCATCATAGTTTGTGGTGGTCTACGAAAGCTCCTAGCCTACTTCTCTAGTGGCACAACCCCATAGTATAGGTCTCTCCAGTAACCTATCTCCTCCCCGGCTTGCAGTTAATAAGAATAACCAGCTCCTGTGTCCTCTGTCGCCTGCCTCCCTGCCCTAAGTGTCCTCTCAACCTTTGTATAGTGTTGAATAGCATGATCTCTCTCCCGCTCCGTGTCCCTCAACTGTCTCCTGAGCCTATCCCTCTCTTGCTCGAGATCCTGGATCTCATCTACCTGCCCCTAGCAGATCTCCCTCAACTCCAATAGCTCATCCTCCTCCTCTCCCCCTATACCTGTGGCTTCTCATTCCCCTGTACCTGTGGCTGCTCATGTGGTTGCCACTGCCCCTATCCTCATCCTTGTCCCTGTCCCTGTACCTATCTGGGACCCTATGCTATCGACAACTGTAAAGGAAATCCACCTCTGCCTCTCACCACGTGAGCTTGTCTCTCCTCTCCACCGTCTCTCCATGAAGCCACTCTCCTCTCTCCTATCACCCCTTGCCTCCTCTGTTGGCCTCTACCTCCACCATCTCCATCATCATCCTCATCACCCCTACCATCTCCATCTATCTGTTCCCCTGGGTCTATCGGTCCTAGAAATGGATGCTCAACCCAATATGCCATATACTCGGCATCCATCCCTGCATCCTCTATCTCTAGACACATATCCCAAGGCAAGAGGGTCATCTCTACTAGCTACATGACTACCTAATCATATGACAATAACGGCCTGAGGTGTGCTTGATCCCTCACTGTCTGAGCATACATCCTAAAACCCTGTGGCATTCGTTGAATCCTGCCGAACTACCTGGAAACCCTGTCAACCAACTGCCTCTCCAGTACATAGGGTGTCAGCCCAATCAGATACCTGCTCTTGAATGTGTATGGCAATCCACTGCATCATCCTCCCACTCCTCACACTCTCGGTATGGTCTCCATACCACAGTGTCAATCTCATCGATGACCCGACGCCAATACTCCAATCTCCTGATTCGTGACTGAGATGTAATCATATCATATAAATGCAAAAAACTGGGCCCATGGCCCCTGCCTCTGAAATGAATTGGTCGAGTAACCGATAGATACTCATAAGCCCATACCTGCAATATTGTCACTCTGCAGCCCAATCCTACAGATCCATGGTATACAAACCGGTGAAGCTCATAGTACAAATGTGCCAGCACGCACGGTCCCCAGGCATATCTGGTATGTTGTGTCACCAGTGTCTCTAGTGTGCTCCCCCAGCCCACAACCAACCCTCATGTCGCCCTATCCGGACACAGGAACCCACTGATCACTCCTTCCAGTACTGATGGTAGTGCCAATCCTGTCTATGTCATGGTATCCCAAGCCATGTGTCCTACCCTCATCTCCAATCCTGGATCCTGAAACACTCATCTCAGGGCATCCCTATCTCTATCTCAATCATAGGGAATCAACTCCCAATCGATTGGTATCCACGGTATCCTGTACACATCCTCCAAGGGGACTGTCATCTCACCCTTCAACAAATGAAAAGTGCAAGTCTTTGAGTGCCATCTCTCAGCTAAAGTAGTCAATGTTCCCATGTTCACCTAAAACTCAGGCACATATAGAATATTTCGCAAGCCCATAACCTCAATAGCTTCTCTATCCTCAAATGCCAGCTCTGGTCGTAAGCTCTAAGTCGATGGGAATCTCTCCTATGACTCCAGTATAGGTAGTTACTCCTGTAGTCAAACAAATCAGCTTTGACAGTCAAAGTGACATTCATTGTTCATCACAAAATGTTTCTTATTATCCTAGTGCTTATATCTATCATATGGCACTCTATCCTAGTGACACTCATTGTTCATCACAAAGTGCTGCTCATATTTGCACTCACTGTTCATCACAAAGTGCTGCTCTTTTTAGTACTCCCTATTCATCACAAAGTATTATGTCTTGGTACTCCCTGTTCATCACAAAGTGCCTCGATCTATCCTATCCAAGGGGCTCTACTTGAGTGTATCCTCTTGAGTAGTTTCCTAATTGGCAACGTATGTTCTATCACAGAATTGTCAATCCTAGCCCTATCTGCTATCCTAGTCTTCCCTAGAGGACCTTCTTGAGTGTATCCTCTCCACAGCTTATCCAATCGATAGTGTATGTTCATCATAGAACTGCCAATTTGGCCTAGAAGACATAAATGCACATTTTAACACATAAACATGCTTACATACTGCATAAACTCACCTACTCTGCATAGACATGCCTGAAATACATAGACATGCCTATGCTCTGCATAAACATGCTTGCACAACATAGACGCACTCGCATTTGACATAGACGCCTTGGCACAAACACAGACGCGCCTAGCACCAGCACAGATGCACCTTAGCATTTTTTTACCCCTGTTTGACATATCTAAAATGCATCTATTGTGCTACCTAACATGCATTTATGACAACATTTATCGCGACAAAGTACAAGGAGGTTTTGCGGTACTTACCGGCTCTCTTGCATCTGCTGGCCTCTGAAATCGGTGAACGCAATCAAATCTGTGAACCAATGCCATCGGTGCTGACTGTTGCTGCTCTATTCTCTCTCTACACTCTAATCTCTTGGATGTGTGGATGATAATGAGGATGTCAACCCCTCATGGTCTATCTTATAGACTACCCTAGCCCTAGTCCTAGCCCTAGCCCTAGTCTCCCGAGACAGTCTTCTTTATCCCGTGACTCTGTCACTCTATCCTATTCGGTCAGTCCATTCTAGCCTTTCTTTCTTATCGAGAGATTATCTGTGATCTTTTCAAACATTTTCATCCAATCTCTCAAGGGGGCATATCATTCCCATCTTGGGGCAACTTTGTATCAGGTTATATTATCTTCTTTGAAACAACGCAACAAACTGCATTATCTCAAAGAGGGGCAAAATGTAGACACCTAAAATTGTCCAGTCTAATTAAATAAATATTTTATTTATTTAATTATTTTAACCTAATTCTTCTATTAATTAAATAAATCCTTATTTATTTAATTCATTCATTTATCCTCTTCTAGCCTTATTTCTCATTTAAATAAATACCTTTATTTATTTAAATTATCCTTTTTCCTAAATTAAATAAATATCTTATTTATTTAATTGATCCCACTTCTTCTATTAATTAATTAAATTTTTATTTATTTAATTAATTCATTAACCTTTTCTACCCATGACACATGTCATTCATCTCTTAATTCATACACTACCTACCTTCTCATTATTTTATTATTTGTTTTACCTACCCTCTAATCATAGCCGGCCATTTATCTCCCACACCTCTCAATCTTATCCCTTCATTTCTTATAGTTTCTTCTATATAAGGAGATGCTTCCTTCATTATCAAGCCCCTGGACATATACATTCTAATCAAGCATCCCAACATTCGATCTTTCATATGCGGTCCTACTTGCAACCACATTTTTGTTCTTTGTTGAGCTCATGTGCACACAAAATCTAAGAGCAAATATATCAAGCAAGATCAATGGAGATAGGAAGAATGGAGATTCAAACCCTATTGGACATGTGATGGTATAATCTTTGTGATTTCATTTGATTTGCATTGTCTTAGGTAATCTTCATATGTTATGGTGGATCTTTGTTGTTGTTAGGCTAGGGTTTTGTGGTTGAATTCAATTAGCCTTTCAATATTGTTGTTATCCATTTTCACCGTATACAGTATATATTCTAATTTCTGCAAAAAGGATAGTGTATATGCTTAGGGGGAGTAATTTTGCATTATGGCAAATTTTATTTGTAAAAACACTTAGATGTCAAAATTTTCCTAAGTGTTGCCATCAATGCCAAAGGGGGAGATTGTTGGCATTTTGATGATGTTTTGATTGTCATTTATGGACATACACTTTCTTTATGATGGACTCACACTTTCTTAATGTATGAGTTATGCTCAACCGGTAATTGTTCCAACCAGTATTGTGTATTATTGAATGTATAGTCTTTAGACTATCAGTATTTTGCAGAAGATGTTTATCGGTCATAGATTGACTGAAGACCCAAGCGGTATGAAGACCTCAAGTGGTTCAAAGATATCAAGCAGTATGAAGGAGCAAAGCAGTAGTTAATATTTTTCAGTCTTCATTTCTGACAATTGGTAATTAGTATATTGTATTAACCGGTATTACTTTATGATGAGTTACCAACCGGTATTTTTGTGATGAGTTATCATCCACCAACACTTTGGTGGTGATTTTGTGCCATGTTACCAAATGTGTCTAGATGCACTAAACCTAGGAACTTGTAGTCTAAACCTATTGGACCGACATGCAATCAAATTCCTTTATAAGGACATCATGTCTAGGGTTTGCATGTATGATGTATGAGAGATAGAACAGAAAAGGTTATGTGTGATCTTTACAGGAAAGATTAAGTTTGTGTGAAGAGATAGAGTATGGAGATATTGCAGACTAAAGTAATGTTGAAATGCATTAACAATGAGCTACCAAGGATCTAATTAAGTAGACTGTGCTATTAGCTAGATCACTCACCTGTTGATTACTCATATCTTCGACAAGTCTGAAGCCCTTAACTGGGTAGGCCTAGCAAAGCCTTTGTAAATCCTCTAACAAGGTGGTTCACAACTATGGATCTGAAATCCTCTCACAAGGTAGTCTTTAATAGGACTTATCTCCTAACAAAGATCTAGATTCCTAACAGGATCTGTTCTGGTGAAGAACATTATATGACCTTAACCGGTCTAGTTTTTATTCTGCAAATAGTTACTTGTGAGTTTCTGCTCATCGTGGTTTTTCCCATTTAAGTTTCCACATCAAATATTTTGTGTTATGGTGATTGTGCTCTTGTGGGTGAATGCTTTGTTTTCTATTTGGTTTGCATTTATCTTAACCGGTTTATTAGTGAAATTATTGTACTGGTTATCTACTAAACTGTTTAAGAGTTTGTTTACACTATTTTTTGGTATACTAATTCACCCTCCCCTATTAGTATTCATCAACTACTTGTGCGGAAGTGATGGATATGTTGTTCTCAAAATCGGATTCCCCTTAAAACCCTTATAATAAAATGATAAACTTTGTCTACAAAAGAGAGATCAAAGAGAAGGAAACTTCAGAGCAACATATGACAAGGTTTTACAACCTTCTACACTTCGAACTTATCCAAAGTTCAGGTGAGTATACCTTATGTGAATTGACTTCACACTTTTAAAAGACAGATCCACAATAAACCAGTCTGAAAACCAATGAATCCTATCGCCTCAAAACTCACTGAAACAAGGAAAGAAAGCTTATAATCATGTTCAGTATTGACCTACAAGATATGTAAAAGATAACCACAATTGATACCAGTGCCTTATCCAAGCCACAAAGTCATCTAAAGTTTAAACAATACTCCCACAATTAAATATCTCCACACATCCCATCACCTCAGCTTCTATAAAACCCCACATATGCCTGACATACATAAGAGTTTATCCTTATGAAACTAGACTGAATTCATCAAATTCAAAATCTCTCACAAGGAATTCACTGATAGAAATGCTTCATGCGTATTTCATTTCCCTCTTGGAGAGAAAATCTAAGAAACGCCTCTATTAAGACTGCCTTACAATCCAATCCTCAAATGAATAACCCTAGATTACTCATATTTGAAAATACTCACATATGAATATTTGCTCGAAAGTTGATAGTCTGTATATTGATATTAATTTTGAGAAAATATTACAAAACTCAGAGTATTCTCCATAAGACTAGAAAATCCCAGATATATTTCTGTAGAGTTTTCTTACAAATTCTTGTGATCCTTTTTTAGAAGGTCCTGGTATCCATTTATAACATCATGGATGCATACAAGCTTTAGACCTTTCAAAAGAAAGTTTGTTACAAACAAGAACCTTTTCCAAGAAGCGGTTATAGGTCCTTTTCAGCATCTGCGGCTTCTTCTGCTTGTTATTCCGTTGCACCCTCTTGTAACTACTCCCGAGCATCTTCTTTCTGTCCCATATACTTATCTTTCCACTCATGATACACATCATCACTAGGCCAAGTAAAACTAGAAACCTTTTGTTTCATATCTTCTAGCCGCTTCCAAGTGACTCGTACATACCCAATCTCTGTTTCTATGAAACCTTAATGAGATTTCACCTTTTCAATTTCCTCAATTGTTTGGACAAATAAGGATGTGTCATCAGTACTAATAATCTAATTGATCCTTAGAAACAAATTGTGGTCCACCTCCTTTAACCAAGTCTTCTCTTCCTTTAGTTGAACAGGACCAATGAAACCTCCTAGAAATATTTCAAATTTATTATCTGAATATTCTTTTCTATAAAGTTGGGCTTTTCTTTTTATACTTGTTCCTTCCACTGAAAGAATATTCATCTCTTTTATAAACTCACATGTGGACTTGAGATTGTCATTCTCTTTTGCATCTACATGGGAGGAACACATGACCTCTAAATCCTTACCTCTAGGTACCCACTTATTCAGGATTGGTTCCAAAGTGGCTTCTTCTTTGAATTTGATCAAAATATCAAGAATCCTCTTCATATTTGTGTATACATTGGAGGTTTTGATTGAGTCAGCAAACTTCAAAATGGTGGCTTTCACCTTCTCCTCATATTTGTTTGCATAGAAGGTCTGAGCTTGTTTCAACTTTTCCAACTCATGTTGGCCATCTTCAGGTAATTGGGAACTGGAAGGCATAGGAGAAGGGGGGTATTCAATGATGGGACTATTAGGAGGAGGCCTTGCTAGAGAGGAGGCTATCCTGAGTGTAGAAGACTCACCTGAATGATGTTGACCTGCTGATTGACTCTGGAGTCTAGCAATTATGTTGTCTTTGTTGGCTATTCCTTCTTTAGCATCATTGTAAGCTTTTAAAACAGTCTCCAACTTCAATTGGAGATTAACCTTTTCTTGTGCCTCTCTCTCTGCTACTACCACATTAAAAAAATTTGTCTCTAGTACTGTGCTAGCAACTTCTACTACCCCTATGTCTTGGACTCTTTAACAATCATGCCTCCAAGGTAACTTGACCCTGAGGTATCTCTTTTCTTTCTATTTTCATCTCTTTTTAGGGACCACGTTACAAGAGCAGCATTATCCTTGTTGAATGTCACTCCTTCCATAGGCTTTGTTTCTTTTCTCACTGCATCAAGCACTAAGGCATTAGCTATATCCCATTCAGCGAGAATCAACACACCAGCCTTTGTTACCATCTCTCTTCCTTTCTCAGGGGTGATTGTTTTGAATTCTTCCATCATTTCATGCTTTATTTCTTCTTCTACCTGAGTTGTATTTTTGAGAGGTTGTTCACTTTTCCTTTGTTCACATCTGACCTTGAATTGCTCCATGTTTTGCTTCCATACAAACTACATAAAGGCTTCTGATATGACAAAATTGTTATCAGCTAGGAATTCTTCACTAGCTTGCTTAACAGTAAGGTCCATTTCTTGGCCCTTTAACTCACCATCAGTCAAGTCCATTTCAACAGTAGGTGGCTCTTTGGGCATCCCCTCTTGGGTCTCCTCATAGGTATAGGCAATCTCACAGAGACTCCATAGCTAAAATAATTGTTCAGCCATAGCTTGTTCATCTCCAATGTGGATAGGAGACTGAAATGGAGAATATTGAGGCTCATCAATTTCAATTTCTTTTCCCACTTTTTGCCTCTTAGGAGAATCCTGAATGTCAATGACATCTTCAATTTCCCTCTTCCCTTTCGAGGTGGAAGGCTCACATGTCACTGGCATCATCACAGTGTACTTTGACCTTTTATGCATTACATAGTCACCAGGTGGGATATCTCTAGCAAAGGTAGGCTTAGCCAATACCATCTCAGCCTTATCAAGATCATTTTGCATTATGGCCTCCCTTTTTTCTTTTACAGTCTACATGAGGTCTTCAAAGTAAAGAATTAGGAACTTTATTTTCTCCTCAAATGGGTTGAAGCTAGAGAGAGGGTCATAGCTAGTGTCAAATTGATGTATAAAATCAAGGGATTTCTTATATGCCACCCACTTCTCCTTCCTCAATTCCTGCTCATCTAGGATAAACTCATTTCTAATCAAATCTTCTGGGAACTAAAATTGATGTGGCCTACCTCTGCACACTGCTCTTTTTCTGAACATTCCATTGAAAAAATCCTCGGGATCTGCACATCTTGACACTACAATAGACAGCCTATATGGCTTGAAGAATTCTTCAAAAAATTTCCATCCACCCTTAGTGATCACAAAATGGTGAGCCATGGTAATAGTTGGGAAAATAGACCCTTTACCCCTGTTAGTTAGCTTAGCCTCCTGCACTCCTCCAATCTGTCTCAGGACTTCTGTAATCCCTATCTTCAATGGGACCTGATAGGGTAGTAAATAGGGGGTGCCTCTAAACCCAAACACTCTAAAAAAAGTAGACATAGGGTACAAATATATTTCTCCCCAATTGTGAACAATCTTGATATCCTCTGCAAACTCCTTTGATCTAAGAAACTCCAAAAGAGCCTTAGGAATTCTAGGGTTTTCTCTGCATAGGAGAATCCTAATTTTAGATGCGAAGAATCTATCAAATTTTAGATAACTTGCATTCTGTCTATCCCAAGATAGAATAGTACTCCACAACTAATTGGCATCTCCTCTTTATCCTTTATCTTAATCAGGTCCATTTCCTTTGCAAAGTAATCAGCACCTTTGAACAGGAACATGTGCATTAACATGGAATACCATCCAAATGGCATATCCACCTTACCATTCTTGATTCCCACTAACCCTTTATAAATTGCATTAGCAAGGTATGAGGCATAATTAAATGTTACTACTAGGGAGGGGTTTAGAATTTGTGCAATCATTAACATATAATGGGTTGGCATATTCATTTCAGCATCCTCTCCAAGGATCTGCCATAGCATCCAATACATACCCTTAGCTCTCAGAGTAAATAAGTTGAGAGAGAATGGTTCCATTGTGTTGGGGCCTACAACTGTTAACCCCCTATCTTTACAAAGAATTCTTTCAATGGGCCACTTCTAAGATGATCCCTTTGAGCATTGTACACTTGGGCTAGTGACTCAAAGTCAATAGGCTCTAACAAATTGGAGGACTCGCTGAGTTTGAACACTTTCTTGAATTCATCTTCATTTATCTCAATCAAGACTGAACCCTTTATGTTCCTGATGCATCTTGCCACAGGGTCATAATTCTATGCAATCAGGGCTAACAGATCTACATCCATAAAAACACTTGGGACCACAAGCTTTCCTACCTCTTGTTCCCAGATGCCATTCAAAGGGGCTAAGGAATTCCTCTACCCAAAACTGACTTTGAATAGTCCTAAGCCTGACAATCCTATTTCAGGGTCCCTCAACCAATTACCCTTATCATAAAGGCCATCCCCAATTTTTAGACAAGGGTTCTTGGGTACTAGCTCTTTGGCCTTGACCCCAGCATTGGTGGACATGGTTAATTGCTCTAAAAAATCATCACAGATATTTCGGTCCTAGTAATTCACCTTCCCTATTAATTCTCTTCTGGGTGCCATTCTAGTCAAACAATTATACCACTAGAAGCTAGCACAGACCTCCAATGAAGTAATTCACACAGCAGTATTTGAGAACAAACCAAGAGTTATCAAGAAAACACACAAAACTTGATTATTCGCCTGAAGAAAATCTCCCTGCAACAATTCGCTCTGCAACAAACTTAGATGAAATAATATTTAGCAATCAAGTTGATGCGGACTCAACAGGACAAGTTGGCATTTAATTTTTTTGGAAATTAACTCCACATGCTTCAACTTTCTTTTCAAACTTGAATTTGCCAAATTGAATTCAAAACTGGCTCCAACAGGTCATAATTTCTCTAAGTCTTTTCTCTGCTTCGCTCCTTCGCTATGTCGCAGAACATAAAACCAGTGCTCTTTTCTTTCGCGAAACAACGTTGGCTATTGGATCACAAGAAATCACATCGCCTTTATCTCCGTTTGATCTCTTTGCATTAGTGTCAGGCCCTACCTCCTTTTCGCCACTTCGCGGAATTTAAAAGTTGTTCACTTTTCCTTTGCGAGGCTATGACAAGCGTTAGATCAAACTCAAATCACCCGTCCTTTAACTCCAACCGGGACGATCAATTCTACTTACTAACCGTGCCTCATCTTGACGGCTAATGATTTTTTGCCCTTTTGCTGAAGTTAAGCTGCGGGCATCTTCAGGCCACGAAACAATGAGAATCATTGAATCAATCTTGAGATGAATGCCTTTTAAGTGGGCCCTTTATCCAGGAATTACCTACCCCACTTGTTCTCCAGTTGAAAAATGCCACATGGCGATCGATCATTAGCCTTGGAAACTACTCTGGGTTCCACCTTTGATCTGTCATGTGCTATCTTTATTATTCCCACATAACTACCGGTTACACCTAGGCGGGCCCTCAACCACTTTTAAAACCACATGTCACCTGACACATCACTATCGAGCTCTACAAAAAGCGGTAGCAGTTATGCCATGTCACACCTCTATGTGACCTCCACCTATCTTTTGCGACTTCGCAAACATTATTCTTCGTTTGGCTTGCAGTCACAAAACAATGAGAACCGTTAGATTAAAATAGACCTAATCTACTTTTAGCTTCATGCCCTGCCTGTCCCTTGGGCCCACTAGCCTTTTCACCACTTTGTGAAGGTTAACCTGCTGGCATCTTGTCTTCGCAAATTCATGCGAGCCATTAGATCAAAACAACTTGCTCATTTTTTACTCCTTTCTACGGCAACCGTGCTCGGGCCCACTGCAGACCACCAACTAAGTGCCTCATCATCGCTCTGTCATTTCTAGCTGGATCTACCATATTCACTGCCACCTTTAGCGGGACCCGCCACCTTTTTGCTACTTTGCTAAAGGTAGAACTCGTGCATCTCTCAGTCGCGAATCAATGCGAGTCGTTGATCTCTTTCCAACCTGATCATTCTTTAACCCAAAGAAGATCGCTTGTCTCGGGGACCCACCAAAACCTTTCGCCATTTCGCGAAGGTTAAAACACATTTAGCTTGATCTCACGAAACCACATCGTCCATCCAATCAAATGAACTTGATCGGTGTTTAGCTTCAGTCCAAACCTATATGCCGAGTCCACTTTTGCCTTTCACTACTTCGTGGAAGATAACTTTCAAGCACTTTTTGGTCGCGAATCAACGTGGGTTTTTATATCAACAGAAAGTTGCATGATGCTTATAAGGCCGGACGGATATTAGAAAAAGCACATTAAAAGTGAACAAAAATTAAATATTTAAAAGGGATCGCCTAAGTAAATGACAAGGGGGGGAACACTTTCATGATAAAGGGACCCATCACTTAAGTGAATAAAGTAACGCCAAATTAGAAACCAAAAGGGTTTTTCTCAGATATTGAAGCAACTTAAAACCTAAACCCTGAACCCCTTAGGATCTAAAACAATTTGAAAGAACATGGGCGCACTAGACACAAAATTTTCAAAAACTTAGCCAATTATGGACTGAGAACATCCATTTTTAAAACAGTGATAACAGCGGCTCTGACTGGGGATGGTTGATCGCAAGATCAACACAAGAAACTCAGAAACTCTAGAGAAACAGACCAAAAACAAGCCCAAAAACAACAACCAAAGCAAACCTAAATATATACAAACAAAGACTTACTGTGCATGGACCTCAAGAAAAGTAATGCTTCAGGAATTATCCATGCACTGGAAATTCTTGTACTTCATCATTTATATTCTTCAGAAAGTATGAGTCTTTTCCATTCACATCACAGACCACAGAGGGGCCAATCCATAATGACTCAAACTTGTTATGCTTTCCCTTGTCATGTCCTTTTGCATTCCACTGAAGAACAACATCACCGATTTGAAACTTCCTTAATGATGTCCTTTTATCAAATAGATACTTAGACTGCAATTGGATCTTCAAATTTCTCTTATGGGGTAAAGTTCTAATTTCTTCCACTTCCACCATCTGAATCATTCGGTCCTCCATAGGCTCAGACAACTCCATGTCTTTAGCTTGTAGGAATTTATACACTGGAAGAAGATTGTTTATTGGCACTCTAGCTTGTGTACCGTAAACCAGTTCAAAAGGTGACATTCCAATCGCCTTCTTGATAGTAATTTTGTCAGCCCACAAAGCTAACTTCAACTTTTGATCCCATGACCTCTTGTTCTCTTCTAAGATTTTCTTAATAATGTTCAAGAGGCTTTTATTACTGGATTCAGCTTGTCCATTCCCTTAAGGATGATAGGGTGAAGAGTGGGACATAATTATTCCATGACTAGTGCAAAATGTAACAAACTCTTCAGATCTAAAACTCATAGCATTATCCATTACTAACTTTGCAGGGACTCCAAATCTAGTTATAACATTATCCACAAGGAAATTAATGACAACTTTACTTGTAGCTCTCCTAGTGGGTATGGCTTCAATCCATTTAGTAAAATAGTCAGTTGCTAATATAATCCACCTGTGGCCTCTTCCTGATCTTTCAACAATTTCTCCAATAAAATCAATGCCCCACTAGACAAAAGGGGCTTCCACTGTGATCGGATTTAAAGGTAAAGCTCCTTCATATTTTAGCTTAGATGAAAACCTTTAGCATGGGTCACATTTACTAACATGTTCATGAGAATATTTAAATAAGGCAGGCCAATAATACCCAGCCCTGACTATCTTTCCAGAAGTTGTCTTAGCAGAGTAATGACCTCCGCATACTCCATCATGCATTTGAATCAACACTTCCTTGGCCTAGAATTCATCCAAACACATTAACAATGCTCCATCTCTATTTCTCCAAAAAAGGTCACCCTGAATAAGAACATATTTTTGTGACTTAAACTTTAATGTCCTTTTCTAATTGTGGGTCATCCCCTCTGAAAATGTAGCATCTCTCAAGAAATGTACTACTTCTGAATACCAGGGTTGTTGTTCAATACTGGTGACTACAATGTTTTCAACCTCGACATTGTTTAATTCAACACCAAGAAGATTGGATTCAGCCATAAGCTTGGCCAGGCCTAAGCCTCTCACCAATTTGGTGATCTTTATTTCCAAGTCAAATTCTTGGATTCTATTAATCCATCTGCACCTTTTGTCTGTGACTTCAGATTGGGATAAAATATCCTTGACTGGAGCATGTGGAACATAAGCAACTACTTGTGCATTTACAAGATATGGCCTAAAAGCCTTGACAACTTTAACCAAAGCATATGCCTATTTTTCCATGATCTCATATTTTAATTTTGTTGGATGTAAAGACTTGCTATAGAAAGCTATGGGATGTTCATGTCCCTCATTGTCCTTTTGCAACAACACTGAAGCTACTGTATGATATGAAGCAAAAGAGAACAAAGAAAAAGGCTTACTATAATCCGGGGATTTCAAAACAAGTGCTTCCTGAATAGCTCTTTTAATCTCAGCAAAAGCTTTTGAAGTTTCTTGATCCCAGTAAAATTTTGTATCCTTCTTGAGTAATCTAACAATGGGCTTTACCACCTCTGCAAAGTTTGCAATGAATCTTCTAACAAAAATAACTTTGCCTTAAAAAGAATGAATGCCTTTAACACTTTTTGGTTGAGGCACGTTGTTTATTGCTTCGATCCTTTCAAGGTCTATCCTTACCCCTTCCTTGGATACAATATGCCCCAGCAACTTCCCTTCAGTAATAGCAAAATGAGATTTCTTGGGGTTTAATGACACACCAAATTCCAAAGCCTTATTGAACACCTTTTCCAAATGTCCACAATGGTCATCAGCCCTTTTAGAGAAACATGTTAAATCATCTTGGTACACTACCATGATGATGTTGATGAATTCTTTGAAGGCTACATCCATGGCTCTCTGAAATGTAGCTCCAACATTTTTTAATCCAAATGGCATCCTTACATAAACATAAATTCCCCATGGGGTAGTGAAAGCGGTCTTGAATTGCTCAAATTCCTTCACTAGCACCTGGTTGTACCCTAAGAAACTGTCCATCGTTGACCAAAGATCACAACTAGTTACCCTCTGCAGCATGGCTTCCATATTGGGAGAAGAATAATTATCCTTCAGGGAAGCACCATTTAGATTTCTAAAATCTACACACAATCTTATGTCCCCATTCTTCTTTCTAACCAGGACCAAATTTGAGACCCATGAAGAATGTCTTATAGGTTTGATAAGTTTCATGTATCTCATGCTCAAACATAGTTAAGTTTTATGTGTAGATCTAGCCTATCTACAGTAAACTACTTGTTACAGAGCCGTGGTGAGATCTATCTGTTCATGTTGATGTTGTCATAAGTGTGTAATAGGTTTAATTTTAAGCATCAAAGGTATACCTGCCTAGGTTTTGCAGAGCCTGAAGAGTAGAAGGATTCATATCCTTGTCATGTTGTCCAAGCCTTGAGGTTCTTCATAGATTGAATTGGCTATTTCATAGATCAATTGCAGGTGTACTTGGGTTAATCAATTTTGATGAACAACAAAAATGGCGACCCTGTTGGGGATCAAAGATGTAAGAATTTTGTCAAGTCAAATCCATGAGTCTGGCCATATCCATTTGAGGAAAGAGTCATAAAAGTGTTGTAAATCTGAAAGTGTTTTCAGATCTATTGTTATCTACCCGATAGTGTTGTATGCAGTCAGGAATGTCTTATTTGTGTCATGAGAGTCAATTCCTATCCAAGTGTTGAAAGTCTACTATCTTTTTATCTTTGTGTAAGTCCAGATCTGTTCATGTTCTGTAACGATTTTATAAATTCTCACAGCAGTGAGGGGTGACTCTGAAAGATCTCTGTACCAATGTGCATTATTGTAAAAAATTTAAAGGATTTGGTGAACTTATAGCAAAGAGGTAACAGATGCTTGGAGTTCAGAGATTGAAGGTCCAGTCAAAGAGAAATAAGAAGTGAACATCAACAACAGTTATTTTACCAGGTATTCCTAAAAGTTTTTATGAAATAATTATGTTCCTTATAAGGTGAAACAGTCACCATTGAAAGGAAAAGAAATATGCACTTTACATACTTCATGTTTTGAAAATTTCAGTTAAGTGATGGGAGAAGTATGTGATTCTGAAAATTTATGAATGTATGTGTTTTGAAAAGAATTTATGAAATAGTAAGATGCATGGTCATGATAATGGTTCAGTAGATGCTTTAAAATTGATGGATCTAGATGTAGTTCCTAGATCTAAAAATTCTCTGTCAGATTTGAAGGAGATTGATAAAGAGATTGCAGTATGTCTTCAAGAGATCCAAGATAAACTTGTCTGGTTTTTAAAAAGGAAAGTGGGGAAAAGAAAAGAAGAGTTGTCATATGTTTTCTATGAAAGATTTATAGCTGCATTGAATGAGATTTCAGCTGATTCTAGACCCCATGAGTCTGTTTTGATTGAGTTATTTTTAGAGCTTGATGAGTCTGATTCAGTTAATTGGTCTACAACCTTGAGAGAAGAAAGTGTCACATGTATCAAAGAATGGATGGATGAGATTGAGCTAAATAAATCTGAAAATGCACATAATATTGAGTATACTGATGTTGACAATGAAATGGGTGAATACCAAAGTAATGTAGATGAATTTGTGAGCAAGGATATCTCTTGTGATTTTGAAAATGATTCTTATGATCAGCATGACAGTACAAAATTTTGTTCTCAGTATGAGGAGGATGAAATATATATTGTTGTTCTAGTATGCATGATTGTAACTCTTTAGAGTTTTCAGATTTGAATAATATGAATGACATTATTGTTAAGTTCAATCCACAAGATGTTTGCAACCCCAGTTATGAAACTATGTTGCAACATATAGAAGCACTTTATGAGTAGCATGATAAAGGTTATGATGCAGATACAAGTTGTTGTAATGATAAAATAAATATGCATAAAGACATGAGCACTGCAGATTTGATACCTTTATCAGATTGGGATAATGTTTACAGCTCAGAGGATGAAGCCAAGGAAAATGGAAATGAAGAAGGTTCACTAAGTAGTGAACAAATTTCAGAGCTCCTAGCTGCTGATTTTCAAAGGTATGCATTCAAAAATGTGCCCAATCTCTCACACCCAACTAGTACATGTTATGATATTGATGATGTTTTGAGGGTGTGAAGTATGATACATATGTTGTTGATTCTTTCCTTGTTTTGATTTGAGTGATGGACAAGATGAAGATGCATATATGCTTGATAGGTGTGATAATGTAGATTCATATGTTGATATGAGCTCGGATTTTGATATACGTTGTGTGGATCTTGTTGTTAAAGAGAATGACAGATTTGAAGTAGTTTTCTCAGATTTGCAAGTGGGAAATGAACCATTGATAAGTGATGATCATGTGTTTTTACTTGTGCATGAGGCCGACAGAAATTGTGATCAGCAAGATGAGGTGCAGTCATGTTATGAGGAAGTTTTCCTCTCTAGTTTGCAAGCCATCATTGTGGAAGAGTGTTTATCATTTGAACAAACTAGCAATATAGATGTGCTTGATGTTTTCAATTTTCAGAATAAGTTAGGCCACTTCTCATTTCAGCTGAGAAGTAATGGTAAAGAGTATGGCACTCTTATGTCACCTAGTGATCAGCCCTTTCAGCATTTGTTTGGTTTTCAAAGATTTTATGATTATGAGCATGGTTCTGATTATGTTTTATGTGATCAGCTGATTAGAAGTGGAAGTGTTTCTGAACAGGCAGATGTGAATGATGATTTCAACTTAACTTTGATTTGTGGAAACGAAAATTATGTTTTTGACAGAGGTAAGAATTGATTTTAGTTTTGATGGCCCGGGTCCATTTATAAGTTGTATATTTTATACAGTTTCTTTGCTTCAGTTGTGTGGTTTTTAATAAAGTGCCCTACTGTTTGGGTAGAATAAGGAAGCCCTATTTTTGAGAAGAGAAGAAATAAGATCCATTTTTGGGTGGTCTACTTAACCATAGATATCTGGATTCTTGTGTTGATCTTGCAATCAACCATCCCCAGTCAGAGCCACTGTTGGGACTCATTAAAATTGAGTCAAGTTTTGAGGCCCAATTCAAATTTTTTCTTTGCATTTCCAAATGAGTCAGTTTGAATGGCCTAGTTAGAGAGGGGGTAAAATGGAGCCAGTTGATTTTTCAGGGGGTAAGGCTTTGGAAACTTGTTGTAAACCTTTCATTTGGCCTATGCAGTGATGTGCAACTTTCAGAATTCAGTTTGGATAAGTGTACTAGGTACCCATTTCGAGGGGTGAGCTGAAAGTGCATTTTAGGCACAAATGCATATTTTACTAAGTAGCCTACTTTGGGTGTTTATATCTTTTTCCCTATTGATCATCATGAAGAAATACAAAATTGATTGAATTGCATGTATAAATGTGAGTCAGCATACAAAATTTCAAGTCCTTATGAATCCATTTTCTTATTTTTTAAAGCTCGAACTATTTGCAGTTTGAATGTTTTGACAAGTCCCTGTTTCAGCACCTACTCGGAGCCCTGTTTCGCATAAGTGTAAAAGTTGCCTCAATAAGTATCATGACATAATGTTTGTTCTGAGCTATTTTTGGTATAAATGATGAGTCATGTTTCAAATTTCAAGCCTCTGTCAATCCGTTTGATCGGTTTTCAAAAGGGTTCATTGAGTCATTATTTTTCGTGATCCGTACTTCCAGTGTTATATCAGTTAATGTAGCCATTTTCATGAGCGCGCCATTTGCACCTAGTTAGACATTTGGTCAAACTAAGAATTCAAATATTTAATGTGTACTTCAAGGTACCTATGTTTCAAATTTGAGGGTCTACGGAGGTCGTTTGATATTTTTGAGAAAGGCATCATGTGTTGCCAGAACATTGACTTCGTCAGGTCCGCAGTGTCAACAAAACTAGTTGGTCATTTCTGCCAATTAATATCTCTTTGCTCAGGACTCTTCTTGAAAAAACATTTGGTAGAGTTCATCCTTCTATATCAGAGTACACGCCTGTCAGATGGCGAGTTCCAGAAAGGTGTTTTGACAGGTTTGAAAATTACGTCTTCGCAATTAAATGCGAAAATGTGGCGTAATTGCCTGAAGGTTGCAAAATTCAATTTTATGATCTAAAAAATGGTGTCGATCATTGTCATATGTATGTTTAAGGTTTGTGAGGCATTTCGAAGGTCAGTTGCATGAAAACGAAAAAAAATTTAGTCGGACCCACTTTGGGGCCCGACCTGGCCCATGCCTGTGCATCAATTTTATGGTAAAGTGTTCTTCATGCATGCTAATGTTGTTACCACTTGCTCGGTCTATATTATGATCCTTTGTGTCTTGTTACTTTGGTGAATAGAGCAAGGTGTAATTCCAATATGCTCCTTGCATGGTTTTTGAAAGGAGCATTTTTTAAAACTTCAATCAAATGTAATTGGCTGGTGAAAAAGCCATTGGAAACTTTCAAGTAAATGAAAAGGGGCTTCATAAACTTTTTTAATATAAATGATTGGCATAAAATCCAATCTTCCTTCCCCTCTGCGTGGAGTTTGAAGAGTCTTTAGACTTTAGCAAAAGAAACCAGAGCAAAATGCACATTAGCAGCGGCATCCTCCCTGTGTGCTAGATAGAAGGCTGAAGACATTATTAAAAGGATACATTGGGATGAGTAAATTTTGGCTGGTGAGGGCAGTGTAAGAAATTTTCAATACAATTGAAATTGATTCGCTAAGTATCCCCCTACGTGGAGTTAGGATAGGCAGCGTTGAGAACCAAATGCATTGGCAAAGCATATGGAGTGCCAGTGTAGGAATTTAGGTGAGTGTTTATAAAGACTTCAAAAACAAGTGCAAACTGTAGTCATCTTCTAGATTTGAAGCGTAGCAATAAAGGGGGCCATTTAAATTGTAGAACAAATGCAATTTGCAGGTCTGAAACAAGCCAAATATTCCTCCTCCTTGATATGCATGGTATGGTGAAGAGGCAACAATAACTTTCAGCAAATGAAAATTCGCAATGCCAGGTAAACAATGTGCAGCAATGGAAACATTTAAAACAAATTGCAATTACCAAGCATAAAGCCCAGCCAATCCCCTCCTCTGTGTGGCATTGAATGGGCATAAAATCAAAATTAAAACATCGTTATGCATGGTGTTTGGTGAAGGCCAAATAAATTGGCAAATGAAATGTCAGCTCCTCCTCCTAAATGGCTTTGGTAAAGGTTGCAAACTTCTTAGCAAATGCCATTGGCAGTTTCACAACCTTGTTTCCTCCTTGTTGTGCGTGGATGTTGGGAGGCATTAAGTTTCAAAATGCAGATTGGCAGTGGTAAAGCATGAAATCTCCTCCAATGTGGTAATAAAAACCTCAGAAACTCTCAAGTAAATGCATTTGGAGCTACGTGGGTCTTTGATGTTAAAAGACTGAGGCATAAATCAGCAAAAAGCCATTAGCATGTCTCGGGAAAACTTCAAAAGTGCAGTCCCAGGCATAAAGGTAATATCCCACATTGGCTAGGGATTGTAATATTTTGGTATTCATAAGCAAATCTCCACCCATCTAATATGTCAAAGTCTCAAGGCTTTTGACGGATCGTGCTGGTTGGACACCCAAGTAGACCTCACGCACGTGGATGTGTTTCTCGAGGTGATCGAGGAGGCCAGTTGGACGCCCAAGCTAGACTTCACACACACGGATGCGTTTCTCGAGGCGATCGAGGTGGCCGATTGGACACCCAAGCTAGACCTCATGCACATGGATACGTTTCTCGAGGTGACCGAGGAGACCGATAAGTGGTGACAGGTGGACCCCACACAGGCACGCTCACGCATGCAGACATGTTTCTCAGGGCAATCGAGGAGGTCGACAAGTGGTGACAGGTAGACCCCACGCATGCATGGATCTCGAGGCAAACAGGAAAGTTTTGCAGGAAACGGATGCATTAAAGATCATGCAGGTTTGAAGATCGACGGTGCGCGTTGATTCGCAAAGGGAAGATGATCGAAGAATACCCTTCATGAAATATCGTGTAGGGTTGGAGAAGATCGACGGTGCACGTTGATTCGCGAAGGGAAGATGATCGAAGAATACCCTTCACAAAATATCATGCAGGTTCAGAGAAGATCAACAGTGCGCATTGATTTGCGAAGGGAAGATGATCGAAGAATACCCTTCATGAAATAATGAAATCCATGTGCACGGAAACCAAGGTAAATATCGAGTAGGTTAGGAAGATCCAACGGATCGCATGATTTCGAAGCCCGAAGATGCATGAAACTTACCCATCGCAAAATGGCAAAAGCCAGGTGGCAGGTCTAGTTGGGGGTCCAGCAGGCGGGTCCTATCCCAGTGGCACATAGGTAGCGATGATGTGGCCGACAAGCAAGCAGATAGGTGGCAATGATATGGTGTACACATGGCGGTGATGAGGTGTCATCTGAGGTGGCGCCCAATGGATCCCATTGACCAATTAGGGGTTGCCACGTGGCAAGGCGTCAAGGAATGAAAAGAGTAAAAAATCAAAGTTAAATTCAGTTTAATATGTAGTTTCAACTATATTAAAAATTGAAAAATTTAAATGATTGTGCACACTTTAGTGATTAATTCGCCCAGAGGTCCATTTTTGGTCAAAATGCCAAGTATTATATATTGTCGGAAAGCTCTCGATATGAGGAATGCAGTTATGAAGTTTGTTTCAACAAAGATTGGATCTTTTGAGAGCAGTTTCCATGGGAAAGAGAACGAGAATGAAATTCAGTTAGAGAGGAGACACTTGGCAATTTTGTTGCAACCTAATTTTCTCCCTCTTCCTTCTTATTCCAATTTTCTTCTCATTGTAAGGGTTCCAGAAATTTGGAGAATGGCTCCATTTTTTCATGGTTTCCAATTTTGAGTATTCTTGAAGATTGTACAGGGCAGGGCTTTCGTTTCAATAATGGAGTTCAATTCTTTGCTATAGGTGTTCTTAGTTGCAGGTTCTTGTGTATGTAAGGCATGCACAAATTCATACAAAATTTGTCTCTGAAATGTAATCTCATTTTATTCAAATCTGATTCTTAAGGAGGATCAAGTTGGTCATGAGCAGCTGTGTTTGTGAGTGTAATGTTGGTTTGTAGGTTATCTTCAAGGAAGATTTTAAACTCTGTGAGCAAACATTAATAAAACAAGGTTTATGTTTCTGGATTTGATATTTTATGTGGATGAGTTGAGTAATGCATTTGTGCAAGGCATTAAATGCAGGAATACTTAAGAATTAAGATGGATCTGTAGTAAGTTTTCATCTATAGTTTGATTTGTGACTCTGTAGCCCTTGGATAAGGCACTGATCTTGCAATTAAGGGGATTCTCAAACCAATCAAAAATCCAATGAGAATATCTTTAGTTTATGTTAAGTTTTGAAATGTTTCATATATCTCATCCTCAAACATAGTTAAGTTTTATGTGTAGATCTAGCCTATTTGCAGTAAACTACTTGTTATAGAGTCGTGGTGAGATCTATCTGTTCATGTTGATGTTGTCATAGGTGTGTAATAGGTTTAATTTTAAGCATCAAAGGTATACCCTCCTAGGTTTTGCAGAGCCTGAAGAGTAGAAGGATTCATATCCTTGTCATGTTGTTCAAGCCCTGAGGTTCTTCGTAGATTGAATTGGCTATTTCATAGATCAATTGTAGGTGTACTTGGGTTAATCATTTTTTATGAACAACAGGATAATTAAGAAGGTGTCATATTTTAGTCATTTCACAGTTACTTTGCATGCTTAAGTGAATTATTATGAAGCGTGTGTGGCTTTATTGATATTTTCTCATTTGTTCAAAAAGGAATGTATGAATTCATTTCCTTAGTTTGTAAGGGTTGTAGTTGCTATACTTGAGCAAAATTGGAGGCACCAAAGGTAAAATCGACTCTGATTTCCTGAGAAGGTTTCCAATTTTCATGGTGGTAACAAGTAAGTTCAGACGATTCCTCCTACGCCGTGTTTCTTTAAGTTTTGAAGATTTATCAGTATAGGAAGAAAATCCTTAAATTGCTAGAGTAAAATTTTGCCTTGTTTTAGAATTTCTTGGTTAGAAGTATAGATAGGCAGTATGAGGCCAATATTGCCAAAGCTCGATCGGACCTTGTGTCTAGTGAGCATACTACCAGAGCTAGAAGATACTTCCTTGGCTCATGCTGATTTAGGAGATTTCTTAGAGAGAGCCAAGAACCCTCAAACTGGTTCAATGATGGAGAAAATAGTGAAAAGCGGTCTTGTTGAAGCTGCCCCGTTTCCGCTTGTTGCCCCATGTCTAGATTTGGTGATTGCTTGCATGAATAGGTATGATACGGAGAAAAGATGCATCAAAACTAGTAATGGTGAGTTGCTAGTCAGTATCAACAGAGAAACAGTAATGGCGGCAATGGGAATCCCACACAAGGAGTTATATGAGGATTGGACCATTGGGAACTCGTACGCCTATTTCTTAGAGAAGAAAAGTAAGTACAGGAGTGTGATTGCTAGGAATTGGCTCCTAAAAGTTCAGAAAGGAGGGCACGGCTACCAAAGCCCCTGACTAGAGACCACTTCATCATAAAAGTGTGGGATATTGTGATACTTCTAAATAGGGTGAAGCGGAACTCACAATCTTTCTACTGGGAAGATTGGATGTACTTTTTCATTTAGGTGTTGTTATCTGGTGACAGGTATCTTGATTGGGCTCAGGTAATTGCGGAAAGACTTCATGAAGGGTTGAGTAACTTTGTGGGAATGTCAGGTTTTTATATGTCTTCTTACCTTTTCTACATACTAGCTTGTACAAGGGATTGGCCTGGTTTGCTTAATGAACCTTGGGTAGATGGAATGAAAGTGTATAATTATTATCCTTTGTTACAGCAGCAAAAACATGTGGAGCAAATTGATAGATGGAATGGTGTCTTCATGGGAAGACTAGCTTTTGAGATCCAGGGGGATGTGAACAGGAGAATGTTTGTTGAAGCAATGGAGTTCATAAGCATATATGGTAGCTTCTTTATTCAATTTCCTAGGTTCACTTACCTATGGTTAGGTGGTTTTGAGGGTCAACCATTCAAGTTGCCTAGGTATGCCTTCTGCAACTATGTACTTATAGAGGTGAGTAGGCAGCTAGCTTACATTGATAAGAGATTGGGGGCAAAGGGTGAGTCTGGAGTTGTATTCCCTATTGAACTTGGATATTACAGCTGCAAATCCGTATCTGACGCTCTGAATCTAGAATTGGAATTCAAGAGGATGAACTAGTAGCCATATGTGGCAAGATGTAAGTTTGATAACAGAGGTTATGCCATCAAGAATCTAAATATGGACAATCATTTTTGTCATGAACCTCAGTTGGAGGATTACTGGGAGAATTGCAGTGACGAATATGAGGTAAGAAGAAGATTGTGGTCAAGGTTCACTTTAATTTGCAACAAATAATTACTATGAAGCTTCCAATCAATATACCTGGAGTAGGAGAGGATACAGGGGAAGATATTTTAGACCCTGAGTTCGACACAGAGGTTCAAGGAAAGCCAATTCCAGAGATTGATTGGAAAAAAAGGAAGATGACAGTGTTCAAGCTAGAACTTTCAATGTTGTGAGAAGAACAAAGAGATGGTTGAGAAATCTAAAGTTTAAGAAGTGATCGCTCATATCCTCACATGAAATAAGAGTTGATTCACACATTGTGACTCAATCTCCCATTTCTTCCACTAATTAAGTTATTAATGTTGCAGGTGTTTCAAAGCTTATTGTTGAGAAAATCCAACCGAGAAGATCAAAGAGGTCACCCTCAAGTTCCACAGCTGCTCGAGTAAATTGGTCCATGAGTAAGAAAAAGAGTAAAGAGACCATTTTGAAACAGATTATTGTGGACCTAGACCCTAGTGAAGAGATAGAGGCAAAAATGGATCAACAAGATTTGGATGAACCTGTGATGCAAGAAATGGACATGGGTAAATAAGTGGAGAGCAAGCAGGACCCCATGAACACCCTGGTTATTGTCAATTCACTAGATATATAGACAACTCCTCCACCTAAAGAGCCTGCGAACACACCCTGATGGTTGGAAGTTGTTGTTGGAAAGAAACGAAGCGTAGTGTCGATTACAATCCCTATGGAAGACATGATCAGCAAATGTTTGGGAAAGGCATCAAAGCCAAAAAAACTCAAGACGTAGAAAATGCTTGAAGTGGATGAAGCAATAGGTCACTGGATGGCTGAGATATCCAAACCAATCCAGAGAGAGATGTTGACAAAGCTACTGAGGAGGAATTTACAGTTGAAAAGATAGACCTGGGAGTTTCTTCATGCACCATAGATGTTAAGCATTTGGAAGCATCCACAAAAAGGATAATTTCTAGAACATGGAAAGATAAGAAAGATAAAAGGGAATTGGAGTAAGTCGTTACTCAGATGGCTGAGTATATCAATGCCATCCATAATCCAAATCCCCAGCCTTTGTCACAGATACCAGTATCATTTGATCCCAAATCTCCGACCAATCAGAAGATGTTGGACCAGGTTCAAAGGAACATAATAGTCACAGAGATGTTCAATAAATGATTGGATCTTACAACAAGGATCAGACTACATCATCAATTTGGTGAAGGTTTATAAGGATATTGAGACTGTGGCTTGGGAGAAAGAAAGGATCAAATGGGTGGCAATCCTTGCGCAAATGAATGACATACATAAATACGGAGTGATGAAGTTCTTAGCCAAAAAACCAATAGAAAATCTGGATGATAATGTATTGTATGTATCAAAGAAGAATGTGGAGTGGTGTAACTCAATCATTAAACAAGGCCATGAAGAGTCCACCAAACTACTTAGAAGATTGACAAACTTAATTGATACAATGCAGAAGGATCTCAAGTGTATTGACATCTAGCTCACGAAAGATGGTGCTAAGACAATTGAAGTAGCCACAGATATGACCAAAATCTTTCAGGAAAGAATACAATTCATCCAGATGACAAAATCCTTGACCATGGATGACTTCTCAAAGGTGGCTAGGATCAAATCAATGCTAATGGTCTGTTTTGATCATTTGGAGGTAGAAAAGGCAAGGGTAGTGCAAGTGAACATGGACAAGGAGATGTGGAAGCAAAGAATTCAACACATCAATCTTCCTTATTTTCATGTCATCCTGAGCTTCTCGGCGATACACTTGGAATGGCGTGGTTCTACAGAAGAGTAGAATAGATCAGTAACTTCTTCTACCATAGTGGAAGCATAATTAATCGAAGAATGAGTTGTCAGCCTCACAATGGTTGTTGTTTTAGTTTTTCTTTCTTGTTTTAGCAAATGGTTTCTTTAACCTTTAGTTAAAGTAAAGTTTAAATTTGTTCTATAAAAACTATGAGCCAGGAGAGTAATTAAGTTGGAAAGCTTGTCTATGTTAAGGTCTGAAAAACTATCATTTTTCAAGCAATAAACAATATCTTTTTTTTTTTCTATGAATTGATTTAAACTGGAACGATTGATTATCAATAAAATGTTATGTGTGTAGTCTTTGAATCTGTGTGTTTAAAGATTAGCAATTTTTCTTGAGAAATTTGCTATGGGCATGATATCATTTTATGATCAGTTATTTCTATGTTTTTCTAAATTCATGGTTACCATTAATTGTTAGCAGATTCATTGTGTATTGAGTTGTGTTGATCCCCCTTGTCCCGTGAGGCATGAGAGAGTATCGGTTAGACATTAATACTGATGTGCATCTTCTATGCTCTGATTTTATAAAATGGAAGTATGTGTGAATCAGAGTTTGTGAGCTCTTATTTAATCTTCAAAATATTTTCTTTGTTTCAGTTTGGAGGCATTCTTTTGTGTTGATGGATGAATGCTAAAGTCTTTCCACGCTTTCTGGTAAAAAGTGTGAACATTTCATTTGTGTATTAAATTCATTGTGAATCATATGAGGAGTTTCCCTCTAATGCAGAGGTTGGATTTTAATTAATTCATCCAACTGTTGGTAATTTATTTCCTTTCATTAAGGGGTGTACAAGAGTTATATTTTTGTTCAGAGAGAACAAATAAATTTCAGGAAAGGGACAAATATGTTTACCAACAATTATCAACTGTCAAATAGCCTCTATCGATCATGTCTTGAATGATATTCTTAAGCCTCATGCAATCATTTGTGTGATGTCCTTTGTTTCGATGAAAATCACAAAAATACAAGTCTCTCCACCAAGGTGGTTTGACCTGGGGGTCAAAGTTGTTTATGGCTGGCAATGTGATAATTTGGTTTGCCAGGAGTTCTCGAAATGTTGATTCTAAGGTTTGCCCCAATGGTGTGTAGATGCGTCTATTTGGGAAAGTGTTGGTGTTGCCTCTCTGTTTTGTATTATTCCCTTGATTAGAGTTGTTGCCTTGGTTATTGGTGTTGCCTTGGGTATTGTTGTTGATGTTTGAAATTGAAGGTCCTTGATTGGTATTTTGTGAATAAGTGTTAGTGCCTTGATTAACATCTTTTTTATTTTTGTTAAATGGTGGGTTACCTGATAAAGCCAATACTGGTTGTTTGGACTTCACATCATTAGCATCAACTACTCCATCATTAACAACGTTTGTGTTCCTTGTCCAAAATCTGGATTTGTCTAAAGTGTTGATGTTGTTTTGATTGTTAAAGGGTTGAGTGTTTGATGAGTTAGCTCCTTCCTTAAATAACTTCAATGTTCCTTTCTTGATGCAGGATTCCTCCACTTGGATTTTATTTTCTATCAACTTGGCAAAAGATGGTATGCATTGGAGTTTGAGTTGATAACTCATCTCACTATTTAGCTTATTGATAAAGATCTCCAGCTTTTCCTTTTCAAGCACATCTTGAGGATATCTTGAAACCATGTGTCTCCAACACTGAAGAAACATCATGAATGTTTCATTGTTTTTTTGTTTGGTATTACATACATCCAACATGGTGATGGCGTGTTGAATATTATAGGATTATTGCATGATAAATTTGTTTACCAACTCATCAAATGATCTGATGGGAGGTGTGAGTTTAGACAACCACTCCATTGTTTTCCCTCCCAAACTTCTTGGGAATAGTCTCATTAAGTGTCATCGTGAGCAAATTCTAGGCTTACGGTACAAAATTCTTGAACATGATCACGGGGATCACTTTTACCATCGTACTTGTCATACTTTGGTATATCTGAATTTGGGGGAAAAGGTACCATGTTCAATCTCCTATCAAAAGGATAAGAACAGATCTCGTCCAAGGAGCATCATACCGTGGTTCTTAGTTGCATGTCCTACATTTGCCTTTGCAGCATTTGGATTTGTTGTGTAAGAGTGACTATGGGCTCATTTGTACGTCGAGGGAGAGATTCCTCCCTTTCATTGAGATTTTCTCGATTGTGGGCATGGTTGTGTTCGGGGTGTTATTTTGTTCATGTATGATTTCCAGGTCATGTGTTTCTTCTTCTCTTTGTTGGTCTTGATAGCCATAATTTCTAGACTTTGTTCTAAAAATTATTTCATCTACATTCCTTAAATTTTTGGTATCAAAATCTTCAGGAAGTCTAACTCCTTTGATATTTAGCATGAGTATATTTTTTTCCTTGTCTTCTTCAATAAGTCTTTCCATGAGCCCTTGGAATGATGGGTTTTCTTGACACTCTTGGGGAAGTTCCTCGGTGATCTTTGTATCTCCCATATTAGCATACTCATCAAAAGGGTTGGATAATCTACGTTCCATACTTGATTCCGGATGTGATTCGCTTTGTTTGTTTCTCTGAGAGTGGGTGACATCAGGCATTTAGTAAATTTCTACCATGATGAATTCTTCATTTTCTATGGGATTTCTGGGTGGTGTTGGTGGTTCGGTTCGAGCTTCGCTATATGTGATATAGAACTGTGGGAATAAAGCGGGGTTTATCCTTCCTCCTTGATTTAGGCATTCGTTGAATGTCTCTTTCTAAATATAAGCTATACTTCTCAAGGGTTCTTTGTCAAACTCATTTGTTTTTCCTTGGATATACAATCGCATGTGACGCAAGAATGCGTGATGTGATGCAAATAGTTGGCGATTGATGTAGAAAAACTTATTCTTTTTTGCAAGTGCCTTAGAACTAGGTTGTCTCTTCTTCAACTTAGTTTTGTGATGAAGACTTGTTCTTCTCAAAATATGAGGAGTGGTCATACACGAATGATCAATTGTTATCATTGATATTGGATTTGGATACTTCATTTAATAACTCAAGTTTACTTTATCAAGTAGAGGTTTAGTTAGATTCGCCTCCATGATAAAGTGTGTTAAATGGTATGGATAAAAAGTCTCTTGATATGGAAACTTGATTTGACGACTTAAGGATTAAAATAGGTATATTGTTTTTGATAGAATCTGTTAGATGGTGGAACTTTGATCAATGTTATGATACTGTCTGATTTTGTTGGATGAAGTCTTATCTCGAGCTAGTTTAAGATTTGAAAATTTGTTCTAAAGATGCTTGTTGATAATGGAATTATTTTCTTTGATAATTTGATTCGTATTTTGATTGTTGATTTTTTGATAAAAGACCAAAAAGGGTATTCGAGACTGTGGATGAAAATTTTCTAAATGGTCTGATTAGCTCTCTATTTTTCTGGGTTCTTGAATATGCACTAAGACAGAGACTGGATGCGCTAATGAATATTTCAGATGCACCACAAAAAGTTCTCCATGCGCTAAGTTGCCTTTCCCTATGCGTTGACTTAGATCATTTGAAATTGACTTGGTTGGAAGAGTCATGCGCTAATATGTCCTTGATACGCGCTAATATTTAAGCTAAAAGTGCTAAGATATGCCTCCTATGCGCTAAGCTGGTGCCAAAAAGCACTACTAAAATTTTTAGCAATGTGATACTGGTTATGCGCTAATTTGACTGCTTAAAGCGCTATGTTTTGGTTGAAATGCGCTATAGAATGGTTGATATGTGCTAGGAAGTTGCTCCTACGTGCTAAGCTACCCTGATTTCTTTGCTGTTGTTGTTTTTGCGGATTTTTAACTTGTGTTTTGGATGGATGATTTTTTTGAAAAATAAATTGCAAAACACAGCATGAAAGAGATAACAAATTTTGCCTCTGCTAAACAATTAGTGTATGTTCTGTGAGGATGTGTTCAAATCCCTGATGTTTTCATTGGATTAGATAACAAGTAATATAGATCAGGTAGACTCTTTATTCAAGGATCATTAACAACATCATAGCCCACTAGTCTTGATACTTCATCAGCTCAAACAATCGTGTCACCCCCTAAAGAGCACCCATTTTTTTTGCCTTTTTCCAAAAATTAACCCAAAGTGAATTGCTTCACAAGTGAGTAGATATCTCAGTAGATATATGGTGAGTGATCTTGGGGGTGAATTCTTCCCCACCCTTGCACTATGATATTGAAAATGTTTGGATACTGACTCGGTTCAAGGTTTCTAGTGCAAAAGTTTTTAATCAAGCTATTGTTCGGTCTTCAGTGATGAAATCCCTAGAGGCTTCCCAAGCTGTAGAACAAAGGCTTTACTTATCTCAAAGATACTAGGGGAAGGCTAATCACTGAGAAAAATTGTTGAAGGGGACTTTTTCCAGCCTCCACACTTGATTATAGCAGGTTGGAACACTTGGCAATAAAGTCATTTTCCACTTAGGTCGTTCCCCTCTCACTGGCCATTAATGGTGCTCTAAGAGCAACTCTAAAGGGCGAGTCTGCTAAAAGAATTAAAATGCTTGAAGTAAAGAAAGATTTTAAGAGTGGTTTGGCTTTTGGGTCACCCAATTAAGGGGAGAGCATATACCTTCCACTTTCGAGACAAAGCAATTTATATATATTTTTTATCCTTCAAGACAATGATTTTCTAACTCCTACTTGGAGATGTTTCTCCAACAAGCATGGTGTTGTTCTTTCATAGCAAAGTGTGTATTTCTAAAACTCTTGAAAAAAAAACTTGGTCAACAAAGTAAATCGTGATGTTGGTCAACAAAAGGAAAATTGTGAAATCAATCCTTAATGAAACACTCCTTTGCTTTGCTTAAAAATAATAAAAGCGAGATTCCTTTAATGCACCAAAGGAATGATGAAGTTATTTTTAAACCAACACCAAAGGAAAATGAAGTTCTTTTTAAGTATTACCAAAAGAAATGGGATTCTTTTTAACCTTTGTAAAACTTTGAAAGTTTGTTTGTTGTTCTTTTTAATCCTCTGCAAAATGAAATGAGTTTGTTGTTCTTTTTAACTAACAGGAAAATGAACTATTTTTAAAACTAACTTGAAAAAGTTAGAAACAAAAATAATTAAATTCCTAAAATAAAAACTCCTCCAATCTGCAAACAAAGATTAGTAACCTGTAGCGAAAATAACAGTTAGTGAAAAATTTTAATCTCAGGTGAGCTTATACAAGCCTAACTTTTTATTTCAGTTACAAATTATGTTTTTGCTTCTGCCAGAATCATGCGTTGGACTTTTGCACAGATGCACTAAAAAAAGTTATAGATGCGCTACGGAATGACTCTTATGCGCTATACAGATTATTGAATGTGTTGCGTTGTTTTTCCAATGCCCGGAATAAAAACCAGAATACTATGCGCTAACAAAAAGTCTATATGTGCTAAGAGATGGGTCTGACGTGCTAAACAGTGTACGGGAAGCGCTAACAAAAATTTCCTACATGCTAATGAAAGGGTTCAATGCGCTAATACATTTTTTCCACACATCAATGGGACTCTTGGTGCAAGTTATAGGAGCTATATTGAATAGCTCAACTTCCCAAGGGGTGTTCCATTGTTCTCTATCTCACAAGATCCCTGAAGTCAATGTCTTTTCTCTCAGATCACTGAGCAAAGTGCCTTAGGAATGACAACTCCAAGAATGAGTGATGTTTGCTTATAAGTATGCATGCATTCCTACAAAATGTATAATATTGAAACTAGAATGATTTAAACTAGTATGAATATGTTGCTATGATAAAGATTAGTAATCCTATCCTAACAAGATATATTAGACTAACATGGATATGCTATGATATTAAAAATGCTTCTAAATGTTTAATGTGTTTTAACAAAAAGAGGCTTGATGCTTAGTAAAATGACTATAAGTTAGATACGTGAAACTTGGATCCTCTGAAAATGAGAGAATGAGATCTCTATTTATAGGGAAAATAGGGCAATGGATGGTCAAGATTGAATAATCTTAACAAGGGCCAGGATTTTACAATTCTCACCAATGAAATGGTGACAATTGTCAACAAAAGGTTGCCTGAGAGGAGATGAACGAAGAATTTAATGCTTGAGGAGACATGAAGGTTACCTTAGGAGGTAAGGGTTAAGGTTAGGTTAGGTTTATCCATTGGATAAAGCTTTTATCCAAGAGGTAAACTCTTGTGCAAGGGTTAAAGGGATAACCTAGGTTAAAGCCATGAATGCTTGATGAAACCCTTGGGTTAGATGAGGGTTGAGTTAGAGAGAAAGTCTTTAATCATGCAAGAATGTTGAGTTTTAACCATTAATGGTTATGTAAGAACTTTTAATGGTTTGGAAGACTTTGAGGGTTTGAGAAGTGACTTCCCTTTGTTTAGGGATGTGACAATATTTAGGAGATGGATTAGGCTAATTTAGAATTGATTAGAAGAATCTAGAAGGGGTTTAGGAAGGCAAGTGGGAGATGTAGGAAAATGCAAGTGGATGGAGGAGGAATATAATTAAAATAAAATAACTTTATTTCAACAAAATAGATGCAACTTGCATAGATACAAGTGGGGGATTTAAATAAATAAATAATATTTATTTACTTGCAAGTATCAATTTAATTAAAAAGGGAGAAAGGTGAATTAATTAAATAGAGTGATTTATTTAATCAAAGGCTAGAAAAGGCTTAGGTGAACTTAATTAAATAAATTGAGTAATTCATTTAATTAGATAGATGAATGTGAAGAATTTAATTAAATAGATAGAGGAATGAGGTTAAAATGAATATTAAATATTCACTTAGGAAAGTGGTCAGATTTATACGTCTACAATTTGTGTTATTACCATTAACTAACTAGAATGAAGAACAACTTAATTCACAGAATAAGAAAAAGATCACAACTGAAATAACACTTCCCTTTTTTAAAGCAATAATAGGAAGTGGATCATTTATTTCTCCTAACTAAACCTAAAATAGATGTCGATCTTCCCTAACACTAAGGTGACTTATTTAATGAAAGAAAAATAAAAAATGACTACTCCTATAGGAGTCCAGTTATGAAACAAACTCTTTTATTCCATAGTGGTACAAAATTAAAAAATGTGGTTAAATGCATCAAGTCTAAATTTATGAGGGACAATGAAGTAGTCATCGGTTAGGGGGGACCTCAAAGAGATCAATCATGACTGCTCAGCAAGAGTAAAAACAATGGAAACACAAGGAGATTATGGAGGCAATGCAGAATAGATTATTTTATTTCATGAAAACTGATTACAACCAACCGGTAACAATCAGGTTATAGAAACCGGCTTACAGACCTGCTAAAACATGCTCAAAGTACAGAATAGGTCACAACCAAGACCTTCAATCTTAAGATCTATCTGTTATGCTCAGTCTAACTACTTAATTCCATTCTAATGATCAATTACAATGATTTATAGGATCTAAGGGGGTCCAATTGGCCCTAAAAGGGATCAAACCCCGAAGAACAAGACCTAACATGTAAAACCAACAAGGTCGGTCTCCCCCAAGGGATTCCTCTGGAAAATCCAAAGGATGAAGTGTAGATCATGGTAAAAGGTCGGTCACATGCCAAGGAACATCAAAATAAATGCCCAGGGCTTCGCAAGCTACATAAGGGATCTAGTAGATCACAAATGTAAATAGGTCCAGGTAATTAGTAACAAGAATTGTTAATCGTTAACAGGAAACTATCATGGAACCGATAGCGATAACTTGTCACAAAAAGATCCAAATACTCCATGGTTTGGGAATAAGAAAGATGATCAAGTCTTAAAGAAAAATCCAACTCCATAAGATTAGGTGAGCCAAATCCGGGACACGCAAAAAGAAATGCTAAAACTACAAACAAAAAGCCAAATAGAAAGGAAAATATTTTTGGTTGATGCAAGATTACTATGAAATGGGGATGCTCCTGCATCAAAAAACCTCATCATTTTCCATGATGCTAAAATCCTCATGATCATTCGGCAGATAGAGTTAACAAGGACTGAAACTAATGATGAGGTCAAATTGGGTAGTGAAGAGGGGAAAGGAAAGGAAAAGTGCTAAAATTGACAAAGGAGGGGATAAAGATAAGGAGAGGGAAATCTTTATAAATTATGATAGCTCCACCCATAATTTAGAGAGCCTAATTGATCATACTGATTATATGATACCTGATGTAATGGAGATGAACAATTCGAAAGTAAAAGGGACTTGCAACTCTCAACAAGAAGGGACCTGTTCTAGATGTAAGTTGAATGCCATGGAGATAGAGAAGGTTAAAGCTAAGGTCTTTGATCTTGAAAGGAAACTGGGGAGTGTTTCTTAGTTTAGTCTTAGGTTTATGCATAGCTCAACCACATCCCTATGTTTAATGCAAGAGAAGATATTGGGAGAGGATGAAGAAGAGGAGGGAAACTACAAGGAGATTTTTAAGTTCCTTACTGAGGACTGGTCCAATGTTCTCCACTAGGCAAACTGGAAGTTTTAGGGATGGTAGCTAGAGGTATTTTATCTTTAAATTTTGTTGTCAATGTTGTTAATGTTGGTTCTAGTTGCAGAAGGCCCTCTATTAATAATATTTCATATTTTTACATTGTTTTTGTTTATAGCCATAAGTGACCTAGTATTAAGACTCTTATTAGTATTGCTAAAGATATTAGCTCTATTATATGTTGCTAATAGTTAATTTTTTAATAATATTTAATGTGTTGTTAAGGTGCTACTATTTCTCCTTTTGTTAAACTTATGCCCTGTGGGTTGTTGGTTTTGGGACAACACCCCTTGTTTTGTTTCAAAATCTATCGAAGAGATGCATGCCTTCAGCTGTATTTTATTAATTCTAATTCAACACACACACACACACAAACTAGTCTCCACTATATACATAAATTTGGTATAGTATGTCATGCACTCAACCTAGTTGAAGTGTTTGATGGGGTACTTAATGTCCTAAGTGGAGGCTCACTTAATTATCGACCAGGGATGTATCTTCAAAGATGATGCTAGCATTGTATGCGCAACAAAAGAATTCTCAAGTTTTATATCATTACATGAAGAAAACAATAACTAATGAAGGTAAAAATGATGTCGGGATTGAAAAATATGAGATATTGTAGATATTGTGGGTTGCTCAGAGGGTGACACAACAATGGTTGCAAGTAACAATTAATAATGTAACAAATTGACAATTTGGTTACAACAAGGAATCTGACAATAAATAGTGCTAACAGACCATAAGAATTATCTTAACAGTAATTAAGAAATCATCAACAATCTATCTACTATGTCCATGACTAAACTAAATAACATAAAAGAGAAAAGGAGAATTACAATACCTCAAGTGGCCCTTCCTTGAGGATTACGATCTCTAAAAAGTAATAGTACACTAACTCAAAAACTAGCAATCATTACTTTTTCTCGTTATAAACTCGTGTTCAAGACTTGACAATATTCACAAATACATAGAAGATCTAACAACAATCATCATCTATATTATCTGTATTATTTGTATTATTACTATTAACTAACTGGAATGAAGAACAACTTAATTTATAAAATAAGAAAAAGATCATAACAGAAATAACACTATAGTGTCGTAAATTGTACACCCTTGCTAGGGTGGTACAATTTCACACTTAGGTTAGCACTCGCCTTAGTGTGTCTTGCATCTTGCATTTCTAATTCCCCTTTAAGCATTTAATTAATTAATTTAATTAAATCTAAGGTCATTTTTCATCACTTTACATATTATAAAGATGGGCCCTTTACCCTAAGTGTGCCCCTTTTCATCTTATTCCTCCAATGAATCATTTAATCATAAACCCTAATTATGTCTTATTTTGACCATTTAGGCCCAATTTCGCATATCAAAACATCTCAAATCAGCTATAACTTTGGGATGCACTCTAATATCATCATATCTAACGGCCCTAAAAATTTGGTGAAAAGTTAGTCGAACTGTGGCGGGAATGCACATGGTCCACGGTTATTTTCCCGAAATTTCGGGAGCACAATCCTATGATGTAATAATGCTTAACCCCGAAATATCAATGGGAAATTCAAATCCTAGGTCAGCCTAAACATGAAATTAAGATCTAGGGTTTCATACTTAAGAGCTCTCTTTCTTCATTTGAAGAGGTCTTCTTCTAAGAATCTAAGAGCAGGTTTTTGAAGTATTAGAGCCTTCTTTGCAGCAAAAGAGTAGATATTTGAAGTTTTCAACAAAATTCAACATTCATCCATCAAACATTGATCAAGCATCATTTTATCAATTGGGAGCTTTTGAAGATGTAGAAGAACAATAGGAGATCACTAGCTGATAATTGACTTGTACCTTCTCCCTTAGGGTTGGGTATGGTTTCATGTTGTTTTCATGTCTTTACATAAGCTTCATTTTGATTCATATTCATGCTTTAGATCACTTTGCATCATGGATTTAGAGACACTACTTTGTCAATTATAAGCAATTAGGGTTTACTCTTTAAGGTTGATCTAGGTTTTTTACTTCCATTCTTAAGATCTTGCACACACACAAGGTTCTTCCACACATATTTTTAGTATATTATCAATTATTCATGGAGTTTTAAATCACCAACATGGGATTTTGACTAAGGCAAAACCTAATATAGCCACCCCAAATCCTCTTTTTCTATTTTAGGTACAGGTTCGGATCCGAGCGTCGCTGGAAGTTTCGGGACCGAAAGACCACACAGGGACAGTTCTGGGTTGTAGATCTTTGCAGAAACCCCAAGGATAGGGGAATGGAACCCTATTCTTTCCTAGGACAGTGGTGTGGCACCATTTTCCTACCCTCTATCATTAGGACTTGACAGAGTAGCAGTTTGCAGACTCCAGAATCCTTCCTGTCAGTTTCAGTTCCAGAACTGCAGAAATAGGACAATGGTGTGGCACCTTGGTCTCGGACATTTCTTCTCAGATTTCAGACATAGGTGTGCCTCTGATTTTTCCTTTTGATCTATACTTTGCAGTTGTGTATCATTTGTTCTTTGATTTGCATTCTCATATTAGGGTTTGTTTGCTTACTTGTTTTCTAGGTTAGATTGCATTGTGCATCATTCCTCTCTCTCGTTTACAGCAAAGGAATAGAAAACCAAAGAGGTAATCCATGACTCTCTTTCTCATAAGAAGTAGCCGACGTGTGTTACCTCCCTAGGCTCTTTCGTATTTCATGAGTGTGTATGAGAGTGGGATTAGGGTTTCCATACTTAGTCTCACTTTTTCCCCTACACATCTTTGGTGAACCCGACGTGAATCCAATTTCATTTTCATTGCATTGCATTGTTAGATCTGGATCTATTTTATTTCATTTGCTTTAAAAAAAAAAAGAGAGATAGGTTTCTTTTATTTTTCTTGCATTGTGTGTTTAGGTTTCATGCAAATTTCATTTCAAAATGTTAGGTTTCTATTTGTAAGAAGTTCATGCTTTTGATGATGTATGCAATTTTGTTGATTATGAGTCTAGTAGGGATGAATTATATGAAGCTCTAGATGAGTTTTTGAACCCTAAGCCTTCTAAACCCTCATTTTGCCAAAAAATGATCAACCTTGTTACTATGTCATTTCGTGGTGATGAGAAAGATAAGTCGAATGATCCCTTTCATGGGTACATTCATATCAACTCCTCCACTAGGTCTAGCAATATAGTTGATTCGTATGATTCCCTATATAATGTTATGTCTCCTTTTGAATCCAAATATAAGCCTTTCAATCACTATGACCATGCTTTATTGGATGATGTCCTTGATGACATTGTCTTTGCCTAAACTTTCAAACAAGAATAATGCATCTAAAAGGTTCATCAATATGATCAATGTGAATGAACATAGAAAACCTCTTTTTATTGTCCAAGGTGCTTTTCCTTCTCCGACTTCACCTCTTCCTATTCAACCTCTTTTCACGGTTCAAGGTGGATATAGTCATGATTCCTTTAGCACTCCAAACAAACCTATCATTACAGTTCATAGAAGGAATCTTAGTAAGAGTCCTTATAGCTATTCTAGACAACTAACTAAGGAGATTTATAATGTAGTTGCCCATACCTATAACACAAGAAATAATAGGCAACCTAACCCTCCTCCAGTTATTCTGACTCCTTTACCTGATCCTCAACTCATTCTTCCTCAAGCACCTTATATTTCACAAACCCTTGGTAAGGAATATGATCTTGTCGAACAACTTAAAGCTACTCCTACCAAGATATCCCTTTGGGGTTTTATTCAAACTTCTTTGACTCATCATGGAATGCTACAAGATGCCTTGAAAACATTAAATGTCACACCCAATGTGACATCAAATAATATGGCTTCCTTGACTCACTCTATTACAACACCTAAGGCTTAGATTGTGTTTACACAAGATGAGCTGCCCTCTAGTGAAGTTCAACAATAATATGATCCCTTAATGATTGTGGTTATTATAAATGATAGTGCGATAAGATGAACATTAGTGGACAATGGTTTTGGCCTTAATGTTTGTTGCATTAACCTATTGCATAAGATCAATGTTGATACATTTCTTATTAAGCATGATTCTCTCAGTATTTGTGGCTTTGATAATGTTGCTAAATCTTCACTAGGTATCATCACCTTGCCTGTTAAAGTAGGTCCCATTACTTTACCTACTCCTATCCATGTAATTTTTGGAGAGTTGGCATACAACTTGTTGCTAGGGAGACCTTGGATTCATAGCGTGCAAGTTGTTCCCTCTACATTGCATAGGCAAATCAAGTTTATTCACAACAACACAACATACACCTTGTTAGGTGACACAAGATTTCAGGCTTGTTTACAAACATCAAGTTCTAAATCCTCTTCAATCATTTCTTCCCCAACTATCTTAGATAGTTCCTCTAAAGTTTCTACTCCGATTAGTGTGACCAATTCATCAAACCTATCTCCTATATATGGATCGATCCTGGATGCTTCCTCAAGTGGACCTAACGTTCTTGAGGAAGAGTCTTCTTAGCTTGACTCTACGATTGATAATACTTTCTCTCCTGAAAATATTCTTGCAAAAGATGATTGGGGATCCCTTGATTTCAATCCTACTTTCGTAGGGGAATACAGAATTACCCCTAGAGAACCTACGGTCAAAAAGAAGAAAGAAGAAGAACCTAAAAAGAAATCTACTTTGTCTGGGCCATTGAGTAATAACTTTGTGGCGACTTCTCAAACTTCATCTCCCTTAGTTTCTGGCCTAGAGGATTTTGATCCTTCACTTTTTGAAAATCCTCCTTCTTCTTCGGAAATGACTAACCTTTATGGTCTTCGTTTTCACATTCTAGCTAGGTGTGGATATAATGGAAATGGATGTGTTCCTCAAGAACAAGGGATTAAGGTTCCCGCGGAAAACAAATTTCGTGATATGACATTTGGTCTTGGTTATGATCCTTTCAAGCGTATTAAAGCCTCTAAGAGACTATCTATTAGTGTTAATTTCATTTCTACTTCTCTTTCACTAAAATATCTAGAATATATTGACTGTGACCCTTCTTGTGTCTTTACTTTGGATGTTTTTTCTACCGATGATTCCTTAGCTTAATTCTTGGGAGCTTATGACAACCTTCCTTGTTATCACCATAACCGCAGTTTTCCCTATTGTCTAAATGTGGAAGCTTACTTTGGGAAAGAAAGAAATAACGATGAGATAGTTAAATAATTTCCTCAATTGAAAGATGTTCCTCAAAAAATTAATCTCCTAATAAATGATACCATTGGTATCAAGATGGATCCTTTTGTTGAAGATAAGATCATCAAGATAGGGAAATGTCTTGACGAAGAAGAGCAAAAATAGTATGCTGAGTTGTTACATGAATTCCCTAAGATCTTTGCTTGGATATATTTTGACATGCCTGGCATAGATCCTAAGATTGTAACCCATAACATTGTCCAAATTCCTGATGCTAAACCTATGAAGCAAAAGATTCAAAAGATTCACCCTAAAGTGGCATTACTTGTTAAACCTGAGATTGAAAAATTGTTGGATGTTGGATGTTGGATTCATTCATCCTATCAATTATTCCCATGGATATCAAACATTGTGGTTGTGGCTAAAGCTGAAAACAAGATTAGGATGTGTACAGATTTTTGAGATCTAAACAAGGCCTCTTTAAAAGATGGCTTTCCTCTCCCGAATATCGATATGATAGTGGCTTCGGTAGCAAGGAATGCTTTACTATCCTTTATGGATGGTTTCTCAGGATATAATAAAATCTTCATTAATCCCCAAGATCAATATAAAAATGGTTTCACCACTCATTGGGGTACGTTTTGTTGGATTGTGATGCCTTTTGGATTGAAAAATGCAGGCGCAACCTATCAGCGTGCTATGACTCTCACCTTCCATGATTATATGTATAAGACTTTAGAAGATTATGCTGATGACATCTTAGCCAAATCAATTCTTCATCAGATCATGTTAAGATCCTTCATCAAATCTTTGAGAGAATTCATAAGTATAACATGTTTTTGAATCCCCAAAAATGTGTTTTTGGTGTGGATAGTGGAAAACTATAAGGATTCATAGTTTCACATCGTGGTGTTGAGGTGGATACGAAGAAGATAGATGCTATTGTCAACATGCCATCTCCTAAGAATGTTTCTCAACTAAAAATTTTGCAAGGAAAGATCCAAGCTATTTGTAGGTTTGTCTCTCAACTTGCAGATCATACCTTTCCCTTCACAGAATTGCTTAAAAAGAATATCACTTTCCAATGGAATGAGGATTTTCGCCAAGCATTTGAATACTTAAAGACTTATTTGGCCAATCCTACTATTCTTCAACATGTTGATCCTACTAATCCTTTCCTTCTATGCACCATTGCTTCCCCTCAAGCTCTTGTAGCCTTATTGGCACAATGTGATAAGGATGGTAGAGAATGCCCAATTTATTATATAAGCCGCACTCTACTCGATTATGAAGTTTGATATTCTACGATAGAAAGATAGTGCCTTGCTTTAGTCTTTGCAACTCAAAAGTTGAGGCATTATCTCTTGAATGCTGAGATTCATGTTATCATTAAATTTGATCCTCTTAAACATCTTTTCTCCAAAATTGACCTTTTCGAACGCTTAGCTAAGTGGGTTATGATGTTGACCGAGTTTGACCTTAAGTTTGTTTCACGAAAGGCAATAAAGGGTCAAGCATTGACTGATCACTTATTTGATGCTCCTTCACCCTTATCCCTACCTAATCTGGAGTCTTTTCTCGATGAATACATTATTTCCATTGAGGTTGATGAGACTTGGGAAATGTACTTTGATGGCTCTAAGTGTCATATAGGATCAGGGGTAGGGGTGGTCTTAATCTCTCCTAAAAAGAAGCCTATTCCTTTATCATATCGTCTCAATTTCTTATGTACCAACAACATTGTTGAATATGAAGCTCTTATAGCTAGAATTAAAGCAGCCTTGGTGTTGAGTGTGAAACATCTACATATATATGGAGATTCTCAACTACTCATAAGACAAGTGACAAGAGTTTATAAAGCTAAGCAAGATAAACTATCACAATATAAAGATATAATCCTTCTTGTAAAAATTGGATTCTTATACCATGGAGCCCATCCCTCGAAAAGATAATCGACATGTTGACGCGATGGCATGTGTTGCCTCTCTTGTGTCTCTAGAGGACCTCGTGGTAGATCTTCAATTCAGTATTCACAACCTCACTACCCTAACTATTGTCAATAATCCTAGTGATGTGGCATATTGTTGCATTATAGATTCTAATGAATGGTGCTTTCATATTGTGAGATATTTGAGTGATGGTACCTTTCCTGATTCTGTGAATAAGAATACTAGGGCTAGGATTAGAAAATTGGCTGATAGATACGTTATCCTTTCTAATGTTCTTTATAGGAGGGGTTATAATGGTCTTCTTCTTCGATGCTTAAACAAGGTTGAAGTCCCTATTGCTCTTGAAGAAGCACATTCAGGTGCTTGCGGGGGGCATTTTGGGGGTAGGTCTTTAGTTTAGAGATTGCTCTAAATGGGATATTATTGGCAAACCATGGAAAATAATTCCTTTGTGTTTGTTAAAAGATGTCATCAGTGTCAACAACATAGTAATTTGATCCATGCTCCTACCCAAGAGCTTCGATCACAGGTAGCGTCTTGGCCCTTTTCTACATGGGGCTTGGATCTTGTTGGTAAAATATCTCCTCCCTCATCTCAAGGACATACTTTCATCATAACAACCACTGATTATTTTACGAAATGGGTGGAAGTTGTTCCTCTTCAATCCACTATCGCTAAATTAGTTTGTCAATTCATTTTGGAAAACCTTATTTCTTGATTTGGGATACCTTCTGCCTTAGTTTCAGATAATGGAACGTCATTCAAAAATAAAGATGTGAAGAAGTTTCTCAAGAAATATCATATTCAACATAGATTTTATACACCTTATTATCCCCAATCAAATGGTCAAGTTGAGTCTTCTAACAGGATAATTGAACAAATTCTTTGAAAAACTATAAACAAGCATGGTAAGGATTGGCATACCCAATTAACCTGCACTTTGTGGGCTTATAGCACGAGTGTATGGGTTGCTACATGTTGTCCTCCTTATAATCTTGTTTATGGTGTTGATGCAATTATGCCTTTGGAGTTAGAGATTCCTTCTTTGAGAGTCTCTCTTAGGGGTATAGTGGATGATGATTGCTATAGAGAGCAAAGACTTCAACAACTTGAGATGCTTGATGAACAGTGTATAAATACCCTAGAGCATATTCAAGCATATCATAAAACTTTGCAAAGAAGCTACAATGATAAGGTTATTCAACGTTCCTTCTCAGTAGGAGATTTTGTCCTTTATGAGAATCAGCTCAACGTGAATGCCTTACCTGAGGAGAAAGGAAAAATCGGTCCTAATTGGCTTGGACCATACACTGTTGTGGAGGTCTATGGATCAGGTTCTTACAGGATAGTAGATATGGAAGGTATGCCTCTCAAGGAACCCATAAATGCTATGCACCTTCTAGATACTATACCTAGTTCTTTTTTTCGTTCCCTCTCTTTCTTTCTAGTCTATCTTCTGTTCTCTTTCTATGTCTTTTCTTTCTTCAAAATTGGGTAATATGTTAGCATGTCTTCATTAAAGTATGTGGGATTAAACGATGTTATATTGTTTCGTCTACATTGCTTCATTCTTGACGAGCATGTTTAATTACTTTATTGTTTGTCTTGGATTCTCTTATGTAAATTGTAATTGATTTACATTTTATATGTGCTAGCATGTTATACAATTTCTTTTTGTGTTAAGTAGAATTATATCATGAAGTGTTTAATTAAAATTAATTAAATCACATTAGACATATAGTTCTTATGCTTAATACATTCTTCTTTTACATCATCAAAGTAGCATTTGATTAAATACTTAGTTATTTAATTAAATCACACATGTATCAATTTAATCATGAAGCATTGAAAAATCAATCACATGGAAATTAAAACCAGATATACATGCTCATTACTCAATATGTTACTTCTAATCTAAGCAATGCATATATTATTCATGCATTAAAATAACATAATCATGAGTGTCATCATATATAAATCAATACATCAAGATCATCTCCTAGGACTAGTAGTTGGAGGATGGTGGCTAAATGCCCCCTCCTGATCTGGCCATGGGAGTGGCCACATGGGGGTGTATCATGATACAGACCACGAGTGACTCTACAAGGAGCTCCTACGATCCCTCTCCATAATGATCCCTCGGTACGTGGTTGCCTTTGTCTGTGATGCTGCTAGGTCATGCTATGTCTGTTGTAATCTCTCTCATAGGACCTCCACCTTCGTTCGAATAGGGGAGAAAAGGTTCTCATGTCATCCTGCATTCCTCTAGGATCTGTGTGCTCCACGGTATGTGCACGCCTAAATCATCTCTATAATTTGTCCATATGTCCTGATTCGACCCGTCTGAATCTGTGATGTTCATCTCATCACTGGTAGGCCTAGCAATGGCTCCTAGCCTCGTCATCAAGCGTGAGTGTCGTATGTACACAAACACATCAGTAGGAACACACTGCTTGAACCTGAACTGTCATTGAACTCGATCGAAGTAGAAGGGAACGACTATGTGGTTGTACCACCCCTCTAATAAATGAATCCTCTACATGTGAAACATCTGCTTGTGTATCCTTGCCCACATGTACATCCTAAGGTAGGGTCTCCATATGACCTCGCCTGTTGTAAGTCTATCTGAGATCAACCTCCAATACAGGAGATCGCCGAATCGCCACTCGTGGGTAAGAGGATAAGAATATACCCTAGGCTGCTTTGGGACTAGCTCTATGGAGGCTCCACCATGCCTAGTACAAGTAATATGCTCAAACATTCACACCTATAGTAGTGTGCATGTCATCACGCTGCATCCCTGTCTGAACACATAGTCCCCAAGGTTGTGATAGAGTTGCGCAAGCATTCTCTAACCCCAAGAGCATACTCTCTTATGTCTCTCCATAGATCGTATGGTGTAGATGAATCCTCCATGCATATGTGTGTCATGCCCATTAGGGCACACAACTAATGCAAGGGTCACAATCATGAGTTGCCGCACTAATGGAACCTTTCTACTAGGGTGTAGTAGCCAACTGACCATGATGTGACCCCTTGTCTCATTGCGTATCACTCTCGCCACAACATATACCTGCTTTCTCTTCTAATCCTCCTCTATCTGGTTGGATCGATATCTCACAATCTCTCCTCTAATGGGAAGGCACAGAATGTGGTATACATCCTCAAGGATGACCATCATCTCCCCCATAGGTAGTGAGAACGTTAAGGTGTCTGCATCCCACCTCTCCATCAGCATCGCAGAATTGAATCGGATGGCCAACATGGTCATCGCATCCCACAAGCCCACTACATGTAGCAAATCCCTCTCTCCTGTTGTTAGCCTTGAGATGTGATCCTAAAAGCTCCAAAAGGTGAGACCGGCGGTATGCTTGTAGATATACGGTAGTTTCTACAAAATGCAAAGCAATCTATCATCAATAATTGATCAATCATCTATCATCATCTAATCAATGCAATCATTCTATAAATTCTAGCATTCATCGCCTGATCATGTGTCATTGTTGGTCACCCCAAATAGGGACCATGGCACCCTACTAGGACCATGGCGTCCATAGGGGACCATGGCACCCTAGGAGGACCAGGGCACTCTAAGACCCCTAGGTATCCAGAGGAAGGGCTCGGGCTCAGACTAGGTGATGACATCATCACTTCTACAAACAATGAAAACATGAAAAAGTCAAATGGAGTCAATGGATGGTCAACTCACCTTGTTAAGCAGTCGGTCGATGAGTATGGACTAGCGCAAGATCTCCATCCTCGTAGGTCACTCAGGTCAGTGTCAAGGCATGATGGGTTGTATGTGGGCTCCTATGCAATGAATAGTGCTAAAAAGTTAGAAAGTGACAAATGAAGGTGTCACTTTCATATTTATGTGTTATTCACTTTTTGACTTTATGTTTTTAAGTTAAAACCCTAATTTCTGCACTTTTTCTTCAATCTATCATATCTTGAGCTAGGAAGCTTCAATTCTTGCGTCGTTGGTGGCGTTGGAATTGTGAGTTCTCCCTCTCGCTTCATGTTAGTTCCATAATATTCTTGGATGAGTAATCAAGCCCTGTTGTTAACTTTCTTCATCACAATCTTTATCACAATTCGTTGTGGTAAATATGATATCCATTTTCACCTCACTAATAAGCAAGTCAAAACAGGGGGGGCATATAGCTACCCGTGAATTTCATCACCTTCCTTAGTAAGCATTAGGTGATTTTGTGATCTAACATGTGGTTTTGTAGAGTGTGGTTCCTAATTGTGTACTGCAGATACCATTGAGGGCTTCATTTGACAACTTATGGATATATCCTTTTTCAAATGATGTTTATTTTTTTTACTTTAGCTTGCATGTGCACGTAGTTTCATATGACCGCTAAAGTGGGGGCTAAATGTAGTGTCGTAAATTGTATACCATTGCTAAGGTGGAACAATTTCACACTTAGGTTAGCACCCACCTTAGTGTGTCTTGCAACTTGCATTTTAATTCCCCTTTAAGCATTTAATTAATTAATTTAATTAAATCTAAAGTCGTGTTTCATCACTTTACATATTATAAATATGGGCCCTTTACCCTAAGTGTGCCCCTTTTCATCTTATTTATCCAATAAATCATTTAATCATAAACCCTAATTATATCTTATTTTAACCGTTTAGGCAAGATTTCGCATATCAAAACATCTCAAAATCAGCTGTAACTTTGGGATGCGCTCTAATGTCATCATATCTAACGGCCCCAAAAATTTGGTGAAAAGTTGGTCAATCTATAGCGGGAATGCACATGGTCCGCGACTTTTTTCCCAAAATTTCAGGAGCATAATCCTATTATGTAATAATGATTAACCCCGAAATATCAGCAGGAAATTCAAATTCTAGGTCGGCCTAAACATGAAATTAAGATCTAGGGTTTCATACTTTAGAGCTCTCTTTCTTCATTTCAAGAGGTCTTCTTCTAAGAATCTAAGAGTAGGTTTTTAGAGTATTAGAGTCTTCTTTGCAGCGAAAGAGTACATCTTTGAAGTCTTCAACAACATTCAACATTCATCCATCAAACATTCATCAAGCATCATTTCATCAATTGAGAGCTTTTGAAGATGTAGAAGAACAATAGGAGATCATCAACTGATGATTGGCTTGTACCTTCTCCCTTATGGTTGGGTATGGTTTCATGTTGTTTTTATGTCTTTACATAAGCTTCATTTTGATTCATATTCATGCTTTAGATCACTTTGCATCATGGATTTAGAGCAACTAATTTGTCAATTATAAGCAATTAGGGTTTACTCTTTAGGGTTGCTCTAGGTTGTTTACTTTCATTCTTAGGATTTTGCACACACACAAGGTTTTCGCACACACATTTTCAGTGCATTATCGGTTATTCGTGGAGGTGGAAATCACCAACATCGAGGGTTTGACTAAGGAAAAACCCTATATAGCCACCCCAAACCCTCTTTTTTAGCTTCAGGTACAGGTTCGGATCCAAGTGTCACTGGAAGTTTCGGGACCGAAAGAGCACACATGGACAGTTCTGGGTTGCAGATCTTGACATAACGCATGGTCCCCATGCAAAGCGGGTCCCCTCAGTCATCATCTGCTCTATCACCTAGCCCCAACCCATAGCTAGTCCATGAGATTGTCGATCTGGGCATAGCAGACCCCCAACAATAACTGATAAAATAGCAAGTAGTGGCTCATTTAAAGTGGTTATATCCTCCCATGCTATCGAGCCATCATGAATAAACACATCCTCATCAAAAAATTGTTGCACTACTGTTGTCCCCTAGGCTCGGTCATATGTCACTAGCTCTCCTCGAATGGAAAGGTGTAGGATAGGCCATACATCCTCCAGTGTCACAGTCATCTCCCCCTGTGCTAGGTGAAACGTACATGTCTCACTGTGCCACCGCTCTGCCAATGCTGTCATCAAACCACGCTTTGTCTGAATCACATGCATATACATCACATCATGCAGGCATGTCGTTGTAATGCAATCAACCTTGGCCTCTGTCAATCGATCTTGCAACACCTATGTGGCTGGATGCCTCTCCCGCATCTGTAATACGTGAAGCTCCTCCTACACACGCGCATCAACCATCATCATTAATTGTTTTGTTTCAAACTTTCTTAAGTTTTAACTTAGACTATCAACATATAGTTTGATCAAGTATCTTTGAGTCTTAATAGGTAAGTAATCATGGCACACCTAGACTACAACAGGCATTTATCATAATAACCTAACTCTCAAAAGGTTGTTATGGTTCTAAACAACTCCCCTCTCCATCCATCCATCATTGGCATCAGGAGATTCTCTTTCTAAATTGTTGGTGTAAATAATTATTCATTTTGAATATTATTACAATTTACTTAAGTTTACTTAGGAAATGCATTTCATAGTAGTTTGGGTATGAGACACTTGGGTGTTTGTGTCACATTGGGATAGTGTGTGTAGGAGAATTTCCACCTTTTATGGTGTTGATCTTGTTGTTACACTCCACATTCAGTGGGTGATCCACCTCATGTGGACTATTATATTGTTTCTCCTACCTACCCACACCTATTTCCTACCTACCCTTGTTTCTTATTGAGCCACATGTCATGTTTGTGTGCTCACATATCCATAAGCCTTGCCTGTATAAGCAGACTCATCTACATTGTATGAAAATTTGAACAATTGATCATTTATCTATTGATGAGAATACAGTTTATTCTTATCCTATATTTTGTCTCTCTATTGTACTTTTCATTGAGCTCTTGATCTTGGCAAAATCTCACATAAACGTTGGGACATCTATTTTCCTAACAATAGCGCTACTCTGCAAACAATAGCACTACTATGATGACAATCGCGCTAAACCAAATACACATTAGCACTAAACAAACAATAGTGGTACAACAACTACTCAATAGCACCATTTCAAATCCATAGCGCTACAAGCAGGACTTAATGACGCTAAATAAACAAAAGCGCTAAAACAACTATGCACATGCGCTAAACAAGAAAAAGTGCTAAAACCACTATGCAAAAGCACTATAGCGGCACAATAGCGCTAGATAAATTGACAACAGCGCCAAAACACAGTTTTAGCGCTATTGTTTTGACTCAACTTGGACACAGCCAAAAACATATCAAAAATGCATGAAAAGAAAAATTTCAAACTCACATATCGCTGGTCCGTAGTCATCTAGCCGCTGGAATCAACAAACTCGCTCTAGTCGATGATCTACTATCGGTACCGGCATCTTGACTGTTGCTTTCTCTTTCAAAAAGGTCACTCTCAGAACTCTGAAATCACTATGGAGACGAATGCAAATGACCTTGTTTTTACCCCTTCACTCCCATATATACTCTCCACCGTAAACCTAATTTTACCCTGCTCACCATCGTGGTCCCCGTGAACTTCTAGAGCCTCTCATTTCTCCATTTTATCTCTGATTTCTTCTTTTTTTTCACCAGTATTGCTAAATACTTCTCTTCTACTTCCCCGCCAATTTTCATTCTTTTTCGAGAGATCGCCTGATTTTTCAAAATTTTCGGCCCATCTCTCAAGGGGGCATACCACCCATTAAATTAACATTTTATGGAACATATTTCTTCACACCTATTTTTCTTTCTTTGAAACGACACGATAAACCACACCGTCTCAAAGAGGGGCAAATGTAGTCACATAAATCTATCCAGTTTAATTAAATGAATATTTGTTACTTATTTGATTAAAAACCTATTAGCCATCAATTAATTAAATTAAAATTTAATTAATTCATCTTCAAACATTCTCCTATTGATTAAATAAATTATTCAATTTATTTTAATTAATTCATTAAACTAAATTCACAATTAATCAAATGAATAAATCTTATTTATTTCATTTAATCCCCTTTCTTCTTTTAAATAAATTAAATAAAACATTTATTTAAATTATTAAATCCCCCCCACTTGCGTTCTCCTAAAAATGCAACTTACACCTATTTGTTGAAATAAATGAATTTTATTTTAATAAAAATCATATTTTCCCTCACCCACCAAACCCACTTGCAATCCTAATCCCCATTCTAGACTCTTCTAACCCCTTCCTAATTAGCCTAATCCATCCCCTAATTATTGTCACATTCCTAAGCAACTTGGAGTCACTTCTCAAAGACTTCAAACTCTTTGAAAAGCATTTAAGGCTTGATGTGTTCAACAATTTAACCTCTAAAATCTTCTAAACCACTAATGGCTCTTACATGACCATTTATGGTTAGATCCACTTGCACCCATGGTTAGGGACTTTGACCCCTAACTCAACCCTCATGTGACCCATGTGTCTTCTCAAACATTTGTTGCTTTGACCATGGTTATCCTCACTAACTCTTGCACAAGAGTTTATCCATTGGATAAAAGCATTATTCTTTAAATAATGAATTTATTCACTCAACTCAACCATAATCCTACCTCTCAAGTTAACCCTCGGGTCATGTCAAGCATTTAATGCTTCTTCCCTCCCCTCTCAACCCATCTCATGTTGACACTTGTCATCCTGGGATTGGGTTGAAAGTCTTCAAATGGATCATAAACCACTCAATCCTGACCCTTGTTGAGATTACTCAATCTCAACCATCCATTGCTCCATTTTTCCTATAAATATAGCTCATTTCTTCATAAACCAAATCCTGAAAACTTGTATGCATTTACATAATAGTCATTTTTAGCGAAAGCATTTAGCATAAATCATTCATATTCACTCTTTTGGCTTAAAATCAACACTAGCTAATTAGATAATCTCTCATTTTAGCTTTTGTTCACACTTGCATTGCATAAGTAAATCATTTTTCATCTTGAACCTCCATAAGGCATCCATAGTGCAAAAAGTTTCTGAAAGCTACACTAATTTGGAACTTAGGGAGGAGAGGAACAAGGAAGGAGAAGCTACCAGCATGGTAGAGAGCATATGGAGATGTTTAGTTACATTTTGTAGATTCATTAAGCTTTTTATTTTTTTTGTAGTGTCTTTCTTGATATGCTTGCTTAAGATAGTGTTTTCCATGTGATTTCTAACACTAACAAATCGGTTTCTTGTTGTTTGTGTTTGGTTATCATAATTAATCCTTCTATTTTGCAGAGCATCACCTTCAGTTGTATTTTATTAATTCTAATTCAACGCACACACACACAAACTAGTCTCCACTATATACATAAAGTTGGTATAGTATGTCATGCACTCAACCTAGTTGAAGTGTTCAATCGGGTAACTTAATGTCCTAAGTGGAGGCTCACTTAATTATCGACCAGAGATGTATATTCAAAGATGATGCTAACATTGTATGTGCAACAAAGGAATTCTCAAGTTTTATATCATTACATGAATAAAACACTAACTAATGAAGGTAAAAATGATGTTGGAATTGAAAAATATGAGATATTGTAGATGTTGTGGGTTGCTTAGAGGGTGACACGACAATGGTTGAAGGTAACAGTTAATAATGTAACAAATTGACAATTTGGTTACAACAAGGACTCTGACTACAAATAGTGCTAACGGACCATAAAAAATAGTAATTAAGAAATCATCAACAATCTATCTACTATTTCCATAACTAAACTAAATAACATAAAAGAGAAAAGGAGAATTACAATACCTCAAGTGGCCCTTGCTTGAGGATTAGGATCTCTGAAAAAATAACAATACACTAACTAAAAAACTAACAATCATTACTTTTTCTCGTTATAAACTCGTGTTCAAGACTTGACAATATTCACAAATACAGAGAAGATCTAACAACAATCATCATCTATATTATCTATATTATTCGTATTATTGTCATTAACTAACTGGAATGAAGAACAACTTAATTCACAGAATAAGAAAAAGATCATAACTGAAATAACACTTCCCTTTTTTAAAGTAGTAATAGGAAGTGGATAATTTATTTCTCCTAACTAAACCTAAAATAGATGTCGATCTTCCCTAACACTGAGGTGACTTATTTAATGAAAGAAAAACAAAAATAATGACTACACCTATAGGAGTCTAGTTATGAAACAAACTCTTTTATACCATAGTGGTACAAAATAGAAAATGTGGTTAAAAGCATCAAGTCTGAATTAATGAGGGACAACCTCATCATCTTCCATGATGCTACAATCCTCCATGATCATTGGGCAGATAGAGTCAACAAGGACTGAAACTGATGATGAGGTCAAATTGGGTACTGAAGAGGGGAAGGAAAGGAAGAGTGCTAAAATTGACAAGGAGGGGATAAAGATGAGGAGAGGGAAATCTCTACAAATGATGCTAGCTCCACCCATATTTCAGAGATCCTAATTGACCATACTAAGGATATGATGTCTGATCTAATGGAGATGAACAAATCGAAAGGACAAGGGACCTGTCATTCTCAGAAAGAAGGGACCCGTTCTAGATGTAATTTGAATGCCATGGAGATGGAACAGGTTAAAGCTAAGGTCTCTGATCGTCAAAGGAAATGGGGGAGTGTTTCTAGGTTTAGTCTTAGATTTATGCATAGCTTAGCCACATCCCTATGTTTAATGCAAGAGAAGATATTGGGAGAGGATGAAGAAGAGAAGGGAAACTAAAAGGAGATTTTTAAGTTCCTTACTGAGGACTGGTCCACTTTTCTCCACCAAGCAAGCTGCAAGTTTTAGGGATGGTAGCTAGGGGTGTTTTATCTTTAATTTTTTTGTCGATGTTGTTAATGTTGGTTCTAGTTGCAGAGGGCCCTCTATTAAGACTATTTCACATTTTTATATTTTTTATTTTTATGGCCATAAGTGGCCTAGTATTAAGACTCTTATTAGGATTGCTAAAGATATTAGCTCTATTATATGTTTCTAATAGTTTATTTTTTTATAATAGTTAATGTGTTGTTAAGGTGCTACTATTGCTCCTTTTGTTAAACTTATGCCCTGTGGGTTGTTGTTTTTGGGACAACACCCCTTGTTTTGTTGCTTTTTAATAAAAAAACAATTACTGAAGCTAAATAATGTATGAAATTGAGAGAGCTTTACTGTGTATGTCAAACTCTATGGAAGAGATTGGTGCTTTCAGTTGTATTTTATTAATTTTAATTCAACACACAAACTAGTCTCCACTATATACATAAAGTTGGTATAGTATGCCATGCACTCAGCCTAGTTGAAATGTTTGACGGGGTAACTTAATGTCCTAAGTGGAGGCTCACTTAATTATCGACCAGGGATGTATCTTCAAAGATTATGCTAGCATTGTATGTACAACAAAGGAATTCTCCATTTTTTATATCATTACATGAAGAAAACACTAACTAATGAAGGTAAAAATGATGTTGGAATTGAGAAATATGAGATATCGTAGATGTTGTGGGTTGCTCAGAGAGTGACACAATAATGGTTGCGGGTAACAGTTAATAATGTAACAAATTGACAATTTGGTTACAACAAGGAATCTGACTACAAATAGTGCTAACACACCATAAGAATTATATTAACAGTAATTAAGAAATCATCAACAATCTATCTACTATTTCCATAACTAAACTAAATAACATAAAAGAGAAAAGGAGAATTACAATACCTCAAGTGGCCCTTGCTAGAGGATTACGATCTCTGAAAGTAACAGTACACTAACTCAATAACTAGCAATCGTTACTTTTTCTCATTATAAAATCGTGTTCAAGACTTGAAAATATTCATAAATACATAGAAGATATAACAACAATCATCATCTATATTATTTGTATTATTACCATTAATTAATTGGAATGAAGAACAACTTAATTCGCAGAATAAGAAAAAGATCATAACTGAAATAACACTTCCCTTTTTTAAAACAATAATAGGAAGTGGATCATTTACTTCTCCTAACTAAACCTAAAACAGATGTCAATATTCTCTAACACTGAGGTGACTTATTTAATGAAATAAAAAACAAAAATAATGACTACTCCTATAAGAGTCCAGTTATGAAACAAACTCTTTTATTTCATAGTGGTACAAAATGAAAAATGTGGTTAAATGCATCAAGTCTGAATTAATGAGGGACAACCTCATCATCTTCCCTCATGGTACAATCCTCCATTATCATTAGGAAGATAGAGTCAACAAGGACTGAAACTAATGATGAGGTCGAATTAGGTAGTGAAGAGGGGAAGGAAATGAAGAGTTCTAAAATTGATAAAGGAGGGGATAAAGATGAGGAGAGAGAAATCTCTACAAATGATGATAGCTCCACCCATATTTTAGAGAGCCTAATTGACCATACTGAGGATATGATGCCTGATGTAATGGAGATGAAAAACCTAAAACCAAAATGGATCTGTAACTCTCAAAAAGAAGGGACATGTTCTGGATGTAAGTTGAATACCATGGAGATGGAGCAGGTTAAAGCTAAGGTCTCTGATCATGAAAGGAAACAGGGGAGTTTTTCTAGGTTTAGTCTTAGGTTTATGCATAGCTCAGCCACATTCCTATGTTTAATGCAAGAGAAGATATTGGGAGCGGATGAAGAAGAGGAGGGAAACTAGAAGGAGATTTTTAAGTTCCTTACTGAGGATTGGTCCGATGTTCTCCATTAGGCAAGCTGCAAGTTTTAGGGATGGTAGCTAGGGGTGTTTTATCTTTAAATTTTGTTGTTTATGTTGTTAATGTTGGTTCTGGTTGTAGAAGGCCCTCTATTTAGACTATTTCATATTTCTATGATGTTTATGTTTATGGCCATAAGTGGCCTAGTATTAAGACTCTTATTAGGATTGCTAAAGATATTAGCTCTATTATATGTTGCTAATAGTTTGTTTTTTTCTATTATTTAGTTGTTAATGTGTTGTTAAGGTGCTACTAATGCTCCTTTTGTTAAACTCACGCCCTGTTGGTTGTTGTTTTTGGGACAACACCCCTTGCTTTGTTACTTTTTAATATAAAAAACAATTACTAAAGCTAAATAATGTATAAAATTGGAAGAGCTTTATTGTGTATGTCAAACTCTATAGAAGAGATACATGGCTTCAACTATATTTTATTAATTCTAATTCAACACGGACACTCACAAACTAGTCTCCACTATATACATAAAGTTGGTGTAGTATGTCATGCAATCAGCCTAGATGAAGTGTTCAATGGGGTAACTTAATGTCCTAAGTGGAGGCTCACTTAATTATCGACTAGGGGTATATCTTCAAAGATTATGCTAGCATTTTATGTGCAACAAAGGAATTCTCAAGGTTTATATCATTACATGAAGAAAACACTAACTAAAAAGGGTAAAAATGATGTTGGAATTGAAAAATATGAGATATTGTAGATGTTGTGGGTTTTTCAGAGAATGACACAACAATGGTTGTAGGTAATAGTTAATAATGTAACTAATTGACAATTTGGTTACAACAAGGACTCTGATTACAAATAGTGCTAACAGACCATAAGAATTATCTTAACAGTAATTAAGAAATCATCAACAATCTATCTACTATGTCCATAACTAAACTAAATAACATAAAAGAGAAAAGGATAATTGCAATACCTAAGTGGTCCTTGCTTGAGGATTACAATCTCTGAAAAGTAACTGTACACTAACTCAAAAACTAGCAATCATTACTTTTTCTCGTTAAAAACTCATGTTCAAGACTTGACAGTATTCACAAATACATAAAACATCTAACAGCAATCATCATCTATATTATCTGTATTATTTGTATTATTAGCATTAACTAACTGGAATGAAGAACAACATAATTCACGGAATAAGAAAAAGATCATAACTGAAATAACACTTCCCTTTTTTAAAGAAATAATAGGAAGTGGATCATTTACTTCTCCTAACTAAACCTAAAACAGATATCGATCTTCCCTAACACTGAGGTGATTTATTTAATGAAATAAAAGCAAAAATAATGACTACTCCTATAGGAGTCCAATTATGAAACAAAATCTTTTATTCGATAGTGGTATAAAATAAAAAACGTGGTTAAATGCATCAATTTTGAATTAATGAGGGACAACCTCATCACCTTCCATGATGCTACAATCCTCCATGATCATTGGGTAGATAGAGTCAACAAGGACTGAAACACGGCCATGACTACCTGTTTAATCCTTGACTATTTCTATGCAAATCGGTGGGGCGAATCTCCTCTAGTTGTGGGTGAATTAGGGATCTCCCAAAGGTATGGTTGGCTTGGCTTCCTTCAAGCTACATGTTATTCTCTTTAAATAAGCAATAATCCACATAATTGTGATCTATGACATTTTGCAATATATCAATCATTATAACACATAACATATTTCACATCAACATATAGTTCTAAGGATAATTAAAACATATTAAAGTTTGATAAATTATCTGGAAACAAATGAAACTGAGACATTCTCAGGGTTCATCATACTCCCCAACTTTTCCCTTTGCTTGACCTCAAGCAAACCAATTCCTAAGATTAAATCCTAATATTTCTAGCATGTAGTCTATGGACTGGGTTATTTGTGAGAGCTAATGTAAATAGAAGTCATTGTCATTTGTAATCCTTTCTCAGCAATCCCTTTTTCTTATTGTATTAATCATTTAGTGTCATGTCTAGTTGGCACTAGGTAGGGAAGGAGAGGGGGATTGAATCTAAGTGGTATCCATGATATCCCTATGTCCTCCAAATCTTTCACATATATTTTGACTCTCAATTCTAAGGGAATAAAGCTATATAAGGAATGTGGTTTCCTTCATCTGATTTCATGGGGTAGTTCTAATCACCTATTCTAACAATTTTCCAAGGTATATTCTTTCCCTATTTCACAAATAAAATTCTTGAGACTATTATAGTCTCATCTTCTACACTCATGGAGCTTTATTAAAACTTCTGGCATGCTAGCCATTTTAAACCACTCCACTGCAATCTTATCTAACTTATCACACTCGGCTATGATCATTAATGGATGTGATTTATCTCTTTCTTGATAGAGATAATATAATTCCCCTCATTCTTTATCATTCCTTAGATAGCATGTGAGTTCTTTTAATTATAAATCCCTCGCATAGAATAAGGAATTCCAAGTAGTATCATATGGAGTTGCTAAATGGTGAAAGTAAAATTCACACATATGGTCTTGTGTTTGGAGTGGCTTTGGTTTAGGCAATAAAAAATGACCTTGGTGATAGTAGAGAAATGGGTGAGCTACTCAAAATTTGACTAATTTGAAAGCATGGGAACTTTTCCTATAGATACACCCAGACAAGTGGATGACAACTTCTAAGCTAAGTAGCTAAGTCAGCCATTTGTCCTAGATTAATGATCAATTTATTGACCTTTGTAATTTTCTCCTCTAATTTTGCTTCATGCCTATCCTTGAGTGTATGTTTCTCCTATTTCCATTTAATCTTATGTCATTCAAATTTCAAACTTAATTTCCACAAAACAATTCCAAGAGTAATTATGGTCAATGGTACTAATGTATCCTTTTCCTTGATAGTAGGGGGTCACTTCCTTTGTAATTCTATAATAGCCAAGTTGGCTAGCTTTTATAATTCAACCCCTTCATGTTGTTGCAATGTTAATTGTGTCTATAGATCCTACACCTTACCTTTCAACTCCATCTCTCTTTCTCTATATTCAGCTAGTTGTTGCTCCGAAAAAAATATCTTTTCAAGAGCTACTTGCAATTATTCTTTTTCATTTCTCCCTTCTAGCGTATATTCAGGACTGATAGAAATTTCAGGCCCTACCTCAATCTCATTGCCACCACTATAGTCTTCCACAAGGGGAATTATCCCTTGTTCCTTTGTAATCAATGTTTTAGCAAGTTTCTTTCTTGGATCAAAGGGGTTTTCATCATCAGTTCTATATCAAAATCATATTGATCAGGTTCCTCTTGTAACTCTTCACTAATAGTTTCTATCTCTAGTAACCCAACATCTTTATTAATAGTATCTCGATTCCTAAATAAGTTATCCCTCTCAAAATCAATGTCCACATGCACAATCCCTTCTATAAGAGTTTCTTGTTTAAATGAAATTTTCTTCTTTAAGAGGTGAGTGGAACATCTCTCTTAGCTATGTTTCCCTTGAAAATCATTTTCCTTTTATTTCCTCTGGTTAGACTGCTTTCCAATTTTGAGGTTTTCCAATTTTCGTTGGATTTCCTTATTTTTTACTCCTATGTGGATGCCCTCCTAAATTCCTCTACAACCCTCTACCTCCTTGTCATATGCTTTTCACTTGTCAATTCAACCCTCGACTTATGTTTTAAAGTTGAGGAAGAGACAAATTATTTCCTTTTCTTTGTAGAAGATATAAGGCTTTGTTTTAAGGACAAACAAGGGGTTTTCCTAGAGGTTGTATGTGTTTCTAGTGATGTTGTGTGTGAGGCTACTAGCTCACTATCGCTAGCAATATCATGTTCCAATATTTTTCCTTTAGATTCACTAGGGTTTAGGGCAGGTGAAGAAGGAGATGTTGCATTATCCTTATTAAACCTCAAAATTTTCCCTTCAAGGGTTTCATCTTCTTCCACTACTATTGCCTACTCTTCTTCTCCCTCAACTCTTCCAGATCCTTCTGCCCTCTCATTCATGTGTTCTAAAATGTTTATCAAAAAAATGTTATAAACGTTGTCCCATTCCTTAAATTCTTCCCAATTAACATTGAAAAATTACAGAGACAAAATTCTTTTAACCAATAGGACAACCAGAAAATAGTGAGATAAAGAAGAGGGTTTCCTCTTCTTCTTGTACACTACAACCATTGTTGTTAACATAGGGTAGAAAAAATTTGGCATGTTAACTAGTCTATTATGACAAAGGTGACTTAGAAATTTGAAATGAATAATATAAAGCATAGAATGTCTGCCATCATAGGTGAAATGCCTAATGACTTGTGACAATTGCATTTGCCAAAATGGAGGAAGAGAAACTTGTTGAGTGCCCTGAGAATTTGAGGCAAAAGTCTCATTAGGATAGAAAATTTTTGCCCTTACTAACACTACACCTAGAGATGTTGGGTATTCTTCTCTCGTCGTAGGAATACCAATGGCTTCTAAAATGACAGCCTCAAACACATCCACCCTTAGTCCTTTAACAATTACAATCAAATTTAATAAGATATATGTGATATGTAGATTGAAAAAAATTCATATGAGTCATCAAATTAATAATAATTGTTAGATTCTATGAGAAGTGAGAACCAAGCCAAGATTAAATGTTGGTCATAGATCACATGCAACTCCAAGCAATAGATGATTGAAGATGAAAATAGTTGAATGAAGAGAAATATAAAATGAGAGAAAATAGATACCAAAAAGAGAATTTTGAGAAGATTCTCATCAAGCTATCATTGACCTAGTGAAGGTGAGAATATAGTGCGTATATAGCATATACATCCAAGAGGTGCATTAACTCTTACTCCTCATAAAATGTAGTAGGTTTTACCTACTTGATAAATGCTAAAACGTGTGGCATAACCTCCTTACATGAAAATAGAAAAGGAGTTATAAAGGTGGCACATAAAGCGGGATGAGGGTGAGAAACCCAACTACCCCATAACCCACTTAGGAAATGACAAAATAGTGGTTATGTAAGGTGGAACAACAAGCCAAAAGAGGTTGTGTAACTCAACTACCCATGAGTAGGTAGGAATTACACATGTAGCTAAATTATTTCACCACATGTCCTCATATTAACCACTCCTAATAACCTAAGAAAGCTTAAATAATGTGTAGGAAAATAAATGCCCCCTAACATAAGGAAAAATTAAAAAAACCTGCACTAACACCCCCCTCAAGCGTAGCTTAGGTGGGTGAAAAATGGATCCTAACAAATAAGGCCATGTTAGGTACCCATGTACATAGAGATTCCCTCCAAGAGAAGAAGCCCCCCCATAAGAGGAATAGCCCAACCAAAACAAAGAGAAAATGAAGGACTAAGAAGCCCCTCTTAAAGTAGGCACTTGTTGCATCCTAAGCAAAGCTCACAAATGAAGGAACTTTCTTTTGGTGAAGATGTTTGTCTTGAATATCCAGGAAACTAAGCGAGGGAGGGGGTGAATCAATTGATTACCTAAAACAATTACTTTTATTCATTTCACCTCCAGATCCAAACTAACAAAATTAATTAACATAGATATAGCATGAAAATCGAAAACATACAATAGATCACATAATGAACACTAGATATGATGTGGAAAACCCAAGAAGGGAAAAACCACAGAGAATGTTAGTTCTCAATAAAAATACCGATTAAGGTTATTTTTACAAATGTGGCTCACTACCAGAATGCTCACTGCAAATGGGCTCACTACCGAAGAAAGAGAGAAAGAGAGAAAGAATCCACCATTGAAAAATAATTTGTACAAATTGGACTGCTTGCGGTGCCTCAAAACCAACACACTCTCACATATCACCAATAGTCAAATCTTTCCTTTCCAATCTCACATATCTTTAAAAAAATGTCACATATTTTCTATATGTAACACAATCAGATCATCCTCATATATATAATGTCTTCCAGGAAGCATGGTCTTCCAAGTCGGCCAAGACGGGGATCTAAGATTGGTCAATACTAAACATTCCGGTGGTGGAAGAGAACGAGTAGTAAACCACACCACATCAATGAACAAATCAACACGTTACACTCATTACAAATTCCAGACCCAAGAATCATGATATACACGCTACACCACAAGTTGTTGCACAACCTCAAAATCTAAACTTAATCTGGACCCAAACATCATTGCCCAAAGAAACAAGAATAAGAATAGGACCAAGACACGTACTGATACCAATGATCAACACCATATTTAACAACCTGAAATCTTCAGATCACCAACACATCTTCTAGACCAGCAAAAATTTCAGGAACACATTTCGAATCACCAATATCAAGAAAAATAGAGAAATCAATGCCAACCAATATGTTGACATCAATGACAACTACTCAACACCATCTCATCCACAACAAGCACATTTACAAAAATCTCCCCCTTTGTCATTGATGACAACATCCATCAACAACAAACATAAAACAATCTCTACATAATAAAACAAACATCTGAAACTCTCAAGATCTCTCCCTCTTTGATAACAATGAACAAATACGGGCATAAGTCCCCCAATGAAACTCACTTCTGCTCCCCCTAAGAGGAAGCACCCAAGAATCGGTCTAGATAAAAATATGTAATCTACTCACTTGACCAATGCACATTAGTTCAAATTGGAAAGGGATAATACCCCTTGTTTATGGTAAAAATGGAAACAACAGCATTGAAAGACTAAATGAATTCAACCACAAAACCCTAGCCTAACAACAACAAAGATCCACCATAACATATGAAGATTACCTAAGACAATGCAAATCAAATAAAATCACAAAGATTATACCATCGAATGTCAAATAGGGTTTGCATCTCCATTCTTCCTATCTCCATTGATCTTGCTTGATATATCTGCTCTCAGATTTTACTTGTGCACAAGAGCTCAACAAAGAACGGAAATGTGGTTGCAAGTAGGCTTGATCGCATATGAAAGTTTGAAAGCATAGTTGGGGGTTGATAATGTAGGAAGCATCTCCTTATATAGAAGACACTATAAGAAATGGAGGGAAAAGATTGAGAGGTGTAAAAGATAGATGGTCGGCTAGGATTAGAGGGTAGGTAGAAGAAATAAGAAAATAATGAGAGGGTAGGTAGTGTAGGAATTAAGAGATGAATGACATGTGTCATGAGTAGAAAAGGTTAATGATTTAATTAAATAAATAAAGATTCATTTAATTAATAGAAGAAGTGGGATTAATTAAATAAATAAGAGTATTTATTTAATTTAGGGGAAGGATAATTTAAATAAATAAATGTATTTATTTAAATGAGAAATAAGGTTAGAAGAGGATAAATGAATTAATTAAATAAATAAAGATTTATTTAATTAATAGAATAATTACGCTTAAATAATTAATTAAATAAAAATATTTATTTAATTAGACAGGACAATTTTAGGTGTCTACACCCCTAAATTTTTCCAGAGATACTCAAAAGTATGCTTGCATAATGCCTTCATGAAGATATATACAATATACTCTTTTTTAGGTACATACTCAAGCTTTACCTCATTATCAAACACCTTTTCCCTCAAGAAGTGATACTAAATGAATATATGCTTTGTTTAGAATGTTGTACTAGATTTTTAGAAATGTTTATTGCACTAGTGTTATCACACATAATAAATATAGGTTCATTGAATGTTACACCAATATCCTTCAAAGTCTTCTTCATCCTTCAGGATCTCACGGATTCCTTCCAACCACATTCTTGCCTTCTCATTCAGAGCACAACCTGTGATTATAACACAGATGACATTCAATGAATCACCTTTGATGTCTAAATTGATTATTCTTTTTTCTCTACACAGTGTTAGATGAGCTAGAAGGGTGGTATACTTTGTGTCATTATTTGTGTCGTTGGGCAATTTGATAGACCCATACCATACTAACTTTCCTTTATCATTTCTGATCACAAAGCTTTCTCTAGGCAGTCTCAGATTTCTTCGCGTAGCGCCGTCAAAATTTAGTTTGAGCCTTCCATGAGGGGAAGACACCATTTGGCATCCCTTTTCTTTTCATTATTTGTGATTATATCCCCTCTTGGTGGAATTAGATGTGGCCATTCTTTTGCCATGCGATCATCCCACAAAGTATATATGTGTGTTGTTGCTTCTTTGGCACTTTAGAATTGATATGTTCGTTGACTGCAACCTCTATTTGTTTATGATTGATGTCAAGGTATTATTGTGGTTGGGATGGCATACCACAACCCATTTCATACCACACCCTTCTATAGAGTTGGTCAGCATGTGAATATCTCCTTAAGTGTCACCAATAGAGGCCCATAAAAATTTAATTTCCTCAAAAAGAAATGTCAGCATTCTTGGGCCATCTCACACTAGAAAAACAAGTGGTTTAGAGTTTCCTCGTGTTTAGAACACAATGTGCATCTAAATGGGCCTTGAAACCCCATTTTCTACAGGCGCTTCCTTGTTAAAATCCAGTTTTGTACTGTCATCCATGAGAAGGCACCCACCTTTGGAAAGATGTGCAGATCCCAACAAAGCTTATTTTTTCATTAGCATTACTCCCATTCCTACCTTACCACTTTGTAGCCAAGCTTGACATTGTAATTTCCAATTTTTTTTACACACCAAAATATTTCAGCATCTCCCCTAACGAGCACAAAATGTTTTGTTTCTAATTTTATTGTTTTCCTACATTCAACATCCAACATATCTAAATGTTACCTCTTAAAACTAGCTGCCCCATTGTTTCATTCAACCTCCATGTAATCCCTGACTTTTTCCCCAATTATCGATTTCGCTATCTCTCTCGCCCTTTCTATTCTAGGATGATCAATTAACAATTTATATCTATTCCATGAATCCTTCCAAAAGTCCACCTTCCTACCATCTTTGATCTTTCACGATAAATGACTCTTTAATGATTTGTCTACATCTACACATAAAATTCCTTATGACTAAGCAACCAAGTTGGTTAGCAATTGACAATATTTGCTCTAGATTGTCTTCATCCAGGTATTTCTTCTACAAAAGTCGACTCCATAATGCCCCCAACTCTTTGTATGTATGCTAGATCAATTTTGCCAGTAGTGATATATTTTATATTTTTTATCTTTTATATTATTTAATTACCAATTAATTTATTGTTATTTTTAAATTTGATATTTTTCATTATATCTAAATTTAATTGAGGTCTATAAATTTTGTTTTCAAATATTAATTTATTATTTGTTCATTATACTTTCTAATGTAAACTTTAAAGAAAAATAAATAAATATATTTCTTGAAAATTGTTTATGAAAAAAAAAAGAGAGAGAATAATAACTATAAATAAGTTTAATACAACCTACAACAATAAAGAATTTAATGGTATAGATGAAAAACAAATCTCAAAATTAATTGAGTCATTACCAAAATAATAACAATCAATGGTAGACAAAAAAAGTAAATGTTTATAATGACAAAGCTATTCAAAAATGGTTGTGTACGTATATTGATTCATGGAAACGTGGACAAGAGGCAAAAACAAAAGTTCAATGTTAATATGTTAGTTTCAACCATAAAACCAAAACAAAGAACTAAAAACCGTTCCAAAAACATATCAAAGGAGATTTAAAAAGCATGAAAGAAGCTTAATCAAATAACAAGAAAGGAGAAGAGCCTCCCATGGATGCCAAATGGAGATTCAAGATGGTTGAAAATGTACACATATGTTATGCAAATGTAAAGAGTGATGCTATGAGAAAGCTCTAAGTATCTATGCAAATTTCACTATAATAACAATGCTCTAATGCTTCCTCTCTCTTGCTTGAGGAGAAGGATTCTATTTATAGGCAAAATAGAAGATTAAATGGTCAAGATTGGTCTGGTTTGTGAAGGGCTCAGATTGCATGATTCATGATCCATGTGATGATTTTCAACCCAATCCCATGATGACAAGTGTCAGCATGAAATGGCTTGAGAGGAGAGGGAAAGATAGTTTAATGCCTAAGAAGACATGAGGGTTATTGGATAAAGATTTTATCCAAGAGTAAGGTTATTATCCAATGGGTAAAATCTCGTGCAAAGTTTACCCATGGTTAAGCCTTGACTAAAGGGTCAAGACTCATGTGGGTTAGTGTGTTGAAGAAGGGAAGCATTTATGACTCTGTAAGAGTCTTAAATGGTTGAGATGATGGGTTGGAGGTTAATTTTGGTTTAGGATTGTGCAAATGATTAGAAGAGGGATTAGGCTAATTTAGAAGGGCTTAGAAGAATCCAGAAGGGGATTAATGAGCAAGTGGGTTTGGCAATTGAGTGAGGATAAATAGGCCTTTTAATTAAATGTTTTGTTTAATTAAAATAGGGAGTGCAACTTGCATTTGTAGGAGAATGCAAGTGGATGGCTTTTCTAAATAAATAATGATTTATTTAAATAGCGATTTGATGAGGGTTTTTAAATAAATATTTAATTTATTTAAATAACAAGAAAGGGGAATTACCGATAATAGAGGAATATTAGTGTATTAAATAAATATTAAATATTAATTTAATTCGTGGACAAATTTATGTGTCTATATATATATATATATATATATATATATATATATATATATATATATAATAAAAAGGTTCCTATCAAACTGCAAGGTATTTTATTTTAAATTGACTATACATTAAATATTGATGTCCACTAAGGAATGTAATTTATTTCAGCATAAATATGCTTTAATTTGAACTCACATACAAGTTGTAGCTCTCACTGAATACAATACTAATGATCAAGAATAAAATTAAATTACTATACTACATACAACCGGTACAACCGGTAGTTGTCATGATAAGAGATCCAAACCTCTGTACAAGTTCATTGTGAAGAGGTGATCATAATACTTGTTGATTTAATAAATGCTCACGTCTTTGTCTTTTTGATTTGATTTGATTTGATTTTTTCTACATTTGTTTTGATTAATTTGTCACATTAATTTAATTTTTTCACTGCATGAACCAATTGAAAAAGAGATAATTGATTTTTTTTAAATTAATTAGAGACTATAGAAATTGTTATTCAAATTTTTAATTCATGTATTGATTGGTCAAATTAATTAAAAAATAAAATTGAATGGATGAAACAATATTCTATCTTGACAGTATTTAATAATTATTAAGATAATATCAACCCTAGTTTAAACCAATATAATTATTATAGATTAATTTAAAATGTTTGTGTTCTCAATCCCTAGCTTTCAAAATGTCATGCTTAACTTAAATTGTTTTTAAGACATTAAAATCTTGCACATGAAATGATCACCAAAACATTAAGCTACAACCAATAATGTCATCAAAACATTGAGCTACAACCAGTAATGTCATCAAATATAAAATATGTGACATAATTATCCTTACATCTCTACACACTCCAAATTTTAATTCCATCAATAAATGCCAGTAATGTCATCAAATATAAAATATGTGACATAATTATCCTTACGTCTCTACACACTCCAAATTTTAATTCCATCAATAAATGCCAGTAATGTCATCAAATATAAAATATGTGACATAATTATCCTTACGTCAATACACACTCCGAATTTTAATTCCATCAATAAATGCTCTAGCCTCTAAGGTCCCTTCAAGAATCAAGATTGATGTTATTAAATATCTTTCATTTTATTGTAATAAATGTTTTACATGCATTATTTTTCAATTGGAAGCTCTACAAGTAGGAAATGCTTGATGCAACAAGATATGCAATGGAAAAATTATAGGTGGTATTTCTAATTGATTCTCATGATTGAGGATGTTGTCTACAATATTATTGGTCTTCATATTCTCTTGAAATTTCTTAAAAAAACATTTAAGTGATATTGTGTCTATTTCTGGTTAATTTGATTGACCTACTCAGTGACCCAAGTCTCGTCAAGATGGTTGCAAGAGGTGTGATTTTGGGATAAACTTGTTTTTGTTTTGAATGATTATCACTATGATGTAAGATCGTGGGATAAGTCTAGGAATTTCCATTTATTGGTGAGAGAGTTCAAATTCTACCAAGTTTGCATTTTTAAGGTGGCAAACAAGGGACTTTCTAGAGGTCCATTGACAAATTTTGACAAGGACCTAATTAAACATGACAAGAATTTATGTGGTCCTATTTATTGTTAAGATTCATATCTATTGTTTATGCTACTTATCTTCTTCTTCTTTCAAGTGGTAATTGCTAGGGGGCACATGAATGAGATCATTTAGCCCTTCAAGTTGTAGAATATGATCTTTTAACAGTAGTTGAAGATAGTGTTTTATGTTCTATTGTTAGATTTTATTTTTTAATTTTAGCATCCTTTCCCATCATTATTCATTGTCTCTAGGTGCACCTTTGTTACAAGGTTTTTTGTTTAGTTTTTTTAATTCAAGGTTTATGTTAGCACATCCTCACTATCTTTATAATCCTCTCTTTTTGTTTAATGCTTGATGTTTAATGCTTAATATTTCCATTAAATATTAATTATTAATATTGATTAATTCGATAACATTTATCTCAAAAAGTATGTGCATTCGATTTGATTCCTAGAATATAGAATTCACCAAAAAATGTATAAAGAAAAAACATATGATTGCAATCCTATCACGAAGTGGCATTGTACAATAATAGTATTGACTACATGCTACTACAAACCTTGATTTGAAGTATTTGAAGAATTCACAATTAATTCTAGGATTTATTTCTCCAAAATTACATTATTATTATTTACCTCCCAAAATGGAATAAGAAGATTCATCAAATACCTTAATATTTACCATTTCGTGTTAGAACAATTCAATATTTAAACTATTTTATATTTTTAAACCAATCAATAATCCACCATTTACATTATGTAATATTTTAAATTAATCTATAATTTACCCAATTAAATATTTTATTTCAATTAATCAACTGATAATTTGACAAAAAAAAATTATTATTTTGTACATAGGTTTATAAATTGTCATTAAAAGTAACTTTATTGAACAATGCACACAAATTTGCTATGGATTTTTTTCTTACAATATTGGCATAGGTTTGTTATAAGACATTAATACGTCAAGCTAAGGTTAACCAAAATTTATATAAAATTTTAAGGTGCTTTCTTAAAGTTGTCACTACTATAAGGATATAAATGAAGCACTTCATTCTAACTTCAACTAGAGATAGAAATTTCATGGAGATTGCCTCTTTTTTATTTCGACCATGTTAGATGTTACAAGACTTTGGTTCTTTGGAAAATCCTATTGGTCCTTTCACATGGGATAAGTTTCTAAAGAAATAATTGTAGGTTTGTTTGTTGTTTGGATCTCTTCCTCATAATATATGGTCAATCTCGTTATCGTTGCTCACATTGGTTTGATTAAGGGGGATATGGGTAAGGTTTCAAGCATGCTCAACCTTCTTGATTGTCCCTTCACAATCTGGTCCACAATGGAATGATTCTACAATCGTGCTTTCAATCAATGAGCTTAGTGTACAAACTTTTGATCTCCTCCTAATCTCCCACAATTACCTTAGAGTAGTAGGGGCCCTATGAATGCCCATTTCTACTTGGAAAGAAGTAGCAAATGAAAGCTATTTATCCAAATCTTCACCTAGGCTAGATCTCTTACCCAAAAAATGTGAGTGGGATGGACTTGCTAAGAATAAGGTGCAACTTGACATATAAAAGTACTCTCAAAGGCTATTGGTTACCTTTTAGTAATGTTGGTGTGCATTGGGTATTACCATTGTTGGGTCTCAACACATGCAAAGGTTCTATCTTAATATTGTAGCCAAACTCATTTATATAAGTATGTTTTCTTGCCCCTACCAATTTTGCTATACTTGATAATTTACAATTCTATGCATTTGCCTATGTCAATTTATTTAGGGCAATGTAACTCATAAGTCCACATTAAAACATTAAAAAAGGTGTTAGTTTGGTAGGAAGAAAATGAAAGGGAAACATGGTGAAGTGTAACTTAAAAAAGAGGGGAGATTTACATTATAAAAATAAATATACTAGACCAAGGTTAACTAAGATTTTATATAAAATTTTAAGATGGTTTCTTAAATTTGTCGTTGCTATAAGTATATAAATGAAGCACTTAATTCTCGCTTCTCTTAGAGATGGAAATTTCATGGAGAGCCTCTTTTTTTTATTTTGGTCATGCTAGACCTTACAAGACTTTGGTTCTTTGCCAATCCTTGTTGATCCTTTCACATGGGATGAGTTTCTAAATTAACAACCGTAGGTTTTTTTTCCTTTGGGTCTCTTCCTCATAATATGTGGTCAGTCTCATTAATGTTGCTCACATTAGTTTGATTAAGGGGGGTATGGGTAAGGATTAGTGCATGCTTGATCTTCCTAATTGTCCCTTCACAAAGGTGCAACTTGAAAGCTAAAAGTTATCTCAAAGGCCATTGACTACCTTTTTAGTAATGTTGGTATGCATTGGCTCTTACCATTTTTTAGGTGCCAATACATGCAAATGTTCTATCTCAATATTGTAGTCAAGTTCCTTTCTATAAGTATATTTCTTTACCCCTACCAATTTTGTTACACTTTGATAGTGTAAAATTTTATGCTTTTTCCTACTTCAATTTAATTTAAAGACATGTCACTTATAAGTCCACATTAACACATTACAAAAGGTTTTAATTTGGTAGGAAGAAACTAAAAGGGAAACATGGTGAACTATACCTAAACAAAAAATGGGAGAAGAAATAAATTACAAAAGAAAAGTTCAAATTAACGGTGTGATGATAAAGAAAAGGATAAAAAATTTAGTAAGAATGAAACTTTAAGGAAAACAGTTTTAAGATATTAAAGGGAAATACATATAAAGGATAAACAAAGTTAAAATAAATTTCGGAGATGAAAATGAAAGTGAGAGATCTAGGAGAAGAGGGGGTAGACAAAAAAATCATGAGTATATGAATTATGTCTAGAGACAATCATTAGTTTTCCAGAGATGTTTACATCTCATCCACCATCCCTTTTGAAATTATTTAAGTGTTTATGAATTTCAATCATTTCTCTCAAACTCTATCTTATATTAATATTTTTTTAAATAAGATTTTTATATATTCTAATATTTTTTCAAAGTAAAATGCACAAGCGGTATATATAATTTGTATTAATATAATATAGATCTTGATCCCATTCTTTAGACGAAAATACAATGGTAGCCCTGCTCAAGCCCTGCATAAAAGGCATGGGACATCTACAAGTAAAAGCATGCACTACCCCAATGAAGTATTTTCATCATTTCTACATTCAATTTCAAGAGCCATGCTCAATTGAACATATAGATAGCTATACAAAAGATGATATTTACTTCGAAATTCAGGAGCCGAGCTCAACTGAATAACAATGATGATATTTACAAAAAAAATCTTATCATCAAATACACATGAGATGGTTCAAAATTCAAGAGCCGGCCTCAACTGAAATAACATAGACAAAACATGAAAAAAGACTAAGCACCGAATTCACACAAAACGATAAAAGATGATATGAAGCTTATTCCCAGACTATCGTATTTTCTTTTGCTTCCTCATGTTTTATCTTAGTGTATGTGGAAGGAGGCACAATGTTGCTAGTAGAATCGGGATGTTGCAAACAATCAGAGGCTATTGAACCAAAAGGAAGGCAAACCATTGAGTTAAATGGTCGATGTAATTTTATTGTCGTAACATGTTCACGAGTTGCATGGTTTGCAAGCATATCAATAGCCCAAAACATGTTCTGGATCTGTTAAATTTTACCAAGTCCCAACTTCTCTAAATATGCATACAAGGCCCTACCTTGCCATGTCAAAGAAGCCAAGAAATAACCAAAACACAATACTAAACTTTAGGCAAGAACACTAAAAATTATGATAGGCATTTAAAATAGTGGACAATGCTTCATTATGTTGGAGTTATGCTTTCAAGCTAGGATCATGAATCCAAACACTTTCACAAAAAGAGAGATATATTTCACCAAGAAATGAAATGATATATTATAATGTGTACAATAGCTTTCTTACATAGGCAAGAGAAAGAAAAGGTGAGAACAAAGGAAACGACATGTGTCCCAATATAATGAAGGGTAGGTACAACTATCATTGTGCAATTATCAATGCACTTAAGAAATATTAAATAATGACAACTAATATTTACTTCAACACCCCCTTCCCCTTAACTGCAACTTAGGGAGAATAATTATTATACAAAATATAACATGATATGATGATGTGTCTTGACAACTAGGCCATGTTAGGTACACATGCACAACTAATCTCTTACAAACAAAGAAAAGGAAAAAATCTCATGGGACAAAACTTCTCTCCAAAAAAGAGATATGTAAATCATGTAGTGATGAATGAAATGATGAATGGATGTCTTCACAATAGCCCCCAAGGACAACATCCATCATGAGTATATAATACAAGCACCCCTCTAATGAAGGCAAAGCTAGAGAAAACATTGCCCCTTCATAATGAAGTATCCTCAAAGCCACAAAATCATCTTGCAAGCCAAAAGAAATGCTCATGATGACAAATAATATGTCTCCCCCTGAGAAGAAGAAAAACCAATGGTGCATTTAGAATAAACTCCATATTCATGATGAAATGGGAAGGAAAAAGTCTCACCAATGAAAACTCTAAAGAAGAATCAAGTGTCTCCAAAAGCATCTTATCAAGACAAGGAATATCCCTAATCAAATAAGAAACAATAGATGAGAGAGACTCAAGAACATCCGCCAAAGAATAATCTACAAAGATAATGAATAGGTCCTCAAGCATGTCTTCCAAATATGAAGCAGAAGAATGAGTAGCCAAGTTAGAAACTCCTGAAATAAAACCATCCTAGAGTCCCAAATCTTAAAAACCAAATAGCTCCCACTATGTCAAATTGTTGGTATCCATGTCAACTCTAACCATTGATATAGTAGGTGATGGGGGAATAACGATAAGATTCACAAAACCATTAAGTGAAATTGAATAACACCCCTCACTAGATGAACGAGTCAGAGGCACATATGGATCATCATCATTAAGGAAGTGGTCAAAGGTAAACACCTTGGACTGATGATCAGCCCTACCAATTGCGAAAATCTCTCTTGTAGGTTAATGAAAGAGCACTAAATGAGGAGTGAACTCGACCGTGTTGCCTTGTTGTGTGATCTGATATACTGATAGTACATTGTGAGTAATGTCAAGAATCCAATGAACATTAGCTATTGTAACTGTTGGACATTGTTGCTGCTAGGATATGTTGTTGTCATTGATGTCAACATATTCCTGTGTTTTTATATTGCGGAGAATTCTTTTGGTGATCTAGTGATTGCATTTGAGGTTTTGGTCTCTATGTTCAGTGGCTGGCAAAGTCTGTTTTTTGATCTGGTGAGCTCTGGTATGATCATATCTTGTGTTGCGGATTTGGGAAATGTTTTTGATGTTCGTGTGTATATTCATTTCAAGTGGTTCATGGTTTAGTACTCCAAAAGCTATCTTTCCTATCCGAGTTGTTGTTGTTGAGTGTTCTTGAACGTCACCGTGTTAATTGATGAAGATTTGCATAAGTGGGTGTTGGTGCATCTATTGCGGATGGTTCTAATGTGCTTGTTGGTGTTTCCTAATCATGTCCTATTTGTCTTGGTGGTCTGCATCAATTATTGTGCGATTTCTTGATTATCTTCATGGTCCGGTGATATTCTTCATGTTATGTGATATTCTTGGTGGTGTAACATGTTGCGGTTGTTCTTGGCGAGATTTTTGTTGATGATGTGTTTGAGGAGTTGATTTAGGTCCATGCTATGATGTCTATGGCATTGTATTGGTCTGATGGTTGATTTATGTATCGTGTCATGTAATTTTGTAGTTAGATGTTATGGGTTTGGCTGACCTCGTAGTCAAGGTTGATGATCTGTATAAAATGGGTGTAATATTCATGTAATTTGGGTCATAGGTGTTGAGTCTACATTATCAGAGAGTGGTGTATGTGTGAACAAGTGAATTCATCTTTCGATGTGGTGTGTTGAGCAGAGATTGGTGAAGAGAAGACATTTGAACTTAACTGGAACTGTCATCAGGCATTAGCAGATGCTATTTTTGCAGTTCACTCTTTCCAGATTGTAATCTGAATCTTTTTGTAAGGTAGTGAACCTTCCCTGAGGGTTGTAGCCTTCTAGGTCATTATAATTTGAGCAGTGAGCTCTATGCAGTGTGTCTAAATGCATGTGTATTCCCCATTGTAATATTTTCACATACTACTGCAAAGTATCATCTTATTGTGGGTAGGTTCCCACCGTGGTTTTTCCCTTCATCGGGTTTTCCACATCCAAAATATTGGTGTTATGTGTGTTTTTGTTCTTGTTGTTATCTTTCTTTCTACTACAGTTGATCAGATCTGATATTGTGCTTAATTGCACTACTCTTGTGAAAATTGATTCAACCCCCTCCCCCCCCCTCTCAATTTTCCTTCTTGTTGTTGCTAACAGTTTCTATATCCAAAACATTATCACCAACACCAACAACATGAACAAGTTGATTATTGGCAGTCAAGAGTCTATCCTAAAGTGGTGCTCTAAGAGAACCTACAATCATGGAATCAGCTCAACGAGAAATGTGAACTAAAGCTCTTGAATCAATAATCCACTCAACATTTCTAGGTGCATGAGTGGTGATCAAGGCATGACTCTTTCCCTTATCTCTAGGATAAGTATCCTCATGTTTGGAAGAAGAAGAAGAAGAAGAAGAAGAAGAAGAAGAGGTGAAGGTGTAATATGATGCTCCTTGATGAATTTCTTCAATTCATGAATTTCCTTCTTGTAACAATTGGATTCATCATGTCCCTCTTTCTTACAAAAACTATGTGTGGCTCTATCCTTCTTATTGCAACTATCTTCACTATGCCCAAATTTCTTACAAAAGGTACATTTTGGTCTCTCCCAAGGATGAACCTCTATAGAAGAGATGGGGAGAGACTGACTAGATGTTGTCTTGGGATTGTTCTTATTCTTATCATTTCCCTTAGAAGATCTAGTCATTAAAGCATGACTCTTAGGAAGAGCATCCATCCAAATCAACTTGGCCTTCTCCCTAGTCAATCAATCACAAAACAACTCAAAGGAAGGCATCTTATGGTTTTCCCCCATAGAATCCATAGTAGAATAGAAGGTAGAAGCAAACACTTGGAAATGACCTCTAAGCTTAGACAAGATCAAGAAAATACACTCCTTATCTTCTTTGGCATGACCACATGGTGCAAGAGCACCTAACCCAAACATACACCAAGAGGTTAAAGATCGTGACATGAATCATTTCACTCATATTTGAGTTTATATGGTCATTTTAATGTATTTTGAGTCATTTTGTGAAGCATTGTAAGACATTTGCTCAAGATGTGTATTTGAGTCCTAATGTGGTCTAGGAGGTCACATTGTGCAAATATTCCCATGGAAGGGTAAATAGGATTTAAAAGTTTGTTTTGAGTCCATCTAAATGTATTTCAAGTGCACACGCAAAGATTAGGGGTCATATTTATCAAAATGTCAAAATTGTCAATTGTGTCAAAAATGTTGTCAAGCACAAATTGCATTATAAAGTTGCAAACCAAGGATGTAATTGGTCTTGGGTAGTTGTAACTACCATATGGATGTGTGGTGGTTATAAAAACCATCATTTTGTCGAATCCAATGGGTGTGTGTAAGATTGGAAGAAGGAAATGAATAACATTTGAAGTTTTTACACACTCCACATTGTTTTCTGGGTATAGCAGTCTGATCATTCACGTTTTTCTTTATGAAAAATAATTTGTATCCATTGGAAATGTATTGGATATGATAATGGCATGAGTTAAATTTGTTTTCCCTTTGGTTTCATTCAATTTCAAACATTTTGAAGCAAGTTATGCAAGATTTGGTGAAAACTATCAAAAAACCCTCCAAATTGGGGTTTGTGGAGAGTTTCACTAAAATATTTTGATTGCACCATTGGAAATTGTTGTAAATTTGGTGTTTTATAGAGGGTTGAATTATATTTCAAATGAATTAAGTTTCAATGTGATTGGTTAAGTATTTTATGAGATATTTGATGCCCTAGGCGGATTGGGAATGAAGAATTCTTGTTTTTTTTGTAATAGTCAAAATGGTCTCGGTGCAGAGATCATAACTCTTAAATCCACCGTTGGATTGTTATAAAATTTTAATATGGTTTTAGAAACCTAGTTTTCTACAACCTCACCGAAGCGATCTGCAAACTATAGTCGGGTTGGAAAGTTATTAATAACTGAGTACGGGTATATCAGACTGTCATTAATTGGGACAGCAAAATGCATTGTTTGGGTCTTGAATAATGTTTAAAGGGTTATAAATGACATGAAAGGTTTGATATTGGATTGGTTGGTTGATAATAATCTTGTTAGATGCCTCAAACATATCAAGGTTGCAGATTAATGATTATTTTGGGTCATTGAGCACTCTAAGATTGGGACTCCATGGTTGATTTGGGGTTCTTGGTTGGTTTTTCATGATGCTCTACATCACCACATTTTTTCAACTATGACAAAACCAATTTGAACTATGCAAGGAAATATTGAATAGTGGGAAATGCATTGGAGTGACAAAAGTGAGATTGAATTCATGATGCAAGATCCTGAACTAATTGACTTTACCATACAACTTTGCAAGCTTATCCCACACCTCTTTAGGTATTGTACACTAGCAATATGAAACAACAAATTATTTGACACATGAAGACCTATGAGTCCTTTCTTCTCATCCATTTTGTTTTTATGGAGAAACTACTAAAAGGCAACAGTTGTGAATCTTAAGAGATATTTGTGAATGAGCAACTAGACCCTAAAATCTAACCTAATATACCTACAAATGACCAATATGCAAAATACACCCCCTATTTGCAATTTCCAAAGAACAAATAAATTGCCAAGATAAAGAACACATTAGATGCTACAACTGATTGCAATTTCAATTGGATGATATCCAACACAGACGATAATGCCTTACAACGGCCAACCCATGCGCCAATCAAAGACAATAAGAATATACAATGCACCGGCTAGTGACAGAAATATGTGGTAATCTTGAGCCAAGCCTTACAAAACGGACTCCACAAACAACAAAAAGAAAGAAGAAAGAAATTTATTTTAAAAGCCAATCCACAAATCACTAGCAATATAAAAACCAATCCAAAACTATTCCCAATAAACCATGTGCGGGCCACAATTGCAATAAATTTGCCAACCGGCTGGTGAATATTGTAAATGCCAACCAAAAAATATATCGCATGATGTCATTCATTTAAAAAGATAAACCAAAGTTGGCAAAAAAAATAAAAAATCCATGCTCGAATTAGCATTTACCACCATGTCAATGTAGACTTTTATCTAAGTCTGTATAAATGAAAACATTTGCACCAGAAAATGTTGAGTTGGAAGCTTGCCCATAAATAATGCATTTTCTTTCTTTTGCCTATATACAACTAATAGTTTGGCCTTAAACATAATTTAGCCCACCTCAAGATTATTTGCAAAGGAGATTTCAATGTGACTCTTTTTGTAGGATTTCCAAAGTCCTCTATTCCTTTGATATAGCATGAGAAAAGGTAAATGGATCATCTTCTTGGTCATAACTTTTGAAAATGGATCATCTTCTTGGTCATAACTTTTGAAAATATATCAAACTTCTTGTAGAATATATTTTATCTTTCAGTATAGCCTCTACTAAATTATTTGTGCCTATTCAGAATTAATAAAGTTTACAGCCTCGGTCTATTATCGATTAAAAATATTTAAAAAAAAAATCATTTGTGTCTATGGGTAAATCTAAAGCTTTGGCAAGTATTACTTTTCCTAAGAAATCTCAAATCACACAACTCCCTTTTGATTTACCTAGGTTTCCTCTAGCTATTTCATCGGTATTTAATTTAAATTTATTTGGAGGTGGTGGAATATGTGTTATATATATCTTGCTTCTGTCTATCTTTGTTTTTGCATGTTGCATGAGGTTACCCTTGAAAGGAAGCCTTATATGATTCCAATCCTTTGAATTGGAGGAGTCCCAATCTGAAAATGTAGAACTTATTGATTTTGAGTTTAAGATAAAAGCATTTACCACCTCTGATATTGAAATCTCTATCTTCTTCACTATAATGTTTAACTCTACCTTCTCTTTCCTGAAAAATCCTTCTATTTCTTCCACACCATATGTTTCAAGTAATAATTGAAGGAACAAGTTTCTAGATGCATGCAAATAGAGAGGATGTGTGCAGGGTTGGCCACCTTGAAAACGAATCTCAAATATTATTTGGTAGTCGGACATACCAGCTTAATTTATGTTGAAAATAGAACCAACAAACTTCAACAAATGGGCACTGCAGTAGAAGGTGGTCAACATTTGCTTGGAAAATTCCACAAAGGACACATCTAAAGGGTTTTAATAACCCCAATTTAGATAGCCAAGTGCTTGTTAAAATTCTCTTTTTTAGCACAAGCCAAAAAAAACAACCAGCCTTAGAAAGGATCATCTTATTCCAACAAGAAGAGAATGCTCTTTGATATCCTGATTGATCACCCTGATTCAATGAAGATTTATATCTTATTTGAACTTCATAATAGCCCGAATTAGGTGGAGCAAAAAAGTAGATTATTTGGTTTGTTAAAGAAGACTATTTCTCTTTTGTTGAGAATTTCTTGAAGAAGCAACCTTTGCTCTGTTGGGATTGAAATGTTTCTGAGATCTTTCTAGGATACTGACTGTGAGGTTCAATCCACTAATTGAAAATAATCCTTGACTTTGAGTCCCCAAATGGAAGATAATGTTGCTTTTGCACAGGAAATTTCCTGTATATTAATTAAAGGTTGATGGTCATTCCAAGATTCACTCCAAAAAAGAGCTTGACTACTATCATTTATTTCCCGAGAAATATATGGCAATATTACTTCTTTGCAAGCCAGCATGAAGTTCCACAAAACTGATCCTAAAGGAAGGTTAGAGATTGGAAAATCTCGAAGGGGGATCTAAATCTAGGTATTTTGCTTGCCTTAGACGAAACTGTTTTGATTCTAGTTCTAAATACATATGCCAAACCGTTTTTGCTCTTAAAGGCAAGTTGCAGGCCTCCAAGTTATGCAATCTTGTCCCTCCTATTGATTTGTCTATACATATATTTTTCAATGAAATGAGGGAATTTTTCTTCTTTTTATCCACATTACTGCTCCAAATAAATCGTTATAATCTTTTCTTGTCTCTACTATAATAGACTTTGGAGCCTTTAGGAATGCCATATAATAGTTATAAATTAGTAAAAGCGCTATTTTTATTATTTGAAGCCTCCTTGCTAACAATAACCATCTATCTTTCCATGTTAATATCTTGTTCTAAAGGATGGGGATCACCTTTCTCCAATAAGTAGTTTTGCTCAATCCCATGAAGAGCAATATTCCCAAATATTGACAAGACATGTCTACTAGTTGAAAGCCTATTTTTCTGATAATTCACCCCTTCAATGAAGTTAGGATGTTGAAAATGTAGATCTTGGATTTAGATGAATTTATCCTTTGACCCGAAGCTAAAGTATATTTACTCATCAAATTTTTAGCATTCTTTGCTTCATATTTAAATGCTTTAACATAGAGAAAGGTGTCATCTGCAAATAGAGAATGTGTTGAAGCTACATTAGAACTTGGTACTAAAACACCTTGTCATTTTCCTTGAAGATGTTTTTGGTGGATGGACCTACTAAGTGCTTCAACTAGAATTATAAACAAAAATGGAGAGAGTGGGTCTCATTGCCTTCCTCCTTGGGAGAAGTTAAAAAGAAATCTATTGGAGATCCATTAACTAAGATTGAAAACTTTGCTCTCAATAAACATGAATAAACCCATTTATATTAAAGTAATTATGTAATGTTTCTATAATGGTCATTTAGTCAATTTAAGAATATTTCCTTTTTGTAGTTTGTTCTTATTTAGAATGTTTCTCTTATGTCATTCGTTTCTATATTAGAAACTTTGTTTGTAATATCTATATAAGGAGCTCTCGTCTCTTGTGTTTGTATCAAGTCAATCATTTATCATTTCATGGTATCAAAGTGGGTTAAGTCTTTTTGATAAATTATAAAAAATAAAAATAAAAAAAATCATAGTTATTTACTTGGAATTTATTTCCAAATTTTTTTTAAGGTGGTTGTAGTTTTTTAGAGATTTTTTTGTGGGTTTCGCAATGCAATCGTGGGCTCCTTGAGCTTTTTGATCATGGGAGTTTTCTCTTTAGTTCAAATTTGTTTCTTTTTTTAGAGATCACATGGGTACTTGTTTCTTCTTCATGTAGGTCTTTTTCTTGTAGAATCGTGAGGTTTTTCATGATCATGCAAATTTGTTTTGGTCGCTTTTTGCGAAGGTTTTCTTAAAGGTCGCAATGGATTTTTGGTGTCATCTTATTCGCAGGCTTCCTAAGTGTTCTTTTGCCCATGTTCTAAAGGTTTTTGACGCATTTCTTCTCCATTGTTCGATCACGCAAAAGCTATGGTTTTTTTTTTATGTTGAAGGTTCTTTGGCAGTTACCCTACGTGTGACCTAGTCTTCTTGATTGCATGTTGCGAACATGAGTTTTCTTTTTGGTACGACAGGGAATTTAAATGCTTTTTATTATTATTTTGAGTGTCATTATTTTGCAAGCTACCATTTTCAGAGAACTTGGGAGCTTTTGCAATTTTTATGACCGTTTTTCCAAAAAAAAATGGTTTTTTGAGTTTTTACTAAGGTTTGCAATGTTTTTGAAGATTTTTTTTATGGATTTATTGATTATTTTCAAAAAAAACTCATGGTGGGTTTTCATTTTTTGTATAATTTTTTTACATAAAAATTGTGGGTTTTTTGTTTCCCATGGCTACGGTTTCAGCATGCAAAGATTTTCTATTTAATCTAGTGGGCTCTCTTTCTCTATGACGGTTGTGCTGGTGCTTTTTGTATATGAAGGGTTTTATATACATCATGAAGGGCTTCTAGTCGCGTATACCGCATGAAGGGCTTCTAGTCGCGTTTTTGTTGTTGCATGAAATATGTTGTTCTACAATACCTAGGGATTTGTGCTAGCAGGGTTTGACTATTTTCCTACAAAATCGTTTATTATTTCAATTGACACCACTTTGGAGCAAATCCAAATTTCCTTAATACTTGCATTAAAAAATCTCAATCTACTTTATAGGACATTGAATGAATATTTTATAGGATAAGTTTGTTCAAGATTGATGTCAACGTCATATTCAACATCATATGTCAAATTATAATATATTTTTATATCATATCCTCAACTCTTCATAGAATTACATCTCAATGAAATAGATGCAATATTACCCTAATCAAAATATAGCTAAAAGAATTGTTCAAAAGTGATTATTTATTTTATTTAAACAAAGTAAAGAAATTTACGAAGATGGTTTGATTAAAACATACTTTTTGTCTATTGTTTAGAATTTAAGAATGACATGCCATAATAAATTGTAGCATTTTGAGGTAAGAATCTCGTGGTTTTTAGGACTTGATGATAAAATGTTTTCACACTTCGTGACATTCTTTTGCAAAAGTAATTATTTCTTTTGTTTTTGATTAAAAAAGCAGCGTTAAGAAGGGCGCTAACCCTTTACAAAGCCAAAGGCTATCAAAATTAAAAGACCAAGCAGGGGTGCAAACCCCAAAAGGAAAAAGTTGAACAGGCCAAACCAACCTGTCAAACCATCAACAACCCAACCCAAATCAAGAGGGGGGAGAAAACCCCGAATCTTGACAAAGGAGGGCTTGGGAAAGGGGGTTAGATTTTCCTTTTCGCCTACAACAAACAACCGTCCAGGCAACACTATCATTAGGAACTTTCAAAGAAGAAACAAGAGGGGAAGACCTTGCAAAGTCATTGCTAGACTGTTGTTGCATAGCGGCAACAGGCTACACTTTTATTGTTTTGTGATTTATTTTTAAATAATCCCTTTTTAAAAAAATAAAATAAAATTGAAATGAGCTCAAATGGGAAGATTGAAATAATGGGTGGAAGGGGTTGGAGTTGATTGGAGTAGGTAAAGGAAGTGAATGATAGCAAAGATGGAGATGAGGATAGGGATTTAGTAGATGAGGTTGTTCATGACGGGTTTGGCATCTTTTGGGGTGTCTTAGAAGAAAAGCTTATTGATAAATCTAGTAATGAACTCTTATGTAATGTATTGGCCTCCTTTGCTATTGTAACGCAAGTTTTGATTCAACCATTCAAGCATCAAATCCTGAGGGCTACAAGATTACAATACATCTTTCGATTCCTACAAGATCTTTTGTAAGGATTTTCTAACTTCATCTACAAATTATCTTGCAAATTCAACAATGAACTCCTTTCCATCTAATATCTTGGTCTCATCTACTATTATGAAGCAAACTCCAAGTCAACCATTCAAGCACCAAATATTGAAGGGTTGTAGGAACATGGGCAATCTTTTCAACTCCTAAAATACATTTTGTAAGGAGTTCCTATTTTCATCTAGGGATGAGCTTGCAAATCCAACAATGAACTATATAATATCTTGGCATACTTTACAGCTACAAAGCAAGCTCTAGGTAAACTATTCAAGTGTTAGGTTCAAAAGAGCTATAAGAACATGGGTGATCTTCTATGTTCTTGTAATGCCTTTTGTAAACACTTGCTAACTTCATATAGAGATGATCTTCACAATGTCAATAAAATTGTATCTCATCTGGGAAAGGATTTTGTTATTAGGACCTCTTCTACGTTTTCTAGGCAAGGCCTAAAGAGGTGTTTTATACTCTCTTCCAACGTGTTAGCTTTCTCTAATGGAAGTGGACCAAGAATTACTATTTATGTTTAGGATGAGATTGGTATATCAATGCAAAAGGCTTGAAATCTAAAAGATTAAAAGAGCGTCTTTAACAAGGTTGATGCTTCAAGTCAAGTTTCAATTGAAGAATTTCATGCCACACACCCCTCACATCAATTCAATGAAGTTGATGTTAGATCCAAAGCTCGAGATAGACCAACAAACTTAGGCATGTTTGCTCAAATGTGAGGACTCTTAACCTCTAGCTCTATGTATTATGTTAGATCCCATTTCAAATAGTGATAGCCTTTACTCATGTTCCCAAAATCAAAGTTTGAGAGGTCTTCCTCTAGATTTGTTCATACATTCATTGGAAAGTTCCTTAAATCAAGGCCTACTATTAACCTTATTAGAAGTTGGACCCTAAAGAAATGGAAACCCAAAGGCTAGATAGAAGCCTATGTTATGTATAAAGGTTTTTTTCCACCTTCTCTACCCAAGCAAATTGTGTTCACACCCTTATTAATGGCCCTTTTTTGACCCTGATAAAGAGAACATTAATCAAGTGCCTACTATTAGAATATTAGGAAGATGAGGTCTTGTTGGGCATAGTGAAATAAATTGATCAACCTAAAGCTCTTGGTGTTGTTACTAAATCCAAGAGGTGTTTAGTCTTTATAAGATTCTATGTTTTTGTTTTTCTTGACAATGACTTGTTTTTTATTGATAAAGCAACGTTAACTAGGGCGTTGACCCTTTACATAGCCAAAAGGCTATCAATTTTAAACAAACCAAGCAGGGATGCAAACCCCAAACGAACAAAGTTGGAAAAGTCAAACAAACCTATCAAACCCGCAACAACCCAACCCAACTCAAGAGTGGGGAGAAATACCCAAAACTTGACAAAGGGAGGCTAGGAAATGGAGGTAGATTTTCCTTTCCACCTACAACAAACAACCGTCTAGGCAACACTATCATTAGGAACATTCAAAGAAAAATTAGACGAGGAAGACCTCACAGTCACTGCTAGACTTGTTATTATCACTAGCCTTGTCCTGTAAGTACAAAATATGGAAAAAATTGAATATGAGAACCAAATGCTAGCCAAGGTGCTTATCTGGTAGAAAGACGAGATCAATGATCTTGTGGAGAAAAAAGGCTTACAAAGATCCAACAAGAACAAGTGCTAAACAAGGACAATTGAAAGAAAGCTTCTTAGCTAAGCTCCTAAATCCCAAGAGGGAGAGGTGGTTGAAATAAGTGATATAAAGACCATTGTAAGTAAAGGGTCATCTACAAGCAATATTTCTACAAACCCTACCTTGATGAAGGTGTTTAATGCTCTCAAGATCTGGTCTTACATCCTAATAGTCCTCTTCCATCTAATGGCAATCTAATAGGTAAAGTTTTGACATCTAATTTTGGTGTTAGTAATTCTACAAGGGAGCCTTTAGCCTTTCCAATACTTTACACTCTTCATATTTCATTGTCAACTAAGAGCTCATCTCAATGTAAGGCCAACTTAGGGGTGGTTTCAAAACATAAAAGAGCAAATAAGAAGGAAATCCAATCAAGGGTAATATATAAGAATATGACGAGTCACTATCAATGCACTTTGGGTCTATGTGATTCCAAGTTTTCTGCTATAGAGTTCATTTTAGTTTCTTGATTTTCTCTTGTTATCTTTTTGCTATGAGGTGAACATCTTTTGTTGTTAATTAAAAGTTGTAAAATTGAACTTGCTTGATAGTCCTCATTTGTCATTTTCTTATATAGTGAACTTTATTATTATATCTATGATTTTCTTATGCAAAAGGGTTGGACCCTTCCAAAACCCACCTTTACCCTTTATCAAAAAGGATTTCCTAGATTTTTTTATATCTTCCACTACACTCTTTTTAAGTTTGACCAAATATTCTAATATAATTGATTTCATAATTTACATAAATTAAGATTTTTTTAATTTAAAAAAATTAATAAAGATTATATGCCTTATATGTTAGCAATACTTGGAATGCAAGCCTTTGTATAATACATACATAAGATTTTATCCATGTTATAAATGTATTTAAAGTTAAATCTTGTTTATATTTTGTCTAAAGTTAAAACTTAATTTAGATGTTATAACAATGATAAAAAAATGTTGTAACAAAATAAATAGACTAAAAAGTTTCGATAGATATTAATTAATCATTTATATCAAAAATTCATTACAATTAATTGTATATATATATTAAAAAAATTGATATATTAATTAATTGTTTATATCAAAAATTCATTACAATTAATTGTATATATATTTTTTTTTTAAATCGATATATTAATTAATTATTTATATCAAAAATTCATTACAATTAATTGTATATAACATGAAGAATATCAATTTTGACACATCTATCCAACCAATATCACAAATTTACTATTTAATCAATAATTATAAAATTATAACTATAATACGTAAATTTTAGTTGTATATTATGATGATTTTAAGCATTGTACATACCCTTCTGAAATTGAAGTCTTGCTAGAACTTTGAACAAAACAAATTCAACCATAAGCAAACATAATTATTTATATGAATTATAGAAAACTAATATCTTTTAAGTCGAACCATATTCACAATTTTACCCGGTTGCTGGGTGCTTTTTACGCTTAAAAAAGAAAAATCATACTCGCATCATATTTAACTATCTCATTTATTTCAATTAATTTCACAGGTTCGTATTAAAAGAATTTAAGTTGTTTAAAGTATACGATAGAAAAGCCCTCGTAAGGCATCTGACCATATTTGCAGTGACTACTTAGTATGTTTCAGTGATGCTATGACAGCATGAATTTTATGCTATCGCCATTTGCATAAGAGTGGGAAGCCCTCGATAATACATTGCAAGAAACATCCATTGCTTGAATCTTGGGCCTGCGCTTTTAGAGGTTGCCGTCCAACCTATGGCGATACTCTAGTTGTGGTTTGTGGTAGATGTCTCAAAGAAACATAAGGATTAGTGGCTGGTAAACTGTCATGTCTTATCACTTTTTATAGCAAAGATGAAAAAATAATATTAATTCAACATCAAAATGTAGATAAGCAGTTAAATTCTACGTGGTAAAAGGTTACGGCCTGCAAGGATTTGAAGCTTAGGTCCATATTTGCTTTAGTGATGGGGGATGTTGAACCCCTATAAAATAAATATTTACATAGAATTGTTGCCTATGGAAGGTGTATGTCAAACCTGCCTTATTTCAGGGAAGGGATTACGATTTACTTGGACTCAAAATATCATCCCCAGTTTCAATTACTAGGTCAAATGGAATTTGCAATAATATTCTTTTAAATTTTAGAGCAAACAAGTGGAAAAGGGAGTGGGAGTGAAAGGAGATTTTGAACCTGGCATTGAGCATGAGTGGAAGCAAGTCTGGAGCTAATGAAGGGGACGATGATGATGGTGAAGACGAGCCTGGTTTGGAGTGGTGATTTGTGGATGATGATGATGATGATGATGAGTATGAGTCCTTTATGGAGCTGTGATTGGAGGCATAGAGATCTGTGTTGCAGGTGTGGTCATCTTCAAGGAGGCCGACTTTGTCTGTGTCTGTGTCAGGTGACCTTGGGCACACCCTGACAAGACATTTCCTACTTCCCTCCCCTCAACACCCTGTTGTACCAAGTCAGGCGAATAATTCTTTGAATCTCGTTGCTGATCTTGCTGGGGCTCCTAGCCTGTCGACTGCTCCAGTGGCTAGGGTGGTCATGGCATGACTAGCGTTTGCAAGACAAGATTTTCTACAAGATGGCTGTGTGTGGTGTCCTTCAAGGTCAATGCCTTGTAGTGGTTGACCCATTGGAGAATGCTGCTACTGCATTTGATCCATACGCTCAAGTTGCAATGGAGGATTCACTTAATTCCTCTTTGGTTGAGGATCTTCATTTGGATGTCCCTCCCAAGGCCTTGCCTGGTGCTGTAACTGTTCCTTCTCAGGCTTCGGGGAAGAAATTGATTAATCATTTCAAACTCATTGATAGTTTTGTTGCTTGACTCAGGAGCTCGCTGACTGGAAGATTCTGCAAACTTCACCCCAACCTTGATGTCATCAAAAGACGGATGCTTTGAATATGGAAACTAAAGGGGCAGATTGAGGTCCTTGCTCTACCGAATAACTCCTTGTTTTCATTTATGAACTCATGATCTTTCAAGGATCCTTTTGGAAGCTCCTTGGGTTCTTGGGCAGAATGGTCTTTGCCTTAAAAATTGGTCTTTGGGTTTTAATCCGACAAAAGATAGCATCAACAAGCTTCCAAGTTGGATTAGATTGCCAGGGCTGCCATTGGAATAATGAGAAAAAGTTATTTATGGGCATTGCCAATACACTTTTGGACAGTGCGCTGCCAATTTGGGTTAGATTACCTTATCATCTAAGCTGAGTAATTGGGTGCAGCAAATCAATTTCAAAAACCTCTCCAATTGTTTGCCATGGTTGCTTTAAAATAGGTCATGCCGATGTTTGCCAGAGCAACAAGAAACACTATCCAGTTTAGCGGAAAAAGGAACATGCACCAGTAGTTGATAATGATTGTGACACCACTACTGTGGTTGTGCAGGAGGAAAGCAAGGTGAATGCTCCTGAAGACAGCTGTGATGGAGACCCCTTTAGTGAAAATTCAAAGGGAGGCTTTGGGGACAGGAGTTGGAATAGCTTGTTGCTCTCTAGATCCTTCTAAATATTCCAAAAAAAGCAGACTTGTGCAGAAGGATCTTAGAATTAAAGATAAGATAGCTATCGTTAATCAAAACTCTTTGGAACAATTTGGCTTCAAACCACCCTTACTTGGGACTGCTGTTGGGTGTTGTTTACCCTTTGTTAGCAGAGTTGTTGTGCAATTGTTTCGCTGCTGGTGTCTGGTGATTGCCCTTTGTTGTTTTGCTGAGCTTTACTGCCTTATCTTCCTTCTTGTACAAGGGTCTAAGCCCTTTCAAAATCCCATTTTACCTCAATCAAGAACGAAAAAAAAGACATCGTCAACAGAACAATGCCACTAACAATTAAGAGCAAACATTCATCAACAACAAAGAAAAAAGCCACTATAAGTTATGTATAGTATTTTTTGTGTTTTTAATGAAATAGCTTTAGTTAAATTCATAGATGAACCACCTAATTAAATACCATGGATTTCAGATTAAGTAATTTCTTTCTATAAAATTTTCGTGCATCCTCGCAACTGTTTTGGTCATGTCAAAATATTACAAAAATTTTCCAAACACTTGGGAAACGGTTTGAATTCTGCATTCTCCAAATTTTATTGACGTGGGGATTTAAGTTGGGAGATGAGTTGGTTAGATCTTCCAATTCAAAATGAGTTATTGACAAATGGAATCAGCATCGATATGAAATGTACGTTGTCCATCAACTTAGTTGAAAAGTTATCAATTGCTTCTTTGTATGTCGGTAAGTAGGTTTGGATCCACTGTATGGCTGTATCTACAACAGCCGATTGTGCATAATTAGAAATAAAATTGGTTTTAGCTCCTGGTGAGCTCTGGACTTATGAACTGATATTATAACAAATTTTAAGTTATGTGAAACAAATAATTTCATGTTGCATTATTAGAAATAAAATTGGTTTAAGCTCCTGGTGAGCTCTGGACTTATGAACCGATATTAAAACGAACTGATATTAAAACAATTTCAAGTTATGTGAAACAGATAATTTCATGTTGGTGTGTTCTTCTATACATAGATATATAATGCTTTCTACTTCATCTCTAATCTGAGTCTTGCCAAATGATGAGACTATTTGAGATCATTAGGAATGTATATCGAGTATTATTCAATTAGACCTTGTACCAAACACAACAATCCAACAACTATCAGTTCTCGCAAAGAATTTCATGAGTTTTTTACAAAATCACACCAATCTAAACAAGCAAGATTACTACCATAAGCTGTAAAAACAAATAATATAGACTGCATTGCATATTATTGTTGTGCTTGGCCTTTTAATCGTGCACATTAGTATACAGTCCATAAATTGATTGACCTTATAATATAATGCAAACAACATATAAACATTATTAAAGTATATACCACTTTTCCAAGAAAACTTAAAACAATGAAAACACAATTAAGGGTTGTAATTGAAAGCCTGAAATTTGTTACAAACCAAACAATGTGTGATCCCTTCAAGGCCAACAAAGTCCAACATGCAAAAGCAAATGACCAAAACTTTCATACAATAATACAACCAAGAGCGTCACCTGCTAGGATTCTAACCTAGAAAACAGTTTCAGCTTATAAAACACAAAAAAAAGTTAATACAAAACATTCAATCATCAAACCTCATTTCCTACAGGATGGTAAGGTGACACCCTTGCAAACCACTGCAAGGATGACATATATCATGATCAAGATCAAGATTATCAATGCAACCCTGCAGACAAGGCCAGAGAAGAGAGTTTAAGCAAATATTCTGGCAGCCATTAAAGCACCCAAATTATGCAGAACGCATCATATATTCGTAACATGTTTAACTGAACTTAATTTATGTCAATACAAACATCAACAAACAACAACGAAACTTTCCCTAGATATCATCACCCTTTCTTTCCTTTATAAGCAATATAAAATCTCAATGTCAAACAAAATTTGAATGCCTGAAGTCACTAAGATGCAGCATTCCTAGTTCCTTCTATTTCCTTCCATAGAAGTGCCTTACATTTCATTGTAAATTAGATATCTAAATGCTACGTTATATAGAAACAAAAGCATGAAACATACATGACTTTTTCACTCTCGAGTTTGCTATTAAAATGAAGTTTGGAAGACATAAAACTTATCAAAAAGATTTCAGCATATGATTACTAACCTACCTTTTCTCCAAGTTGTTTTCTTTCATATTCTCTATGTATTTACATCATTTAGTTTTAGCTCATTCTTTCTTAACGAGTGCTTGATTCACAGGCAGCAGATGGTTTTTGTCATGCCATATACTAGCAGGGAAGTTAGTTTGGTCTATCTTTAGCTCTCATGTTAGTTTGGCTTGATTTCAATTGTGTCGGCTAAATTAAAATTTCATGGTAACAAAAATCATTTGTAGGAATAAATTGGCAAACCAAAAGATAGATTTTGCAAAGGCGGGGGCACTAATGAGGGGCTCGAAAATTGTAGTGAGTACAAATTTGAGGAACCTTGAGGTGGAAGGGGATTCCAAAATCACTGTCAAGGGTATAAGGAGAGGCTTCTACAAAGGATGGAAACTTGATGCCAAATTATCAAAGGGGGTGGAACCGGCACACCATTTTGAGAAGATCTCCTTTACTCGTAAAAAAGGAATGTGATTGCTAACTGGGCAGCTAACCAGGGAGAAAACTTGGTGGAGAATGTGGGAAGAGAGAAAATGAATTGGTAGCATAACTTTCCCATTAAGGTCTGAGTTCTTTTCATTGAAGATAGTAAAGGTAAGCATGGTCTAATATGGGGCAATGAAATCATGCTAGTTAGAGTTATTTCTCATTCTGAAGGCAATATTTGCGATGGGACATGAGTTGCATTTGTATGATGAATTATAGTAAGGGGTAATGATGACAATGGTTGGAGATGGCAGATAACTTGTCCTCATTTAGTATGAAGATTACATTTTCATGACATATGGGAGGTTCAATGATTCTAGAGTGTGCTTTCCCCTATGCTCTGGATGTGTTGTCATCTGGTTGGGTGTGTGCCATCTCTCTAGTTATTTCTCCTTCTACATGGCTGCTCCAATGAAGTCTAAGAAGGGAAAAGGGCAATTGTCAGAGGTCTCTTTTTTAGAGTGTCGGATCATATCGATAGATCTGAGAAGGTGAAGCATAGGAAAAAAGATAAGAGTATTAGAAAGATATGTTGGAGAGCTATGCTTTTCTAGAGAAAAAAAATTGGAATCCAAATTTAAGATTGTTGGTCATGCAAATTTGGGAAATTTCAAAGGAGGTGGCTGGCTCTTCCTTGGGTTGGAATTCAAGCCACTATTGGAAAGGATGCGTTTGGACCTTGATCAATCCATAAACAAGAGAAATACATACGATGTCGCACAAACATTAAGCTATGTACCATTTTTATCCTCCTTTGTTAGAATGTATCTCTCCATGACAACATCAACAAAATTGAGAATTAGGGCGAAACATTCTTAAACTACCATTTTAGGCAGTTTCATTATCTAAGAGAGAATGTTTGTCATCTCCATCAAGTTGTGAAGGACCTAGCAAAATGTCTCAAGATCAACTTATCCAGAAAGGTTGACTTCAATGTGCCCATTTGTTGCCGTGATGAGATGTGGTAAATCATTCAGGATTTCAAAGAAGCTCAAGTTCAAACCCCAAAGAGACATGTTGCATGATTATACATACAATGTTGAATGTTTAATTGGGTAAAGTTACTACCACATCTGATTGTGTCATATTCCAAAAATGAGGTCAGATTCAAATTTTGTGTGCATTCGATGAATGAGATACCTCTTGTTTGTGGCATCTAAGCAAAGGACATTCCACAATGAGAAATTACCTGCTGAAATAAAAATAAGCTAGAAGAGAATGAGAAACTTGGATAAAACCATTTGGAGCAAAAACTTCGATAACACAAGGTTGTACCTCCTTAAAACAAATGAAATCGGCAAGATTATATGCCAATGTTGTTGTTCAAACCATCAAATAAATTGTGGACTATGATAGAACTCTTAGAATATTTCTTTCTTAATCTATGTAGCATCATAAATTGCACACCTTTATTAGTGTGTCCAATTTCACTCTCCTAGCACATATTTTAGTATTTCCCTTTCCTCTATGCATTATAAGACCTTTACTGTAATTAATTATTATTTGATTCAATATTATGGATCTTATTCCACTTTATTACGCAATTATTTGGGCCCTTGACTCTAGGTGTGCCCTTTATTTCTTCAATATTTTGATTTATCCTTTATCCTTTATCCTACCCCAATTTCAACTTCCACGACACATTCTGCATATCTATACATTATGGTTTGAGCCACCAAGTTGGACTTGGCATTAGAACCTCGTTATCTCACATTCCTCGAAAGTCAGAAAAAGGTTGTTGGGACCAAGGTACCCTACCACCCTGGTCCTGCACTTTTTTCCCTGAATTTCGGGAGGATAATAATTTATAAAATGGTTCTACCCTATCCAAATCTAGCTCCGTGCAAAAATATATCAAATCTAAGTCAACCTAAAGGTGATTTTAATTATGAAATCACTATATAAGGTATCCCTCTCAATTCATTTTCATAATCTTATCTCATGCTACCATTATCATCCAATTCAAGAGCAATTCTTCTTCCTTGAGCAGATCTGATTCAAGGGGCAGCAAACTACATCAAGACATCTTTCATTTATGTATTATCTATGATTTCATGTGATTTATCATGTCATTGCATCAACACATGGTGGACTCATCCTAAGAGCATTGCATCACCTATTGAAAGTATAATCTCTACATTCAAACATTTCAATTCCAAGTCTTGGCTCTTCCCTCAAAAGGCACATTTTCAATTCCATTTCAATGAGGGTTAATTCCAAACCCGAGGTTTGACCTAAGGCAAACCCCTATCCACAACACAATTTCCCTTCTTTTGGTGTGTAGGTGACAGATTCAGGATTTGTGAAAGAGGAAACGAATAGAGAAGACAAAGACAAACTGAATTGGCTTTTGCAGAAGTTCCAAAGACCTCTTAGGACCAAGGTGTTAGAGAAGGACTAGGGTGCTCAGAGAATTTTGCCCTGGTCCCGAGAATTTTTCCGAATATTTTATCAATGGATCCAGTGTATCTTGCCACTCTCAGAATGATCCAACTTGCCTATGTTTGCAGTTATAGGACCAAGGTGCCCTACCATTCCGGTCCCGAAGAAATTTCAGGTGCAGGTCCTGATCCTTTTCTACTTTTCAGAACTTAGCTTACAACTCTATCTGGTATCTCTAGCATCTTGTTTTCGTCAATTTAATTCAGTTTCTCAAATACTTGCCCTAGGTTCAACTATGCAATTTCAATTGCATTTTAACTCAAACAAAAGGGAACCGAATTCAATTAGTATTCAACCCTCTTCCTAATTGAATTGAGGTTGAATCAATTCAGTTCACTTTCCTTTTCATGTAATGTGTGAGAAATAGGTAAGTTTCCTAGTCTACATTGCATAACTTGTGAAACCCTAATTTTCCATCTATTACAATCTGCTATGCAACTTACTCAAATCATCTTAACCTATCCAACTCTAGATGAAGATGATGCCATTGCAAGAACCTAACAAAAGCATATTTATGCATAAAATTGGGTCATCAAGGTTTGACAAAGGGCTTTAACTCATCAAATCTATATTGTTCCTGTATCGATACTTTACATATTCCTAAAATTCTTTAAGCCCATTGCATGTCACATGCACTTCTTAATATTCTTTCAAGCTCTGTATCTTTTATTTTGGAATTTCCTGCTATGTCCCCTCTTCATAAATCCACTTTCTGCGAAGCAAAATGTATTTTATTAAATTATATATTGTTACAGCTTCTACAAATTACAATAATGAATATGTACAAATTAACTAAAACCAAGGATTCTATCACGCCTCATAAATAATAGCGCTTGCATATCTTCTTTTGAATTACCATAAACGGATATTGAATGATTTAATCTGATTGTACAATCTGAACCTGAACTTTACACCTATTAAAGAAAGCTGGATGAATACTTATTTAATAAGACCAATAATACCATAATCTTAGCATCTAATACAACCACGGCAAGTCTTTTATTCAAGATTTCTTGATGTCATTTCTAAAACTGCTAAGCCTCTGTCAATCAAGTAAAAGCACCAGGTATAGAGCCAAACAATTTTGTTTTATACTACTTTAAGGCAGATATGTTTAAACTTTCATCCTAACCTTAGCAATGCCAAGGTATCATCAAACCCATGGGCTGAACACCCAATGATTGTCAAAAAAAACCATAATGTTCAGTTGAAGTACATGGACATTTAATAATAAAAATGAAGAAAGCAACTATTAATGGAGATCAGGGATAGCAGACATACATAAGCTTGACATTCCTCCACCACATGCTATTCTTAAAACGACGAGCTTGCTTCTTGAATTTGAAAGTGTTCCCTTGTATGTTTGCTGTCTTATCTACAAGCAATTCCAACCTGTCACCTCTCTCTAGCACTTTGTCAATATTTTCCACCATCACATTGCGAACCTGATAAAATTTGTAACTATTAGAACTGCTATTAAGAGAATCAAAATAGCTTGAATTAATCAAGCTCCACTTATGCAGATAGGTTTGCATTTTAAGAAGTGATAACAAACCTATATTAACAAGGCAGGTTCCAACAAAAAAACTCATAAGAACTGGGATACAGCATCTATATGTGTGCAGTAAGTCCTTAATATATTGGTGTGTTAACACTGGGTCACTGTGTTGAGACTTGGCGAGCCTTGATGAGGACTCACAGATCCGAGCCTGAGTCAGGCTTGGTGATCCTGCAGCTGAGACTCTCAGCTGTCAGACTCGCCCAAGTCTGTGAAGATAACTGAAAATCAACTTAAAATTTTCAAAGTAAAAATAATTAAAAACATTTTTCATAAATATTTTTTTATTGCCAAGTTTTTCCCCCCAGTCCGAGTCCAAATCAAAAAACTACTTGCTGAATCTGAGTCTCGACTCTCAACACTATCCACTGGGTAACCCTTTCCTTTGTCAGAATTGACTCCTATTGTTTGGATCATCTGAAGAAAATTTTACTTACAGGAAGCTAATTTTAAGTCCCAGGTCTAGATACTGTTGAAAACCAATTCTTTTTTGTTCCAGCTTTGTTAATAGTGATTGGGTCTGTGAAAATAATTATAGAATGCATAGTTACTAAAGTACAATGTGGTTAGAAAATATTCATATGCTCATAATATTTGAAAGTCTGCAAACATCTTCCACCTATACATTCAATTTGAGCTCTCTAAAACCTTCACAAACTTTTAAAACTGCATCATGATAGTAGGCCAAAACAGGAAACTACAACTAACACTAAACATGGCAGATATTTTTGATAATTTTTAATGTTATGGTAGAAGGATAGTTATAGCAGATCGGTGCCTTGATTACTTGGGAATGGAGTCCAAACATTGCCTCTCAACACAAAAATACCTGCAGCATCAAACATGGTAACTAAAACTCATGAAAATCACAAGCGTGGGTTTATAGCATTTGAGATATATGCCTATATGTATCAAGAGCAATTTTAATTAGGCAAACTTCATAAATCCAGGACTGAGCAAAAAAATCGCATGTGATGTATTAAAAAGATTCATTTCAAATCAAATTTTACAAGTCCTGCAAGAACTTAACTAACCAAAACATAACCAGCCTAGCAAATGCAAACTTGGAAGTAAATACAGAATATTTATTTCCTGAAAACTACTTTACAACAATAGAGCTACTTGAACCGTGAAGAGGCTCTTACACTATGAAACTTGAAATATTACCAAGTTTAAAATATTGGAGCACACAAGACAGATTCAAACATGTAGTATGAGGGCAATTGCACCTTGCTATGCCAAAATAAGAGAATGCAAAAAGTGTCCCACCCTTCATCACCACTGCATGGAATAATGGGCAAGTGCAATGGAGAATGAAGAAATGCAAGATGCAAGTTTGACCATTTCTTCATTCTCCATCACACTTGCATCATGCCTTTCTTTATTCTCCATTGCACTTCTCAATTATTACATGAAGTGACAATGAAGGGTGGGACACTTTTGGCATCCTCTTATATTGGCATTGGCACGGAACAATGGACTAGTGCAATGGGGAATGAGCAAGATGCAAGTTTGTCCATTTCTTCATTCTACATCACACTTGTCCATTATTACATGTACTGACAATGGAGGTGGGACACTTTTGGCATCCTCTTATTTTGGCATGGCAAGATGGGGATTGCCCTCTTACTACATGCTTGAATCCATCTCGTGTACTTATATCTTGCATTTCTTCGTTCTCCATCACACTTGTCCATTATTACATGCAATGAAAATGTACGATTGGGCACTTTTAGCATCCTCTTATTTTGGCATAGCAACATGCAGATCGCCCTCTCACTACATGCTTGAATCTGTCTTGTGTGCTCCAATATTTTAAACTTGGCAATATCTCCCACCCTAGGAATTTTATTAAATGGGTCTAACCTTGTAACCTGGGTTTGTATGATATGAATTGCTTATTTTATATTTAGCTAGCTAATTTTAATAAGTCCCATAACACTTCAAAAAATTTGAAATCCTGTAAATGGAGAACAGTATCAATATATGCTTCACTAAGATTTTCAAAAGCATCTTGAAAAGTTTGTCATATGTTGTGCATAAAGTCGTCACCATTTTCAAGCAATCTGTTCTGAGGCTGTTCTTTGATTAGTATTTGAATCAGGCACAGTCCCAAAAGGAAGAATCAACCCCCAACAAAAAGCTAAAAACATTCAAATGGATCCAGCATGAACCTCATGATGTAAATCTTTGACAAATTTGTATATGGGAAATATTTTCAATGTGGAAGGCTCCAAATACAACTATGTGTCTTCTTCAAAATTTTGGGTAACTGTTAACTATGGATTTTAGAAGCTATAAGACAAAATCTTCTTACCACTAGTTGAAATACATTAATAAGAAAAAGTATGAAAATCCATTTAAAATCAGAATAAATGGATTATGATGGCAAAATATAATAAACAAAAAGAAGAGCACACAAACTTGAACCCTTACCTGGGACATCTCTCCCCGGATACGGTTAATTTTGTCTGCATTTGGGTCATTCGAATAATAGTCTATCTGTTGACTTAGCACTCTAGAAAATTCATCATTCATAGCATAAGCAAGAGCTGTATGAACAGCTCGTCCATATGTTTTCACAAATCTCCCATGAATATCTTCTAGAAACGCAAATGGGATCCTCCCTGCAAGAAATGACTAACAATAAGCAATTTTTCTGAAGATCGACTTTTCCATTACACAAATTCGCAAGAAAACACATCTTACAGCAAGAAAGAGATCTAGTATTTACCATGGTACCAACAGTGTGAAACATTAACGTGTGGGACAGAAAGTTTAAAAATCAAGGAAAATTCCTCATAATAATTAATGATCATAACTAATGCCCAGTCATAATATATAACAGTCAAAGATACTCTACATTCATATCCCAATAGAATCTTTATGATGTTCTGCATCTTTTAACTTCTCAAGTCTTTAAACGGAATTTATCAATACAGCTTCTGTCAATTTAATTCAAGATGCACATTACACTGAGAATCTCAATTCCATTAGAGTCTGGACTCTAAAAATTTATAAAGATCAACATATACAAAAGCTACAAGTTAGCTGGATTTGATTATTCATTTACATGTTGCTTAGTATTATTCAATCTTCCTCTGACTTTCCAGGATGCAGAGATAGGGTGTACAGGTTTCAGGGGTCAACAATTGTTTCCAAATTATGGAGCTGAGAAAGGAATGGGTATTAAAATGATATATAAACATTCATATTTATAATTCAATAATTTATATAAACAATAAGGGTAAAAGAAGATGAAATTTATACAATATTGTACTGTTGTACAGCATTTTGCATCAGAGACAAGGAATCCTAATATGGCTTCACCCCTATTTTGAGCAGAAATCACACAACTATCGTCCAAGACTCCACTGTTAGACTTTGTAGGACCATCTTCTGCACTATCCAATTCCTCAATGTAGGCATCATTTTTATGGTGGTTGTTTTCAAAGATGACAAAACCTGTGTTCGTTCTTCATCCAAATGAGGAGTACCGGACTCTAGCATTATTCATCATAAAGAAGATGGACCAATGCTAGCCAAATTTTGAACGGGCCAATTATAAGATGAGTCGGGACCTTCAGCATGCTCCCAAGCAATGGATTGACTAGAGAATAGAATTTGACCAAGAGGTCCACAACAAGTTGCAGAGCCAATGTACATGAGTCAGAAATCCAAGCATCTTCACCATAATTATTATATTTACTTTCTTAATAACCATAGGAACATTAATTGAAATTGACATCAACTCAGCAAACCAAAGTATGAATGGAATTCAATTATTTTTTGCTTTTTAAAAGCAAAGAGGAAGTCGTGTGGCAACCCCCAGCACCATCAGGGGGTGCTGCCCCTTGTCAGGTTCAAGGCAGTACTCCGGACACAATCCCTAGCACAATGTAAGGGAGAGTCAAAAGGTGGAAACCCCACCACCAAGACAAATTGAAGCCATTGAGGCCACACGCAAATCCATTGTGCGTGCACCACTTTAAGTTTTTTCAAATAAATTAATGTTAAATGACTGCTATTCTACATGGGACTTCCTATTCATCTTTTGGTGATTGCAATTGAGCATCAGCTAGAGTGTGTATAAATTTTTCAGGTTAGGTGACCTTGGTGGGCCCTTTGTTTAGGTACAGGGTGCATATTAGACTTCCTCATCCATCTTCATTGTAAAACCACATCATAAGTAAATGAATTGACCAATTTACCTTTTTCAGGGCCCTGACAATATAGAAATAATATTTAAACCATATGACCTATGATACCTTTGTGAGATAGCCTCAAGAAAGCTTTCTTGATACAATCTTTCTGTGTCATGGAATCTCTCTGATTAATATCTACAGCTAGTGTTAATGATAACATTATCATTCGTATAGTTTCTCAAAATATTCCCCGAGACCAACTTAATCAACAATAGAAATATAAATTCCACTTCAAATATGCTATGCCCTAACAGTTCCTTTAGTTTAACTACGGAATCACAAATTGAAGGCCAGATATCCTGGTGCCGTTGATTGTATGCTGTAAACAAAATATAGTAGGCCCAGCATATTTTCAATCACATACACTCCAAGGAGAAATTCAGAACTTTATTTATTCGCATAGAATTTGATGCACTGTTAGATCTTACAAAATCAAGAAAAAATACTCAAACAGTTATCAACCCCTTTCCATAAGTTTAGGCAACAAGAAAGCCTCAAGGTCAAAAGTAATTCACATGTCTAACCGCTTGACATCCACCAGATTGTCACAAGAACATTTTTTCCAATCAGGACATTAATAATATTGATTGATAAAAAATCACATCCCTGTTGTAAACATATGGATCTTCTGATCTGGGCTACCTCAACCAACAATGATTTATTTTAATCTAACTACTACCTCCCTTTTTCTTATGGTATAGTCATTACCCTAGTTTACTTACGTCTCTATCTATCAAAAGGACTAAGACTACTTATGATAATAGTTTTGTAATCCTAGTTCTTGTGGTAAATAATGCAGCGTAGTAATGAATGATGCACAACGTGGATATATCCATATTAGAAGTAGAAGAAAGACAAAAATAGACATTAAATCAACTAAACTTATTATGGCACTTCATACTCCTCAAACTTTACCTGTCCCCTTTTTATATGAAGGCCAATGGCATTAAATTTCTTGAAGATGCTATTTCTTGGATGAGGCAATTTCTAAGCAGAAAACGACAAACAAACAAATAAGAGTCATAACATCCATAATATTTCTTCAGAAGAGCCATCTTCAAAGCAGAATGTAATGAAAAAATAAGCAAAACTCAGAATCTCTATGCTATTTATCCTGCGGAGGGACTGTTTTCTTAACAAACTATTAAAGAATACAGAGTTACTTGTTATGAATGAAAAGTTATTAATCAAACAATAAACCAATACACTACTTGACGCTGAAGAAAGTAAGGATTACAACTTCTGCCAAGACTGCAATCAAGGCAAAGAAATAGATTAACTTGTGCAGCATTGAGCACACCATGGTCCATTTGAATTGGTGCTTTGTCCTTATGTCGATTAGACACCACGAGCAAACATGAAATAGCACAGAATTGGCTAAGCTAAAGCCTCATTTTAGGATCTTATTTTCTAGAACCTGGCAGGCAGAATTAATCACTAAAATCAGAGTCCAACTTATCCAAATTTCTGTGGCCGCAGAAAATCATCTGAGTAGCCCCTAAAAAATCTAACACTCCTTTGGCAGGAAAATGCTTTCTATCTACTCCAACTTCACCCTCAATAGTTCAAACTTCCCTTTTGACAACAACTTTGTCAAAATATCTGCAACCTGATCATCTGAAGCTAAAAACTCAACAAAATCAACCCTCCCTTTTTAGAGAAAACTCTAAAAACTAGAGTAGGAGTCTCATCAAAGTCAACTCCCTCTTTCTAACAATCCTTCAAAACAAATTTGACCTAGTTCTCTTCAACACTCCCATCATTTGCATTTTTGAAATCTTTTATATTGATTGACATTTACCTCTAACATGATTACATGTTTTTCCTTCTCTCCTTTTATATTTTTTCTTCAGATAGAATGCTATCTATTTAACCAAGAATCCTACATCCCATTCTAAGCCTAACCACATAGATATTCAATTTCACTTTGTTCAAGACATTTAGCACAAAAAAGTTTGTTTGATGCAAGCAAAATATGAGCATAATTGCCAATTGGAACTAGCTCGTGTTGGATCATCGTTGTAATCCCTTATGCAATGCATGCAACAAGTGGGAGATTGTTGGGATAGGTGGTGTACACCTTGCATAAAAACAATTAATGTTGATGGTTAGTATAACACTAGGACACCATGCTTGGTTAGGTCACTTTTCATCTATATAATTGTTGTGGCATTGGTAAATGTATTTAATTTAGGGGTCACATGAAGACAAGTAAACAAGACAAAAGAAAACCACTTCAAAATGGAATATAAAGAATCACAAGTTAGGTGTTGGTCTCAAAAGGTGAGAAGTCGCTAGAGGTAGATGAGAGGTCATGCTGGCACGTGAAAGGTCATACAAGGGCAGCCTTGGGGATGTGAATCCATGGTTTTGGATTCTTTGTTTTTACATACTATTTGTGGATTCTTGAATCACCCAATTCTATAAATAATAGACTTGGGATAGTGGTTAGATATGATGTTTTTATAGAAAAGATGTGCTACCAAAATTTGTTATATTTGGCACATAGAAGAAGATACTAACATTAACTTGTCATTATATTACAATCCTATTTAACTGATAATATAGTGGGTGGAATTAATTCCCAAAAGAATTTTCCCAAGGTAAAATTGGTGTTATATGAACTTTATGACTCCATTCTCAGATTTGTGGTGATAATTAATCTGATGTATAGCAGCAGATTAACTCCTCCATCAGACTATTTGTCTATTTTTATCAACATATACAACCTAATAAAATATTGGATGTGGTTATTAAAAAGATTATGACTATCATTTGCAATATTAATTCACTCATTAACTATTATTGTTTTGAATGGTATTTTTTATTTTGGTAAAGCAATTTCCCCATGTCTAAATAAAAAATGGAAGTAATAAGTTTCTCAATGGTTAAATTTTAGATAAAAAAATACCAAAGTTGCATGGACATGGATACGTATATAGATAAAGATATGATATTGGATATGGATACAGCCATTTTTAAAGACCCTCAATATAAATATGGCTGGATACTACATTTATAGAAAACGCATACTCATATTTAACATAATTTTCTAAGTTATTAGAGGAGATTTTCATTACTTTAAAAGCAATTGTAATGTCCCCTTTCTGAAATAGGATTTATTAATAAATAATAATAAAATTAAAATATAAAAGAATAAAAATATAATATATTATTATTACAATTTAATTAAGTTTAATGAATGGTCAAAGGGCATGAAATGAAGAGTTGTGACTCCCTAAAACATCAGATATAAAAGGGAGAAGAGTTCATTTGAAAGGGATATGGAAGGAGGAAGAAAGAAAGAATGGAGCATGTGAATCAAGAAAGAATTAATGGAAGAAGAAAGGAACGGGAAGAAAATAAGGAAGTGGCTTCTTCAAAAAGCAAAGATTATGAAGGGTTGTACTCTTTCAAAGTGTGGTCATTGTGAAAGATTGTGGCTTTTTCAAAAGCCTAGAAATGAAGAAGGGTTGTACTCTTTTAAAGGGTGGTAATTGTGAAAGGTTGTGACTCTGTCAAAGGACAGAAATGATGAAGGGTTGTACTCTTTCAAAGGGTGGAAATTGTGAAAGGATGTGACTCTTGCCAAGGGCAGACATGATGAAGAGGTGTGACTCTTCCCTCACAATAGAAGATATAAAGGGGAGAAGCTCTCATTTGAGGAGGACATCCAAGGGAGATCCATTTAGAAAATAATTTATTATTCTCAAACAGCAGCAATAGCGAGTGGTGACTCAATTTGTATGAAAGGTGCCAAACCTTTGACCAATAAAGGATAAAAGAGAAACCATTCCAAGCATTCAAGGATGACTTATCAACCATCACTCATGAATCCACAAAAGCAATCATCAATTATCAAATCAAGCAAACAATCAATCTGCAAATCACTCTATCAAATCAGCATTCATTCCTGTAATATCCCCATTTTGAAATAGGATTTAATAATAAATGCTAATAATAAAATTAAAATTGAAATTAATATATTAAAGAATAAAATTAAAATTTAATTAAGTTTAACAAATGGTCAAAAGGCATGAAATGAAAAGTTGTGACTCCCTCAAACATGAGATATCAAAGGCTAGAGAGAACTTCATTTGAATGGGGGATATGGAGAAGGCAAGAAAGAATGGAAGATGTAAATCAAGGAAGGATTAAGGGAAGAAGAAAAGAATGGGAAGTAAATAAGTAAGTGACTCTTTCAAAAAGCAGAAATTATGAAGTGTTGTACTCTTTCAAAAGGTGCTAATTGTGAAAGGTTGTGACTCATGCCAAAAGGCGGACATGATGAAGAGTTGTGACTCCTACTGTGGAAGGTATAAAGGGAAGGAAGCCTCATTGGTAGAAGGGGGAATTCATGGCATATCTCTTCCATCTACACCAGACTTAGAGCAGAGGTAAAGAACAGATAGGAGGTAGATTTATAAAGATATATCAATCCGGCCTAAAGGCAGAATTCTGAGTATTACTGCAGATGCATAAACACGGTATAAGCAGATCAAAAAGGGAAGATATGCGAAGTATATTTGATATGTACTAATATATATCTGAGTGTAACCATCTGATCAGATTTATATAAGCATTGAAAAACATCAAGAGAGATCAATGAAGTAAGAATCTGAAATTTGAATTAATTAATAATATCCAGCAGACAGTCCCTGTGCATTATATAAGAGTTTGCGTCTGATGCTTAAGGCAGGGACCATGATCTGACTGATTTTTTATCCTGTCTTCCATTTAACAGGAAGTAGGAATGATATGCAGAAATTCTATTTCTTCTAATATATGATTAATAATGAAATGGGAATGTAAGCATAATTTATGAAGATTCCTTTAAGCTTATAGCCAATCCACCATCACATTATACTTATAAGTTGATTTAACAATTTCCAATATGCGAAAAATAGTAGAGTTACATTGGAAGATAACCCAAAAAAATGGGTCCCTGAAATAGAAAAACATTTCATTTGCCTTTCTTACTTGGTGTAGGTTTTGTTTAAGCCAAAAAAATATAAAAAATTGCATGATAAGACTTTTAAATTAAGTTTAGTTAGATTTACGTCAAATTTTTAAAAAATGAAATCACACAGTATTTGGCATGGTTGAAAAATCAAGGTTTTTTGGGCACATGTGGGTATAATATCCGATGTGTATCTGCACCGTATTGTATCTGTATCTGTATCGAATATGAGATACGTGTGCCCAAAGAGGGGCAGAGGCGTATCCGGCTACTCTGAAGAATACTCTTTGCTAATAATTTGCAAGTTGGAAAAGTCAAAGCAAAGAAAATTGGTGTTGCCCACTTGGCTCAGAACTCCATGATTTTGGTTAAGGCTCACAGTCTTAGTATTATACGAGTTGTAACTGAAAATATTGCATAATGGCATGCAACTTTTAGAGGAAATTTGTGATGTCCCCTTCTAGTTGACATCTGTCAGCTGAGTAGATTAGCCTATCACTGACCCTCGTAGGCTGATGAGGTTGGGTAGAGGGTCCTCCAGAGTTTGATTCACCACCTTCAGAGCAAGCACTCCAGGTCTGGTCTTCGTTTGAGGTCTCCAGGACTCCATTTGAAATACTTTCTATTTTTAGTAGTCCTGCTATTTATAGCCAATAGATTGGGCAAGGACAGATTATGGTTTGGCAGTCTCCAATTCAGACGGCAGGCATTTCTGATGAATACTTAGAGAGATATTAATATTTAATTATTTTTAATTAAATATTAAATGGTGAACTTTAATGTTTTAATGTTTTAAAAAATCACTTTAAGTTATAACTTAAGTGAGGGTCTATTTCTCATCAGATGGGACCAGTTTTTATATTAAATGGAAGATGATTTATCTTTGACACTTCAATAGTCAAAAATAAATAATAAAAGTTAAAACATCATTAAAGGCCAAGTCGCACCTTTCTTGGGAATCGCGCCAACCCTAAATGGAGAAGATTAAAGAAGATTTTAGGTCTTCTTTTTCATTATGCTAAGTTTTGATATTTTTGTTTGGAGCTCTGAGAGGAGTTTTGGCCTAGGGTTTCAGCAGAAGATTCTTCTACAGTGATCAGAGGTATCGGTACAGGAAAACATGGGATTCTTGTGCAACAGCATCAAAGGTTGTGAAATATCAGCTGATCTTGCTCTTTCAGTTGGTTTTATCTAGAAACCAAGATTGGACAGATTGGAAAGGGGTTTATTAATTTTTATGCAAAAGATTGATTGCAGCTGCAGAGTCAGAACAGAGGCAGGAATAAGTGTGTGACAGATGGAGATTTTGTGCATGTACAGCTTGCTGATCTGCCGTACCTTTCTTCCTTGAAAGGGTACGATTTTTGCTGAGGAGGAGTCCAAAAATTCCGAAACAAATGCCAGAAGGGATGCCTTGCCAATGTCTTTCCATCGGGCTAACATGCGAGTATTTCAGGTCAGTTTAAAATAAATTGCAGCTTGCTGTCATAAAATCTGTGCATGACCAACAATAAGAAAATAAGGGTTTTAACAGAATATACTGGTATTTATCAGTTCTTCTCTAGCTTCTTGTTATTTTTATTTGAGTATTAAATAAATGATGAACGGATGTAATGAGGGTTTGATCAGTGTTGTTGCATATAAATTGATTTCCAGCAAATACCATTAGTTGCTTTTTGTGCTTAAGATTGTCAAATTTCTATTTGCTGTCATTATTTGCAAAGAACACACTTGAAACGCAACAGGTTCAGCAAAATGTTAGTTGTCTCAGTTGAGGGCCTTTTGAGGTTCTTACAAAATTGTTAATCTTCTCTGTCTCTCTTAACTTGGTTTAATTATGCATCGTAATAGTAGCTACTAATTTACCACTCGTTGAAGTTGCTAGTAGAATGAATTGTTTAAGATGTTGCAACGGGCATCCATCCTTGCCCTCACTAATCGAAGTAAGGAATTTTTAATAGTTGTATTTCTAAGCAATTTCTAAGTTCTTAGTCTATTTAGAACCTATATGCTGCAATAGCACGTATCCAAGATGAGCTCTGTTCCACATCAATTTTCTAATAGTCGAAGATTTTTTTGCAGTGCCAAGCATGCCTAAGGTTCTCGAAGATCCAAAAACAGGGCATGCATTTCTAGGCATATTTCAGGAGAAAAAAATGACCGAACTTGTTAACAGAGCATTGTCAGATAGTAAACACATTGTTCAAACTTAACAAGTTGGCAATGTCCTGTTAAAGACCAAAAAAAGCCTGAGGAAGATTTGTTAAAAAATTATGGAGTTAAAAGTAATAAAACTTCATGGTTCTTATTAATATTTAATATGAAGATTTAACAATTTACAATGAAACAGTGGAATGAGATGAGTTTAAATTGTAAATCATTGGGCATTTCATTGCAAAGCCCCAAATTCAAAATAAGTTAAGATATGGTAGGCATTGAAAATGCATACTGTATCCCATCCAACAATGTATAAATTGGGCTAAATGTTGCATTCAAAACTGAATGCAAATTAAAACATTAAATGTGGATGTAGGAGAAAATAACCCATACAACTCTGGATGGTGAAGAAAACCCATCTCTACATTTTCCACCCAAGTTTGAATGACAAGCGCATTACTATATTCTGCATTCAATTCTGAATGCCATGCAAAATACCACATTTTGCACCAAACTATACATGTCATGTAAAATACTGAATCCATAACACTAAAATTGGGTTTTAAAAAAAAATCCAACGTCTGAATACAACGAAATAACTCACATTCATATGCTGCACGTAGAGTAAGATAGCTAAGTCAAACTTTGGATCCAGCTCAACATATATCGCATTGGATACAGTGCAACATAAATCAAACTTAGGATCCAGCTCAGCATATATGGCATTGGATACAGTGCAACGTAAATCAAACTTTGGATCCGGCTCAACATTTATCGCATCTAACTCTGGATGAAGCATTCAAGACTAGTAATTACATCTGACAATGGATGTAGTATATAAGACTCCATCCAAAAATGAATACAATGCAGATTAACACATCCAGTGGAAAAAGCTGCATCCAACTTTGAATGAGGTTACATTAGACTTGAAATCCAAAACAGAGAAAAGAAGAAGGCCATGTTCAAGCACCGGGAAAATTTGGTGGAGGAAATACTCTCAATTGTGACATCTAAGCCAAAGGCAACTCCCCTTATGAAATTTTACCAATCAAAATCTATTGAGACTAAAATTTGACAAAACTTATAGCTTTGACGAAGCGCATCCTAAGGGGAGGCATCTAAGTAGAATATTACTCCACATGGAGAATTAACCAGTAGAAAGCTTTCAATAAAAAGATTTGTAATTTTGGCCGAAGAGATTCTTGATAGTTCATACCGCAAAATTTCACCCATTAAAATTGTAATTTCTAAAACATAATGAAAAGCAGTGATAAGTGTTCACAAAGATAGCAAATAAGGACAAGATAGATAACTTACTTCCAGCAGTATCGTCTGCCATACACAAGACAGTTAATCCATCGGTCCTTTTAACATGGAAAATATAGCGATCCTGCGAATACGAGACGTGGCAATCGGCGGTAATTTTCTCCAGTATTTGACGCGCAATTGCGCTTGCATTTGTCGGAGTAGCGCTAAACTCCGCAAGAACCACAGAGCCACGGGCCACCAGAGCATAAAGTATTGCCATGCGAAACCTTCTTAAGCCTTAATCAGCAAGAGGGCGTTGGGAGATTCGAACCCGCGACCTCTGAAACAAAATTAAGAAATTTCCAAAAGGGGATTCAAGTTAAAAGGACTGTAAGGGAAGAAAGCATAACCTAATGGGCACGAGGATTGAACTCGTGATCTCCTCGAGATAGAGAAAACCCTGCTATTGAATTTGGGAGGGCATAATGGAATTGTTCTTGATTTGTGCGTGGGGAAAGAAAGGTTGGAGCATGTTTGTTTGATCAGAGAAATACGCGCAAAAAAAAAGCGCGAGGTGTGTATGATAATTATTGTTTTTTCCCACTTGTTTTTCTCGCTGTTCCGATTACTTGTTGCGCCGGCTTTGGGCCCCCGGTCACATGGCTGGTCGTTACTTTGTGCGATGTGCCCGGGAAAAAGGCAAACCAGGCTGTATTAATGCAAAGAATCCCGGTTCTATGATGCTTATCTAACTTTTTAGGATGTATTAAAATTTTCCCGCGGACTTATTACCAATATCAATTATTTTGGGGGAGGATCCATAGGAAAAGGCAAATCACAGATTGTATTGATGTCAAAGGGTGTAACACCACGGTTTTATATACTTATTTACTTCATTTTCTAGAATGTACTGGTTTATTTTTAAAAAATAGAGTTTGATGGTTTGTATTTTTATATTTTTTATTGAATATTTTAATATTAGGTAGGCAATTTTTTTAAAATATTAAATTTTTGATCTAAAATTTAAAAATATGAGAGGGAAGACAAAAAATATGTTATCATGTTGTAAACCTCTCCCTATTCAAAGTGAAAGTTTCAAACTTTAAGTTATAGTGGTCCAAAATTTTAATAAAAGATTATTAATTACACATAATGTTAATTAAACTAGTAAAAACATCTAAAGTGTTATTGGGTCAATGGGTCTTTGATTTGTTGGTGAGGTTGAATGGTTTTTAATGAGCCCACCAAGGATCGAGTGCAAGGCTTTGACATTACAACGTATGAGGTCGTTAACATCATAACTGATGAGTCATAATATATGAGGTTGTTAACTTCATAACGAATGAGGTCGAGATTGTGCCCTGGGCTCTTAGCCAAAAAGGTTTTTGTAGATGATATAAAATCATCCATGAAAAAGAAGTATTATTTGATGCTCAATAAACACATATAAGCACTATAAACTTTTCTTTTTCAAATTCATTTGATGTGATGATTGGTCAATAGGGCTATTTGTATAAGTACACTCAACCATCCAATAACTCTTTAAGTTCTTTTACAAATTTATAACGATCTTATGGATCTAATAACTTAAGAGATTTTGATGAATACATTAGAATGAATTTTAATGAATCATAATTTATTAATATTGGTGTAGACACCCAAAATTGTCATGTTTAATTAAATAAATATTTTATTTATTTAATTATCTAAGCCTAATTCTTCTATTAATTAAATAAATTTTTATTTATTTAATTAATTCATTTATCCTCTTCTAGCCTTATTTCTCATTTAAATAAATTTATTTATTTATTTAAATTATCCCTTTCCTAAATTAAATAAATATTTTATTTATTTAATTGTCCTATTTCTTCTATTAATTAAATAAATCTTTATTTATTTAATTAATTCATTATCTTTTTCTACACATGACACATGTCATTCATCTCTTAATTCCTACACTACCTACCTTTTTCATTATTTTGGTATTTCTTTTACCTACCCTCTAATCCTAGCCGACCTCTCTTTTTACACCTCTCAATCTTAACCCTCTGTTTCATATTGTGTCTTCTATTTAAGGAGATACTTCCTTCATTGTCAAACACTAATGACCCTAATCACTCATGCTAATGATCACTTGGCTACACTATGATCCTACTTGCAACCACATTCCGTTCTTTGTTGAGCTCTTGTGCATACAAAAATCTGAGAGCAAATATACATCAAGCAAGATCAATGGAGATAGGAAGAATGGAGATCAAAACCCTACTGGACATGTGATTGGTATAATCTTTGTGATTTTGAGTTATTTACATTGTCTTAGGTAATCTTCATATGTTATGGTGGATCTTTGTTCATTGTTAGGCTAGGGTTTTGTGGTTGGATTCATTTAGCCTTTCAATATTGTTGTTATTGTTATCCATTTTCACCATACACATTTTTGGCACGCCCGATGGGACTCTTGTCCCTTTGCATTTAACATTTTTGTTGCAGATTTTGCATTTTTGAAGTTGCAGATCGGACATTTTTCGATGGCATTTTAGGTATTTCCGCATCTGCGAGCGTTCGGATCGCGTCTCTGGGTTTCAGAAGCGTCTGCGAGATCATAAATCGCGTCTGTGTTTTTGTCAAAATTTATTTTGCAGGTTTCCGGAAGCTGCGTCTGTGTTTTCTAACCGCGTCTGAGAAGTCTCTACCCGCGTCTGCGTTCGGGAAAAGCGTCTGTGTTCTTTGAGCGCGTATGTGCATCACAGAACTGCGTCTGTGTCATACAGACGCGTCTGTGTCTGGTATAACTGCGTCTATGTCTTCTGTTTTGAAATTTTTCAAATTTCCTTTGATTCAATTTTTCGGATTTCGCGCTTAGGGTTTCAGATTTGGTTTATTTTTGCACTAATCCTTGCAGATCTAGCTAATCAAGTTTTTGCAGCTTGTTTTGGGAGCAAAAACGTTTTTGTTGAAGGCCCCTTTTTCACAAAGTCTTTTGGGTTTTCTAAAATTTACCTAACTTGTGTGCTTGCAGGAAGGGGTTATCATTTGAAACAACCCAAACTACTAACAAATTTTGTTGCAAGGCCTTGGCTAGGGTTTTGTAATTTTGTTGTGTGCCTTGTTTTCATAGATTAGTAAACACTTCCATTTGTGCACTAAAATTGAATCATTGTCTTTTGTGTCTTGAGCAATAGGCTCTTTTTGTTTAATCCTTAGAGGGTCTGTCTTCCCGTGTGGTCATTAGGACTACTAGTGAGAAGAGAACGACCCAAGTGGTAGCAAAAGAAAAGCCATCTTCTTCCAAGTCACTATAATCAAATGTATTCATGGTGAAAACTATGAATAACGTGTGCTGATTAGTTCATACCGACACTATGTCTCCCCATAAACCCGTTTGATCAAATTTATTTGATCATTTGTAGGGCGTAACCCCTACAGGCTGGGAGCCTTCTGTATTTACAGAGCTGAAAGTGTCGCATGTATGGCCACACGAGCGGATGCCTTTACTAGCACCTTTTTGTTTTAGAAGCCCAAATCCTTCTAGTTGTTGAGGCAGGAGGTCGGACCTCTGGTAGCGGCCCACACACATACGGTTCTTAGTAGAGATACAAAGGTCGCCATGGGGAGTTTTCATGGGGACTGATGCTTGGCTGACCCGAGAAGTGAGTGCCGAGGGTGGAGCCAGTGAGGTCAAGCATCTAAGTATCCGCTCTGAATAGCGTAGCCTCGGGGGTAAAACCCTATGTGGGATCAACAACTATTGTCTTGGCCAACCTTAAGATTTGTGCTTGTCTTATGCTAAACACTCAAACATTCAAGACCAAACAACAAAACATTGTGTCTTTTGTGTCTTCAAGTGTATGCAAAACATTTTACATCACACAACACACTTTTGGAGTCTAAACAGTTTGCAAACATTGAGTCATCAACATTGTGTCCTCTTGTCACGAAAAAACAGTCAAACAGTCGGATTTGGTCACAATAAAACAACTTCCCAGATTGGAAAAATTGCACGAAGTCTACAGAAACGCGTCTGTGTCTGTTTTAACCGCGTCTGGGTCATCTAAGCGCGTCTGTGAAGGGCATAATAGCGTCTGTGTTTTTAGCAGTGTCTGTGTCTAACAGAGAAGCGTCTGTGTCTGGGAATCGCGTTTGTGAAGTATACAGAGGCGTCTGTGTCAGGAATTGAAAATTTTGACAGTTCAGCAAACAAAGAAAATCAGTTTCGGCATACTTGAGCTTCCTAGGTTGTCTCTTCAGGTTTCATCTAGCATTCAACCTGTTCTAAGGTCTCATACAGTCCATCATTGCTTCATATCTCATTTTACATTCATACTTGTCTAAACTTGGGTCAAAAAGGTCACTTGCTTGTCCTCACTATACTTTTTCAACACACTACATACAACTACACTTTGCTAAGTGGTCCCTCATCAAGGTTTCTTACCTTTGGGTCTCATTTGGTCTTACTTAGAGTCAAGGTCAGCTTACCTCATCAAGAGAAACAATCATCTCTTTGGAAGTCACACCTACTCTACTACTTACCTACTTGGTCTTACAATTTGGACATTGCAAGTACACCTCAAGATTCATTTACACTCCATACAATTCTTGGTCTTCCATACTCTTTTCATATTTTTCATCTAGTCTCTCACATATTGATCAAACACCTAGTTCATGGTTGAAACCCGCCTTCAAAAATCTAGGAGAATAGCTAAAGAAGCTCAAGAATCCGCAAACATGAGTTCTTGTGAGTATGACAATGATTTATTTTATAATCCTGAGCACACTACATTACCAGACATGGATGTTTATAGAAACAATCCAAATGTGGAAAACACAAACACTACAAACAACAATGCTACACGCAATGACAATGTGGATAGCCTTTCAATACTATCAGCAGACATAGAAGAATCCATAATGAATCCTCATTTCAATAGACTGGTTGAAGAGATAATGAGGAGAGATCGACAATACTTCTTGCACATGATGGCACAGAGTGGAGCTAAAATACCCCATGACTTTGACATGTCTCAACTTATGGAAAGTCGACCCTCACAACAAACTCAATCCAACATGGATCAAAGGAGACCAAATAGTGGAGGAAATAGAGGACCGAATATGATGCCTGAGTCACCATCAGTTTTGCTTCAAAAACCAGAAATCCCACATACACAAGCTCAAACATATGATACTTACCTTCGAAGACCATCATGGAAGCCTTATGTGGATAGATATGCTCAATCACATGCTCAAGGTATGGATCAATCAAAACAAGTAGATACTCAAAGGCATCCTCAAAATTTTGACACAAGGAGACCTCATGTCAAAACTGGGGGCAACACAATGGAAAATGAAATGCCTATTGAATATGGTATATATGCACAAAATAGATATGGGGTCCCTCAACATGAAGTTATGCCAAGTGCTCCATATATGCCGCAGCAATATAGACATCCATATGGACATGTCTACGATCAGTATCATCCATACATGCAACAAGCTCCTCCTCAAATGGGTGTTTCAAATACGGGGTATGCTACAAGAAATCAATCTCCTCCCAAAAATAATTTGGAGCAACAAATAAGAGATTTACAAAAGAAAATGGAGGACATGAGTACATCAAAACCAACATACACTATGAGAGATATATGTCCTTATCCCTTTGATAAGAGCATTCCAATGCCTCCGTTTCCTGCACATTTTGTGACGCCAAAATTTGACAGGTATAGAGGGAAAGGAGACCCCAAGGCACACATAAGACAATTCTTCACAGCCTGCATAGAGGTAGCGGCAGAAGAAACATACTTGATGAGGTTGTTCCCGCAGAGCTTAGGCGATCAAGCTATGGAATGGTTTTCTCAATTACCTCCTGGTATTAAGTCATGGGGCGACTTAGCAGAGGCATTCATTCAGCATTTCTCTTACAATATAGAAACAGATGTCTCAGTCACTACCTTGTGCAATACGAAACAAAAGGAAGGAGAATCTTTCGCAACATTTTTACAAAGATGGAGAAATCTAGCTAGCAGATGTTCTTGCGAAATCCCACAGAAACAAATGGTGGAAATGTTCACTCAAAATGTTAACAAGGACATTGGATATGATCTCAGGAAAGCTTGTTTGTCCACATTCAAGGATGTTATTGAAAAGGGCCTAGCAACCGAAAAGGTCTTAATTGAACAAGGAGTCATCAAGATATTCAAAGAAAACAAAGATGACTTTAAAGGAAAAGACAAGCCAAGATTTTGGAACAAGAACAAGACCACAGTTAATGATGGTGTTGTTGATGCCAATACAGTGAGACCAAAGTTCGTCTTTTCTGGATCAAGTTCTACAAATAATCAAGTGAATGCTCAAACAACTTCTAAACCACGAAGGAAGTACACTCCATTGGGAGAACCACTTGAATCAGTATTCAAAAAGCTTGTGGCAAACAAAGTAATCACAGTTCCAGATTTTCCTCCATATGAACCAAAGGTCAAACCAAATTGGTGGAATGATGATGAGTATTGTGAATTTCATAAGAGCAAGGGTCATAAAACAGGAAATTGCCATCGATTAAAGAACATCGTGCAAGACCTCATTGATAGAGGCGATATTGAGATTGAGGGACATTCATCTAATCAAGAACATGAGATGTTTAAGGAACCATTCCCAAAACATGACAAAGGAAAAGGCAAAGTCACAGATGATCAAGCCAATTACACTAGAGCACCTTATAAGTATGATTCTACTATCAACCACATCTCAATGGACAATCATATCTCTACTATTACTATCAAGAACAAAAATCCTGAGAATCCTTCTCAGAGACCTAAGATTGTCCTAAGAGGTGTTGGATCTTCGTCCAAATCTACCTCCGAATGTCATGTTACAACCCGTCGAGGTAAAATCATGTTGCCAGGTGCCTCCACTAAGAATACCAATCCTTCATCAACTAAGCCTGAGTACGACCTTGTAGAACAATTAGGGAAGACACCCGCACTCATCTCCATCCTTGAGCTTCTACGCATATCCCCTGCTCATAAAGTTATTCTTGACAAAATCTTGAGAGACACTGTTGTTCCTACTGATCTGAACGTGGACCAGTTTCAAGCCATGGTGGGATACCTTTCCATTCCACACTCCCTTACATTCACAAAAGCCGATGACGCCTCCGTAAGTCAGCCACATAATGCACCACTATATGTTGAGGCCTTCATACACAAACATAGAATCAAACGAGTCCTGATAGATGGAGGAGCAGGTCTAAACATTTGTACATTGAACACTATTAAACAATTGGGATATTCCGACAAAGCTGTGAATTCTACAAACAAAATTACCATCAAGGCATATGATGATGAAGAGCGCTCATCCAAAGGCACAGTCACCTTACCTCTCAGAGTTGGACCGGTTACAAAGGATGTGGTTTGTCAAGTCCTTGATCTGGATCTCACATATAATATATTGCTAGGACGCCCATGGATTCATGAGATGAGTGCAGTCCCTTCTACATATCATTAATGTATCAAGTTTTCACACAATGGAGTTGAAGTGACCGTCAAAGCGGATCCAAATCCATTCATATATTGCAACAATCTGCGACCTAGATCAAAAATAACAATTCCAACTAATCGAGAAGCTATTCCATCTTCAGCATATGTGGATCCAGAATCCTTAAAAGCTTCTACATCAAAGCAAACAGAGCTAAAAGAAAAATTCAAGGTTAAAGACCTAGGATGTGGTGAGTATATATTTCATGTTGACCAACTCCCATTATCTCCTAAGGTATTCAGTCAACAGGAACAGTCTACAAACAAGTTGCAAGACCAAGGAATTGGGTGTGAACCACCTAGTGTTGTGGCTACTAAGTCTAAATGCAAATCTCCTCTAGTGGTGCAAGCAACTTTTGATATCAATACTCCTAAGAGTGGTTCCAACAAAGAATCTATTGAGCGTATCGCCAACCCTCTTGATAACTCACATAGCTTTACCATATCATCCACTCATTCCATTTCCACTCCACTTCCAGACTTGGATCAACAAAAATTACAAAAGCCCTTACTCATTGGGGATCAAAAATCAAGATTTGAAAAGAAAAATCTAAAAGTCAATAATAAAGAAAAGTCCTTTAGTCCAAATCAAAATCAAAAGCTATTGGACTCTGCAAAAATCAAAGTCAAGGATAAAAATCCTATGAAGCAAAAAGAGAAAGAGTTGATCTCCCCTAATATCAAAATAACTAGGGGAAAAAGTTCTACAATTTTAAGTCAAAAAGCATACTTGTTGATCCTAAGTCTCCATTATGCTATCCTACTTTCACTTCTTTTCACAGTCATAAGCCTTCATAACTCATCCACTTGTTCCGCACATCCTTCCCCTTTTGGCGATACATCATGGACCTTTAATGGAGCTTCCTCGAAGGACTTTGCTATCAGTGATGCCCAAACTTCTTTAGTTGATACGCATATGGGCCTACGTAGTCCACACACTAGTAATTCTATCTCAGTTCCTTTATCAAGGAAGACATTCAATCAAGTTACACATCATTCAGTCAAGGAACAATGCAACTACAATCACAAAGTCAAGCCTCGCACATTTGAGGTAGGTGATTTGGTTCTTAGAGAAAACCCCAAGAATCAGCAAGACAGAGAGAAGAAGGGCAAGTTCGAACCAAATTGGCTTGGTCCTTACATCATCACAGTGGTATATGGATCTGGGGCATATCAGCTCTCAACTACAGAAGGTGAACCTTTGGAGGATCCTATCAACAACATGCATCTTCGTAGATTTTACACATAGTTCTTCGGAATATCCTAATTCAAAAATACAAAAAAATAAAAAAATTTCAAAAATACAAAAAAAAATTATAAAACAAAAAAATCGTTACTTGGTGAAAACCTAGCAAACAGGCGCCTTGTGACACAAAAAAAACTGAAAAATCAAAAAAGTAAAGAGAAATAATTTCGTCCAACGGTGAAAACCACTTCGGTGGCGCCCTGGGCAAGTACCATGGTGAAAACTGGGTCACCAGCGCCATGCGTAGAGACTTTGTTCCTCCCTCCTTCTGGATTCTCTTTCATCCTTCACTTTGCACACACTCACAACCTATTCACTCACAATAAGCTTACCCATTCCCATCATGGCTTGTTATTGATCTACCTAAGAATTGGTTAGCCATCCATAACCCTCCCTTTTCACTCTCTTTCCATCCATAATAAATCAGCTCCTATCTGTGACTAAGGCAATTCCTACGTCTAGTGATGGGTGTGGAACTAAGAACATCACATGTTTCGAGGAGTGCAGTTTCTTTCAGCTTTCTTCAAGTCTATTCGCGCACAATCCGCAATAAAGCAACATTTGCATCGCATATCCGCAATAAAGTTCCATCTTCTCCGCAATAAAGTATCAGTTTCATGGATTCAGTCAGTTTCAGATGAGACACAGCAGTAACAAAGGGCTTCAACAAAATCAAATCTTTCAACAGACTCAGACAACATATGGTTCAGTGTTAATCTATCCTTTTTGTGAAAGTGAACATTGTGACCACAATCAAACATGACTTATACAAGTGACAAGAGACACTAAACTTGAGGACTACAGTGGATGTTGGTGTCGAGTCTTGGTTTTCTTTTGATTTCATCTTTTTGGTGACATGTCTTTTATCTTTTCCGGGATGTCTCTGACTAGAGATTCTATCTCCAGGATGTCTTTGACTAGAAAGGCGAGGATGGGGTATCGTCACCTATTTTGTTTGCTGTCTGTGGATTGTCTTTTAGTAATGCTATGACTTGTCCAAGGATATGATGACACTGTGAGTCTAGTATGAATTGGGGCATTCCTTGTTTGTGACTGTCTTATCTCCATGCAAATAGGTACAATGACTTTCTGGGTCGAACATATGCCTCGATTGTCATAACCTATTTTGCCATAATAAAGCTCAATGATGATAACGCACAAGAAGCTCTTTCACGTTCATATCTTCTGTCTTCCATCCCCCTTTCTTGATTGACTTCCATTGTCCTTCTCGAGTCTGCGTAGCCCGCTATCACATGACTGAGTATAATGACACACCAAAAACACTTGCATTTCATATAGTTACACCTGCATCACCACATATAAGCATTTCATACATACATATACATATCACAACTGCATCACATCCTGCATACAACACATGTTAGCACATTTTACATTTCCATCATGTAAATAATCATTTGCATTATCATATTCATTTGCATTACATACATTCACATTTGCATCATGCATCCCATATAAAAACATAAAAGAATAAAAATATATTGCATTGCATCATATAAGCATCCATATCATAAAACATGCATCACATAAGAACATCTCATCACATATAGGTACACATGCATATAGCTGCCGCAAAAATGGTGACTCATCTCATATATAATCAAATGTGTCATGATACAATGATGTCAAAAGAATCATATGGCTACAAAATCACCCGCAGGTGTCTACAATACAAAAATGGTACATATACTGATACAAAGGGGAGCCCTCTATGGCTATGATGAACTCCCTCCCTCAGAGCCGCCTGGCCTCGACGGACGCTGAGCTGTAGAAGGACCCGCTCCAGGATTACCCTGCCTGTCTGGTGGTGGTGGAGGACCCATGACCCCACCACTAGATGCCTGCCTCCTCCGACTCCCTCCCGTAGTCGTCGCTGTCTGCGATGGTCTATGGAAGCTCCTCGCCCGCTGATCCGCTGGCACTGCACCATAGTAGAGGTCCCTCCAGTAACCAATCTCCTCTCCGGCTCACAAGACATATGCGTAGCCTACCCCTGCATCCTCTGTCGCCTGCCTCCCTACCCTCAGAGCTGTCTCAGCCTCAGTATATCGCTGGATAGCCTGGTCCCTCTCCCGCTCAGTGTCCCTAAGCCTGATCCTGAGGCGATCCCTCTTCCTCTCCAACTCCTGGATCTCGTCTGCCTAACCCTGGCAGATCTCTCTCAGCTCTAGCAGCTCATCCTCCTCGGGATCCCCACCCTTAGCCTTTGCCTGTGGCTCTCCCTCTACGGGTGCCTGTACCTGTGCCTCCCCCTGTACCTGTCTCGATGCCTGAACCGGTACCTGTCTCTGTACATGCTTGGGAACCTGCACCTGTCTCTGCACATGTGCCTGTACTGGCACCTGTCCCTGCACCTGTCCCTGTCTAGGTCCCTGTACTTTAGGACCCTGTGCTGCTGGTACATGTAGGGGCAATCCACCGCGACCCCTCACCACCACTTGGGCTGGTCCCTCTTGTCCTCCCTCCCTCCGAGGTGCCACCCTCCTCTCCCCCACTACTCCTCTCCGCCTCCGTCGGCCCCTACCTCCATCACCCCCACCATCATCATCATCATCCCCTCCAACCTCTCCCTCCAGCAGCTCTCCCGGATCTGTCAACCGTGGAAACGGATGCTCTGCCCAATATGCGGAGTACTCTGCATCCATGCCTGCATCCTCAACCTCCGGCCACATATCCCAGGGTAGTGGCATCATCTCTGTCAGCTGTGTGACGGCCTGATCATACGATAACAATGGCCCGAACTGCGCCTGATCCCTGACTGTACGGGCATACATACCCGAGCCTCGTGGCATCCTCTAGATCCTGCCAAACTGCCTGCCAACCCTGTCTACCAGCTGTCTCTCCAAAATGTAGGGCGTCCGCCCAATCAGATATCTGCTCCTGAATGTATATGGCAGCTCCACTGCGTCATCCTCCCACTCCTCGCACCCCAGGTACGACCTCTAGATGACCACATCGATGTCGTCTATCACACGCCTCCAGTGCTCTAATCTGCCAATCCGAGGCTGTGAGGTGATCATATCATACAAGTGAACAAAGCTCAGTCCATGCCCTCTGCCCCTGAAGTGTATAGGTCGTGTGATCGGCAGATGCTCATATGCCCACACCTGTAGCAGTGTCACTCCGCAACCCAAGCCCACTGATCCATGATAGACGAACTGATGCAACTCATAATACAGATGCGCCAGGACGCATGGACCCCATGCATATCTGGTGTGCTCGGTCACCAATGTCTCCAATGCTCCTCCCCAGCCCATTACCAACCCCCGTGTCACTCTGTCTAGACACAAGAACCCATTGATGGCTCCTCCGATCACAGCTGGCAAAGCTAGTCCTGTCGCGGTCATGGTATCCCATGCCACGTGCCCTGCTCTCATCTCCAGCTCGGGATCCTGAAATACCCGTCTCAATGCCTCCCTGTCTCCATCTCGATCGTATGGGATCAGCTCTCCATCGATCGGTATGTGCAAAATCCTGTATACATCCTCGAGGGTCACTGTCATCTCTCCCATCGACAAGTGGAATGTACATGTCTCGGAGTGCCATCTCTCCGCCAGCGCAGTCAGCAAACCCATGTTTGCCCGAAACTCAGGCACATATAGTACATGTCTGAGGCCCATCTCCTCAATAGCTGCTCTATCCTCAAACGACAACTCTGGTCACAATCTCTGTGTAGACGGGAATCTCTCCCATGACTCTAACATCGACAGATACTCCTACAGTCACACAATCAATCATGTCAGTTATCGTGGCATTCACTGTTTATCACAAAATGCCACTTGCTATCTAAATGCATATGGTTATCTATCCTAGTGACACTCACTGTTCATCACAAAGTGTTGCTATCTATCCTAGTAGTGCTCCCTGTTCATCACAAAGTACTACGTGTGTGACACTCCCTGTTCATCACAAAGTGTTCATCACATTTTTTGCACTCCCTGTTCGTCACAAAGTGATGCTCATCCTTTGGGTACTCCCTGTTCATCACAAAGTACTCTATCTTGGTGCTCCCTATTCATCACAAAGTGTCTTGATCTATCCTAGTCTTCCTAGAGGACCTGTTTGAGTGTATCCTCTCAGCAGCTTATCCAATCGACAGCGTATGTTCATCACAGAACTGCCGATTTGACCTAGAAGACCAAAACCATGCATTTTTAGACATAAATGCGCTTTAAACTCACAAACGCGCTTCTTGACTGCACAAACGCGCTTCTGCAACACAGATGCGCTTTCTGGACATAAACGTGCTTACATTATGCACAAACGCGACTTTGGAACCTAAACGCCCCTACAGGACACAAACGCGTCTGAAATGCACAGACGCGGTCGCATCAAGCACAAACGCGGTCCCAGACGCATACGCGCCTGGAACCAACACAGACGCGCCTGGCACCGACACAGACGTGGTTCTATGTTTTTGCATTTTTTTAATGTTCTATTCCTAGCGCATTTATTGCTACCTACTAAGCATTAATGACAAAAATTGAAATGCGTGAAAGTACGAGGAGGTTTGGTGGTACTTACCGGCTCTCTTGCCTCTGCTGGCCGCTGAAATCGGCGAACGCGGTCGAATCTGTGTATGAAGGCCATTGCTGCTGACTGTTGCTGCTCTTTTCTCGCTCTGCACTGTGATCTCGTGATGGTGTGGATGACAATGAGGATGTCTTTTGCCCGTGGTCTATCTTATAGCCTATCCTAGCCCTGGCCTTCATTTTCCCGAGTCAGTATTCTTCATCCTGTGACTTTGTCACTTTATTCGGTCAATCCATTCTAGCCTTTCTTTCTTATCGAGAGATTGTCTGCAATCTTTTCAGACATTTTCATCCAATCTCTCGAGGGGGCATACCATTCCCATTCTGGGGCAACTCTGTATCAGTTCATCTTATCTTCTTTGAAACAACGCGACAAGTCGCATTGTCTCAAAGAGGGGCAAAATGTAGACACCCAAAATTGTCATGTTTAATTAAATAAATATTTTATTTATTTAATTATCTAAGACTAATTCTTCTATTAATTAAATAAATTTTTATTTATTTAATTAATTCATTTATCCTCTTCTAGCCTTATTTCTCATTTAAATAAATTTATTTATTTATTTAAATTATCCCTTTCCTAAATTAAATAAATATTTTATTTATTTAATTGTCCTATTTCTTCTATTAATTAAATAAATCTTTATTTATTTAATTAATTCATTATCTTTTTCTACCAATGACACATGTCATTCATCTCTTAATTCCTACACTACCTACCTTTTTCATTATTTTGGTATTTCTTTTACCTACCCTCTAATCCTAGCCGACCTCTCTTTTTACACCTCTCAATCTTAACCCTCTATTTCATATTGTGTCTTCTATTTAAGGAGATACTTCCTTCATTGTCAAACCCTAATGACCCTAATCACTCATGCTAATGATCACTTGGCTACACTACGATCCTACTTGCAACCACATTCTGTTCTTTGTTGAGCTCTTGTGCATACAAAAATCTGAGAGCAAATATACATCAAGCAAGATCAATGGAGATAGGAAGAATGGAGATCAAAACCCTATTGGACATGTGATTGGTATAATCTTTGTGATTTTGAGTTATTTGCATTGTCTTAGGTAATCTTCATATGTTATGGTGGATCTTTGTTCATTGTTAGGCTAGGGTTTTGTGGTTGGATTCATTTAGCCTTTCAATATTGTTGTTATTGTTATCCATTTTCACCATACACAATTGGTAATTATTTTAATAGATACAATAAGTCTCAATCACAAGAACTTATTTTTTCATTTTCTATTAAGCAATGTACTTTATAATGACATTAAAGTTATTTCAAAATATGTAATAACCACCATAGGATGTAGTTAAAACCCACTTTAAAAATTGTAATTGTTGAGGAATATAGAGGTTTAATATCAAAGGTTGTTAAATCCAATCTCTATCCAAATAATCAATCAAAGGATGAGTTACAAGGCTTGGGCAACTACAACATGAAAATTTGAAATTTATATGTAAATTTGAAATTTAGTTGTCGTAATATGAAAATATCATGCTTAGATCCTTCTTCTTTGTGATGTTAAAAAATAGCCTTCATATCATGCTTATAACACTTCCTAATGTGAATTTGCAGCAACAATAAATAAAGCATAACATCACCATAAGATAGCAATAATGATGCACAAATCAGCAACATAAGAGCATCACATAACATAGGATTACTTGGAGAAACCCTTATGGTGAAAAAATCCACCAAGAAGAGAGGTCAACTATGCATTATCGACGATAAATGTGATTAAAATATATTCACTTTCAATCTCCTCTTTTCCTCCAACACAATAGCACTTGTGTATCTATGAATAACCCCCTTATGCCTCCACGTATCCTTGTTCCTATAAAGTAACTCTACATTCAATTGTTCCTCCTTCATTTCTACATCCAAAGAGACAAATATATGGAAAAATAAGAGCTCAAAAACTACCAAATAAAGCATCCAAAAAAGGCTCTTCATTCAAAAATCCCCAACCATTAGATTGCCTCCATAAAAATCGAAAGGACATTAGTTTTGGCTTTAATACTTCCCCTCCAACTTGGATGCCCACACATGGAAGATAAACATTACATTAAATGCAATAAACAACAGAATACCAAGAGACGCATGTTGCCTCTTCTAAGTGCCCACTTGGAGAATCCCAAAGTTCACTCATTTCTCGTCTTTCTGTGTCACTAACAATCCCATTCTAGGTGTCTATGTGTGGAGAAAACTATATTATATTTAATTGTGTTCACAGCCCACCTTAATCACTGCTAATAGAACCCATCACCCCTTGTGGATGTATTGCAGACAATAGTGAGAATAAATATTGCAAAATATTTTCCAATACACCCTAAATGCCTTAGAGGACATTTTACAAGGATGTTGGAATCATGTCATAGGATTTACAATGTAGATGGTTCCTTAATCCTAACATTCTACCACTTGGAATCATACATTGTAAATACACCCATAGAAATCACAAACAAGGGAAAACCATCCCTTGGCCATCCATGTACCATTTGAATCTTCACCATGACCTCATGCACCAACAAGATACCTACAAAAGAAACCATGATAACCACCATTGAGCGAATAAACTCCTCAAATCCTCCAGCATGCCACTTATGGAAGAAAAGAGAACATGCCAAGGTGAACCATATCAACTATCACTAAAACTTGCACCAATCTTTATATGAACATTGTATGCACCTAAAAATGCTCTGAAGGTAATTAATTAAATAAGCAATTATTTAATTAATCCCCCTTCCTAATTTAATTGAATTCATTAGGCAATTCAATTAAATTTATCCCTTTCATCTACTTATTAATAAATCTAAGGATTTATTTAATAGGTTCATTTCCATAGTCCCCTTTGATTAATTAATTCAAATTAATTAATCATCCCCCCATTTCAATCAATTCTTCTAATCCCCCCATTAATTGAAACAAATCAATTTATGAGTTGTTGAGAATTAATTAGTCTTTTCCTATTATTTAAATTTTTAAATTCAAATTACCCACATGCCTCCTAACTTCTAACAACCTAACCTAACCATCCCTCTAACCTAACCCATTCCACCTAACCTTAGGTTTAACTAACCCTATCCTATCTTGCACATTCTAACCTCCTTATCCTAACCTCCTATGGTGTGGATATTTTCTTCTTGAGACATGGGGCACTTTGGCCACATGTCTCCTCTCTTGGACATTTGCCCTTTTATGAGCAAAGCTCCTTGACACTTGTCACCGCGAAGATGACAAGTGTCTCTTCCTCCAACCTCTTCTCCAACCTCCTCCAATTTCACCCTTGATATCTTCAGACTCAATCTTGGGCGTTGATTCTTGCCACCTCACCCCTGGCCTTGGAAATCCTATAAATATCCCCCATTTTGGAGCAATAAGGATCCCATCTCAATTTCATCTTATGCATTGTTACTATAGGCATATCATTTGAGCATTATTGTTTTAAGCAATTGCATCTTAGATTTAGTTTAATTTGATCATTTTCTAGCATAATTGTTGAATCATGTAGCTTAATCATTCTCTTTTCTAGCTTAATTGCATCATCATCATAGCTTAATCATGCATATCATTAGCTTAACTAGTCTCTTGGATCAATCTAGCATAATCAATCTCATCTTTGCATATCATTATCATTTCAAATCCTCCGTCTAGGTGTAGTCAAGTCACTGGGATTGCTTATCCAGATTTGAGAGCAAATCCATACTCGCATCTCTTAGGAGACGATAGGTCGCTTTGTCATGGTTCATCTTTATTTGCTTATTATTTGCTAACCATGCTTGTAATGATCTATTGAGTGTTTTGTGTTGCAGCTGTAGGTATCACACTTCACAGAGCATGACATTTTGGCGCCCACCGTGGGGCCGAAAATCTCATTTTTGGCCTCTCAAGCATCATCAAATCTTCATTTATGGCCAGGTTTGAATCAGAATCTCGTACGAGTCCCTTTTGAGTCTCGTACGAGCTCCTTTGTGCACTAATACGATAATTCTTTCTTACTCGTACGAGCTTTTAAGGATACTGAATTGTTGTACAAGCTCCATTTTGCACTCATACTGTCCCATAAGGATACTCATACAGTCAGGTAGATAGTGTCGTACAAAATTTTGCTTCTGTGTTTTCAAATCAATTTGCATTTTAGGGTTTTCATGCTTCAATTTGATTATTACTAATGCTAACCCTGGTCTGTTTGTGATATTTGTGGCAGCCTAACTGGTTTTTGTAGGACGATTGTCGAAGATTACGCTTGTCAAAGCTTCATTTCATCCAAAACACATCATGACTACTAATGCATCTATTTTGCAGGTTGCCTAGGAGGACTCAACCAAACTTTATTTCTTCTTTAAATTTTCTAGGCACACTTATTTTTGCCAAAGGAAATGAACAATCATGTATTATGTGTTTTGATGATAGGCAAGTATGCTCTCACCTTTCTTAGGTGATTAGAAAGCTAGACTCATCCTTTACTTTCATTAGTGCATAGCTTTAGCGGGTCTGCCCTATCGAGGAGCTAATAACTTTAAGCCATCAAAGCTGGTGAGAAGGGAATGACCCAAGTGGGAATGGCTAACACCAAGTACTCCAACCCACTATAAAATAAATTTGATTTGATGAAAATCAAGTCAACGACAGTGCTCGGGAATAGCTCTCCTCCGTACCTTCGGGTATATCAAACCTTGGTTTTCAAGGCTAGGAGACCTCTTAATTGAGTTTATACCCCGATGCGCCGAACGGATCCCTTACTAGTTCTGGTTAAATTAGAAGCTACCTAATTCACCTCCGAAAGGGTGATAATCTTTGTGCAAGAGAGATAGTAACTCTCCCAAGACACTTGCCATATCATGCCCCCATTAGTGTTTGGAGTCGGATAATATGGCATTGAGAATCCATTAGATGAGACTCATCGACCGTATTCTGATTAGCTATTGGGTGTGTACCTAAGTTTGTAAGCAAAGGGTTTCTCTCTCGGCCAACTTCCTTAGGTAGCATAATGTGCTTGAGGTAACTTATCATACCGCGTGTTTGTTGTGTCTTCATACATAAAAACAAAAAATCAAACCTCTAAAACTGGAAAACAGAAGCAAAACATCAAACTTCAATGATCAAAAATCTGTCCAAGCAATATTTTTTACCTCTATTCTATCTTGAGTCATATGAGCTTGTGTTTTGTCATACGAGTCTTCTTGTTTGTCATATGATTTAGCAAGTTTTGTCGTACAAGCCTTCTTGTTTGTCATATGGTTTAGAAATTTTTGTCGTACGAGGCCTTTGGTTTATTGTTTTGCTTAGTGGGAATTGTCGTACGAGCTTGTGCTTTATCATATAAGATTCCTGATTTGTTGTATGGACCTGTATGTATTGTCGTCTAAAGCTGCTTAAACTGTCGTACGAATTTCTATCTCTATTGGTCCAGAGTTCTCTTCTTGCACATGTTTTTCAGGACTGTCATATTTGCTCGATCAATTTATAGTGATCATAAACACTTGTTTATCTGTCATTTTCTGCTTGGATTGTCTTCTTGGTTAGCTTGGTCAAGTTATCATCTGTCAAATTGGACTCTAGAAGATAAACACATCAAGATTTTCAAGTATTCACCTTCAACAAGTTCAAGATCTAAACATCTCAAAGTGCATCATCACCCTCTTTGATAAATTGATCACTCAAAACATAGTTTATCATCAGGATCTATCATCCATTATCACGAAACTACAATGTTTAGTTAGGACAATCTTGTCCCACATGGTAGGATATATTGTTCTCATTGGACTTGGTTTTTATCAAAATCATCATCATTGCACTCCAAAAACCGAAGATCAAAATACTCACAAACTTTTAAACACTTGAATCACCTTTTCGTGTCATATCACTTTATCGCATTTACATTGATAATTGATCACTTATCAAAACAACTTTTGGACAATCAAATCCTAGCACAATATCTAACACACGTGTATGCCCGTTTTAACTAGAGCTCTGAGATGAAAGATTGCATAGACGGAAATCAAAACATTGGAAATAACTGAAGAGCATAGAACCATGGAACATGAAGATGAAATACAAGTTGAAGAAGAAATAACAGAACAACATGTCAGAGACATCAAAAAAGATCCTCAATTCGATAAATTTATGCAAAAATTATTGGAGGGAGAAAAAGAAAAATATTTCCTAATGTGAGCAAAATCTGGTGCTACACTCCCCCAAGATTTTGATGTGAACAAATTGACACAAAAGAAAAGTGACCCTAGGCCTAATAATGAACAATATGAGGATATTTTTGGTCTCAAAATGAATGACACATCAATTCCTAGTAACACCAGAACCAATGAGGAGACTTACATGCCCAAAAGAGATGAAGTAGAAATTTTGAATAACGTTCAATCCAATGAAGATGCAAGAAGGGGTAGAGATGATACAAGAAGAGATCCAGATCCTCCTAGAATGCAAAATCATGGTTATGTAAGAACAAATCATGTTGATAATCCTATCACAACTCTCACGCAACGAATACAAACACTGCAAACACAAATTCAAGGTATGCAGAGAGGAAATGTTAGAAGATACTCACTTCAAAAAATCTATCCTTATCCATTCGACAGAAATCTAAACATGATACCATTTCCTATAGGATGTGAAACTCCTGGATACAAAAAATATGATGGAAGCACTGACCCTCAAGATCATATACGAGAATTTTGCAGAATGAGTATGGAGTTTGCACGCGAGGATACCTACTTGATGAGATTATTTCCAAAAAGCTTAACCGAACTAACTATGGAATGGTTCTCCAAACTTCCACCTAGAATCACATCATTCTCAGAATTGGTGGATAAGTTTGTTTCACAATACTCTTACAACATACAACATGAAGTAACAATGCTAGACCTATGCAATGCCAAACAAAAGAGTGGAGAACCTTTCATGACATTTTTACAATGATGGAGACAGTTAGCTTCACGATATCCTTGTACAGTGCTAGAGTATGAAAAAATGGACATATTCATCGACAACCTAAATGATCAAATGAGTTATCATATAAAAATGCAAGGAAATCAAAGTTTCGGAAAGATGATTGATAATGGAATCAGAATGGAGGAAGCCATGATAAAGAAAGGTGAGTTGAAGATATACAAAGACGAAGTTCATTCTCCTAACAACGCTAATAACAACAACCACAATGATAAGCCAAAGTTTTGGAATAGAAATCGTAGTGTCGTCAACGATGGAATAGTGGATAACAACAATGTGAAACCAAAACAACCGGCTTTTAATTTATCCCATCACTCAACAGCGGCTCAACAAAACAACTATCACCAAAAAGCAACTATCAAAAATTTATTTCGAAGACAATTTACAAACATTGGTGAACCCCTTGGATCCGCACTAAAGATACTTCTCGCAAACAAATTGATTACTTTTCCAGAAGAAAGGAACTATGAACCTCAAGTAAAACCCCCTTGGTGGAATGATAACAAATTTTTGCGATTTCCATCGAAACAAGGGACATCACACAGATAATTGTCAGTAGTTGAAACATGTCATCCAATATTTGATTGATAATGGAGTAATAACGGTGGATGGACATACAACAAACGAATCTCGTACAACTTTTAAAACTCCACTTCCAAACTATGGGAAGGGTGAACCATCAACAACAAATAATGGTAAGGGTAAAGCGAAGGTAAACTACGCTCATACATATGATAATGTGGTAAATGTGATTGTAGTTAAAGAAAAGCAAAATCAAGAACCTGCTCATGCTATCACAAGAAGCAAAGCTAAAGTTGTTTTGTTAGGTCCTACAACAAACACGTCATCCACTACAAAACAATATAATCTAGTGGAACAATTGCAGAAAACGCCCGCACAAATATCCATCTTAGAACTTTTAAAGCTTTCACCTACACACAAAGAAATTTTTGAACGAGCATTAGTAGATACACAGTGTCTAAAGATCTGGATATAGATCAATTCCAAACCATGGTGGGACACCTCATGACCCCTCACTGCTTATCATTCACCGAAGAAGACGACATGCCCTTGCAACATCCCCATAATGCTCCCATGCATATCGAAGTCATCATTCATAAGATGTGAGTTAAACATGTCCTAATAGATGGAGGAACTGGCTTAAACATTTTCTCTTTGAATCTTGTCTGTGCTCTAGGTTATTCAGAAGATGCAGTTGATCCCCGAAAAAAGATTACCATTAAAGCATATGATGAAGAAGAACGTTCCTCTAAAAAAATTATGATGTTACCCATCAGAGTGGGACCTTTACAGAAAGACACAGCATGCCAAGTTCTAGACTTGGACTTATCATGCAACATACTCTTGGGATGACCCTGGATACATGACATACAAGCTATTCCATCAACATATCATCAGTGCTTAAAGTTTCCCTACAATGGGAAGGAAATCACAATCTTAGCAGATTCAAATCCATTTTAGTATTGTAGTAATCTCAAACAAGCTCAAGAAGTCATTGTTCCTCATTAAATCATTGGGGGGTGTCTTTGCCATCATTGTCTAAGTTTTGGTGAGTTTTGGTCTTCCTTTTCCTAGCTTTCTGTGCTATTTTGGGTTTCAGAACAGTCACAACAAGTTGAAGTTTTTACTCTGTGGCACGCTTCCCAAGGTAGAATTTTACCTAATCCTTGGATTGGCTTAATCCTCAGTCCATCCTTGAACTACATTTCAAATTTCATCAAATTCTGGGTTCGTTTGCTATGACTTTCCTTCAATTTCGGGTTTTAAAATCCCGACTGCAGGTGGAGAATTTTCTTCAAACTACAAGTTTTAATGATATTCATTGTTTTGGTTGTTGTAGGGGAATTTTTAGCTTATTACATGTGCACTTTTATTAAAAGATGTTACTTGCAATTTGTTTTAAATTTCCCTTCCTTTTTTTTGTTATTTTTAATTATTTTTTGGTCTTGTTTAGTTAAAATAGGGATTTTTTGGCTAAATTACAAGTAAACTTGTAGTTTGGTCCAAAAACCCCTACTTTAATGGTTTTTACATGTAATAGGGATTTTAAATCCCCATTACATATGTGCAAGTAAGTTATAACTTGTTGCAGGGGTTTTATTTCCCCTTTACAAGTAAGTAAAACTTGCACTTTGGTCTAAAAAACCCGATTTTGCTTATAAAGTGCATTTTTGACATTTAAAACTTGCTATTTGTTCCCAAAAACCCGAAGTGCAAGGAAAAATGTTTTTTTTGAGGATTTTAGGCAAATTTTTGTGGAGATTTTTTGGGAGATAGAAGGTGTTTTGGATTCCTCCCTATTTTTATGCATTTTCAAACACCTTTCACGCCACATGGAGGTTAAGTTTGTTGGTTTTTAGGTTTATAACATCAAACACGTTTTTGCCAAAAAACCACGTTTTTCTTCATTAAAAATGCCACGAATCAGCAATCTTATGAATCGTTTTGGCTTGGTATGCTAAGGCGTTGAGGTTAGAAAGAGTCTTGGCCATTTTCCATGCCATTTCTCATGCATTTGCTGCCACATTTTTCAGTTTTGGGCATTTTTTCAAAAACGTGGCCAGGGTTTTGGAATGCGGTTAATTTCTTTTTAAGAGTTCTCCTTCCTTCTTTCAAAGATTGATCATCTTTTTGAAGAAGGCATTTTCAGATTGGAGCAAGGTAAGTTTTCTTTTCTTCTTGTTTCATTTCTCTATGTTTTGTAAATATGTTGGTTCTTCCCCAAAAATTGGTTTTGCGAGAGAGATTTTCCCCTTTGTAAAGCAATTTTAGAATTGCATTGTTCTTCCTCGTTTTCCCTCTTTACTTGTATTCGGGATTTTAAATCCCATTTACAAGTTGGATGAAAATAATTGTTCTTCCCTTATGGATAAAAGATTTAACCATCTTTTGTTGAAATTCCAAGTTGCAAAGATGAAGAAATACCCATTCTTTCAAAATGGGGTTTTTAGAATCGGATTACATGTTGAAAGTTCTTCCCATTTTCTCGAAGACGATCTTCCCAAAATCTTTTCATTTTCACTCATATCAAGATCCTTATTTCCATCATCCGTACATACCATTTCATCCATTCATTTCACACCTTCATTCATTTTCCCCATTTAAAGTCTACTTGCGATCAGCCATCCAGAACCTAAAATTGGTCCAAAATGCACTAAAAAAACACTTGAAAATGAGTTCTAAAGGTCCAATTACAAGTGCAAACTCGTGTTTACCCATTACACTTATGAAGTTGCATGTTTGTTCCCCACAATTGCAAGTTAATGCTCTTGTTTACCCCACACATGTAACGCAGCTTCCAAAACCCGAAATTCACTTGTGAGCCCATTTTTGCATCAATTTCTCTCTTCCCTTGTCAGTCCGGTTTGCACACACGATCTACCAAATCAATGGATTAAGGAATGGGCCTTATTTTGCAAGCAAATTTCAAGAAATGAAGGACGATACAAAAAAGAGATACAAAAACAATTCATGGTTGCGAGCATAGAATGCTTTCAAGACAAAGATGGTCATGACATAAAAAGAGGAAGGTCACCCTTTCCCTCTTGAAAATCTAGTACTACCCCAAGCAAGAAGATACAGATGCAAGTTCTTGTTTCAGTTCAAGATGTCCTTACCAATCCAGAATACTTCAAGTTCTAGCATCCTGAAGTGACATGAAGATCATCACAGACAAAGAATGATGTAGTTAGAGTCGTGTCTTTAGACACATGGAATAGTTTTAGTTATGCATTTGTAATTTAGTTTTGACAAGTTACACATAAAAGTATTTTTTTGTAAAATGCATGTTACACATTACTTGCACTTTTGTAATTACATGTAAGGCAACTAGAAGTTGTGTCTGATTAGGACTGTAGTTGGAATAAGTCTTAGTTAGTTAATGAAGTCTTAGTTAGTTATTGAATGAGTCTTGGTGGTTGAGAGAATCTCTCAAGTTAGTTGGGATCCTCCCACCTTTTTCTCAAGGCTCCTCTCCTATAAATAGAAGAGAGGGTCCATCATAATTTTTATCTTTTGAGAAAGCAAGCAAAAACTTTGCCAAATTTATAGCAAGAAGTCTTTGAGCTTATGTATGTGAATTGAAGGTTTTGAAGAATAATAAAGAAGGATTACTCAAGTTTTGAGTCTTTGAGGTACGTGTTTGAGTTTGAATCTTTTTATTTCTTCTATGCGAAGTGTTTCTAAAAGAGCTTAGTCCAATCTGATTTGAAGTCTTTGAGCTGCATGTAGAGAAGATTAATTAAAATAGGAAAATCTCTAGAAGGAGAAGCAAGTCTTTGAGCTTGCGTCTATTCTTGAGGAAAAATTATTGTTTGATAAAGAAATAGCAGCAGGTCTTTGAACTTACATTAGTTCTTATCTTTGTGTTGAAAGAATAGATTATTCTAGTCTTTGAGCTGTTATCTTTTATTCGTTGTAAAATTTAGTATAAGCAAAGGGTAGATAGGACTTCCAATAGTCAAGTCTTTGAGCTTGATATTGTTGTCTTGTCCCGAAGGAAGTGACAGAAGTCTTTGCACTTTCAAGAAACTTCATTTTCTTTCTCTCATTTCACTTGAAAGTAGTTACTGCTATTCATATTCAATCGCTATCCTTTTCTGTGAAGAGAAAAGGATATTATCTTTCTTGAAGAAAGAAGGAAGAATGCTATACCATCCTATTTTCATTTCAATTTTAGTTAGATAGGGGGAGCCTTCCCTTAATTAGGAGAGTTTTTACTTGTGTGCTGTGGTTGAAACCACAATTTTGTATATTTCCCCAAGTGTACAAAATTTTCAACCAACAAAACCATCAAACTCTAAACAACAACCAATTGTGAAACATCTTTCGATATTTGATGGAGCATTTGTTAGTGTTGGGACCTTATCAGAGGAAACAGAAGACAAATATGTACTATAGTGGCTATACAAGGACAAAAAATTTCAAAAAAGATCAACAATGTCTGCATACCTACAGAAAAGTATGGAAAAGGATTTAACATTCTCAGAAAAATGGGATACACTAGAACAGGTCCTATAGGGAAAAGAAAAGAAGGTATATCAGAACCTATCCAACCTTACACTCAGCAGGCTACAGACAAAATAGGCTTGGGGTATGGACAAGTTACTTTACCAGAAGACACATCTTTTAGCCAACAACAAGAGGAATATGAAAACAGACAATAACAACTAGCAATTGAAAGAGAAGAAACATCAACTAAGCAACATACACAAGCAAACATGAAATGGGAAAAGAAGCAAGCTCCAAATCAACAGGAAAAACAAACTAAAAGCACCTCTCAAGCAACCTTAAATCTCAATCAAAACAAGCATGAACCTAGTACTAATCAAGGAGAGCTCATAGCAAGGTTGACGAAACTCAATCTCAGTCCTGAAGAAGTTGAATATTTAAGAAGAAAAGATATAACAAGAAAAGTTGAAGAAATAAATCAAATACTATATGAACAAATCTGTAGATTGGAGGTTGCAAGTGATACAGATTCTAATGAATGGGAATGGGATTCCTATCACTCTGAAAAATCAGCTGAAGAAAATTGCTTTGAAGAAGATGCAGGAGTCGATATAGTTCACACGTATGCAGGGCAAACGTTAGGAACTAGTTCACTTGAATTAGAATCACATTTGGTTGACTTGGACTTAATTAAGGACCATCAGGAGCTCCTTATGCAAGGTCATTTTGATGAGAGTGTCGTTATAGATATCAACATACATATTGAAAACTTTGATACATCCATCATGACCCTTGATACTCTCGAAACATCTCAACCCAAGGACCCCCTACCTCTAATCCACCTTGAACTTATTGATTGGGAAAATGAAGGACATACTACCATTGATACCTTTCCGAATGACCACGCCATATATGTATATCTTAATGCAATCAAACCCGCAACAACTCTCACCAAGAATTTCAGCAACACATCTTCTAGTCAAGTGGGTGCCAAATCTCCTAGTCGCAAAAGAGAAAATAAAGAAAATAATATTAGGTATACTGTTGAAAACCATTTCTTGGCAACATTAGATCAGGAAAAAGTAAAAAGAAAGGACACATCTAACGGTGAAAACCTCCTCAAGGCGCCGAAAGATGGGAGATTTGACACTTTACCTGCGCACTATCAAGAAAGGTCATCCATTTTGATCGAACCAATAGAGGCAGTTAACACTGGGACAACAGAGCAACCAAAGATCCTACATCCAACAACTTCTCTATCAGAAGAAGAAATGCAACAATGTGTGGAATTCTTCAAATGAAGGCAAATCAATTTCGCTTGGTCATATGTAGACATACCAGGGTTAGATCTAGAGCTTATTATGCATCACTTAAATGTCAATCTAGGAGCCAAACCAGTCAAACAAAAATTAAGGAAAATGCATCTGCATATCGCTCTCCTGGTCAAAGCAGAACTAAAAAATTTATTGGATGTCGGATTCATCATACCTGTAGCTTATCCTCAATGGGTATCCAACATCGTTCCTCTTTCAAAACTAGATAAAAGCATCAGAATATGCATAGAATTCTGAGATTTTAATAACACATGTCCAAAGGATGACTTTCCTTTGCCTAACATTGACATCATTGTGGATTTAACTTCTGGACACTCCATGTTTTCTCTAATGGATGGTTTCTTCGGATACAATCATATTAAAATAGCACCTGAAGATCAAGAAAAGACATCTTTCAAATGCATATGGGGTACTTTCTACTGGAACGTCATGTCTTTTGGACTAAAGAATGCAATTGCTACATATCAAAGAGCTATGACAATAATATTCCATGACATGATGCATACATTCATGGAAGACTATGTGGATGACACCTTGGCAAAATCATACAACAGAGAAGACCATATAGGAATACTAGAAAAGATCTTTGACAGGTTAGAACAATACAAGCTACGACTCAATCCTAAGAAATGTGCATTTGGCGTCACTTTAGGCAAGCTATTAGGATACATTGTTTCAACTAGAGGTGTCGAAGTAGATCCAGCTAAGGGCAAAGCAATCATGGAGATGGCATCTCCCCATAATACAAGTCAACTAAGATTACTCCAAGGAAGACTTCAGTCAATCAGAAGATTTGTTGCTCAACTGGCAGATAAATGTCAACCATTTACTCATCTATTACACAAAAATGTTCATTTCAAGTGGGACCATCAATGTGAGGACGCATTCAACAAGATCAAGGCATATCTCATGCAACCACCTGTCCTAATGTCACCAATTCCAGGAAAGCCATTGTTACTCTATGTATTGGCCATCGAAGTATCATTAGGAGTTCTGCTTGCACAACAGGATAATGAAGAAAAAGAACGAGTCATCTACTACATCAACAAAACATTAGTGGGATACAAACTCAACTATTCTCCAATAGAAAAAGAATGTTTAGCGGTAGTTTTTGCTTCTCAAAAATTAACACTATCTATTATCTCACTCCATCAAGTTGATAGCTAAAATCGATCCTCTGAAGTATTTACTCAGCAAGGCAACATTAACAGGGCGACTAGCAAAATGGATCATGATCTCGAGTGAGTTTGATATTGAATATGTAGACAGAAAATCTATCAAGGGGCAAGTCATTGCAGACCAATTAGCTGAGGTACCGCTTCAAGATAATCGTCCTTTGCAGCTTGAATTTCCTGATGCTGATATCCTAATGGTCACTACAAAAACATGGCAATTATACTTTGATGGTTCATATACACAACATGGATTAGGAGCAGGTATTCTATTCATCACACCACAAGGTCATACAATCCCAAAAGCATGCAAATTAAGCTTTCCATACACCAACAATATAGCAGAATATGAAGTTTTGGTTACAAGCATCAAAATGGCTATAGAATGGAACATTACACAACTTCAAGTCTTTGGAGACTCTCAGCTTGTCATCAATCAAATCAATGACGATTATCAAACAAAGGATGAAAATTTAATGCCTTATAAAAAGATGGTTGATGATATCAAGAAATACTTTGTAGAAATAACTTTTTAGCAGATTCCAAGGAATGACAACAAAGCATCAGATGCCATGGCTACACTTGCTTCTCTCCTTCGAGCACGGGAAAATCAACAACGCTATGAATAACTGGTAGAAGAGTTGTTTTACCCTGCTCATAATTGTCCTAATTCCCAAACTATCTGTCACCTTGTTGGGCATGATTCCTCCCGCTATGGCCAAACCTACACATACCTGAAATATAATATCCTCCCTCCTAACTTATCAAAAAATCAAAACAGAAACTTTATTCGCCAATCCTCCAATTATACTCTCGTCGCGGATACCCTATTTAAATGAGGTCTAGACAATACTCTCTTAAGATGTCTTGAACAAGAAGAATCTAAGAAGGCCTTACATGAAGTCCATAACGACATTTGTGGCACTCATTCAAGTGGTCTTGCCCTTTCGAAAAAACTCATACGCTTGGGCTATTATTGGCCAACTATGGAATGAGATTCTTTTTAGATAGCTAGAACATGAAAACAATGTCAGATCCATGGGAATTTGATTCGTGCACCAGCACAAGAACTTCATGCTTTGGCAACATCTTGGCCTTTCTATTAATGGGGTCTTAATATAGTAGGAAAGATAAATCCTCCTTCATATAATGGTCACAAATTTATCCTTGTAGCTATAAAATATTTCACAAATTGGATTGAGGCAGTACCTCTCACAAATATCATAGGAAAACAAATTGTTGCATTTATCTTGAACTACATCATCTATCGCTATGGAATACCCATGACCATTATCATTGATAATGGGAAACCGTTCAAGAATCAGGATGTACAAGAACTATGTGAGAAATTTAAGATCCAACACAAATTTTCCACACCCTACCATCCACAAGGGAATGGGCAAGCAGAAGTATCAAACAAAACAATTCTGAAAATCCTCAAAAAGATAGTAAATGATATTGGAAGAGATTGGCATATTCAATTGAACCCTTCTCTATGGGCCTACCGTACTAGTATCCACACACCAACAAGTGCCACATCTTTCTCTCTGGTCTATGGATCAAAAGCAATACTGCCAATAGAAGTAGAGATACCTTCTCTACGAGTATCATTAAAAGGTCTTATCCCAGATGAAGAACAACAAGTATCTAGATTGCTGGAGTTAGAATTGATCCATGAATGAAGACAAAATGCCTTTGATCAATTAAAGATATATCAACAAAGATTGTGTCAAAGTTATAATCATAGAGTCAAACCACAAGTCTTTCAAGTTGGGGAACTAGTACTAAAGGAAAATCTATGAAACCAGCCAGATCGAGAAAAGAAAGGAAAGTTTGAACCAAACTGGTTAGGTCCGTTTGTGATCACAATAGTATTTGGGTCACAAGCATATCAACTATCAACACAAACAAAGATCAACTCGACGAACCCATCGATAACATGCATCTAAAGAAGTTTTATGTCTAAAAAAGCAGAAAAATAAAAAATAGGGAAAAAGCAGAAAAATACAAAAACGGTGAAAAAGAAGAAAATCCCCAAAAAAAATCAAATATGAGAAAAAGTGCAATAAAAACAGATGATGAAAACCTGACAAACAGGCGCTATCTGGCCGCTAGCTCTTCCATCTATTAGTTCATGCATCCTTTCGCTTGCATTCATTCAGTGTTGTTCATATGCATAATAAAGCCTTTGTACATACGCATACATCCCGGGTGGCTTCTTGCCATGGTTTGGATCATTGGGTATATCACAATGAATTTGTTTGTAGGCTTGGGGCAAAATCCTAAACCTAGCTGGGGGCAAAATTTTTGATCATTTTGAGTTTAATCAAACAAATAGAACAATAGTTAGAGAACCCATATCAAGCGAAAATTGAGACACATACAACATTGAACATGAGATCAAATTATCAACCATCAAACTATCACAAAGTTAGTCTAAGCACATCACACACTTTTCAATGGATGATATCTTTTGGATGATGATTTTATCATGATTGTTCGACTTTTCAATCTTGATTTTCACTGTAATGATTTCTGAGTAACTCCATGATGTCTCTGACTAGAGGAACAAGGAAGGAACGTGATATTTTTCTTGTCTGATGTCTGTAAATTAATCATTAATATGTGCAAATTTGTCTCAGGACATGATCATCAAAGTATCATCGAAGACATTTCCGATTTGCGTATTGAAATGGTTAATATTGCCTGTTTTATGCAAGCAACACTCAGGTCATCTTGGTTCAATTATACCTCAATGCTTGTGCTAACTTGCCATATCAAAATCTAGGAAAGTCGCGCTCAGGTCATCATAGTTTAATTATACTATTGATGTTTGCACTTACTTCCCACATTTTAAAAAGGTCAATGATGACAAAACGCAATAACCCAGTGACTGGTCTGGTCATAGCTTTGCATTTCATTCTTGCATGGGATCCTGCATGCTCATTCTATCCAAGGTTAAATATATCGCAAGAATCATCAAGTCATCATCATAAGTGTATGCAAAATCAAAACAATGACTCATCTCTCTCCAGATATTGTCAACCCAACAAAAATCTTATATTTCCCCCCCTCAACAGAACCAACATCAGCATATCTGAATCTTCTTGCAACTTCATATCAACAAACTGTCAGTTCTTTACCCAATCAACCTTATCAATTATATTTATCAATCACATCTAAATCGATTCTATCATGTCTTATACAGGATGTATCTTTCCTGAAACCAAATGTTCTGATGATGTCTTATACATGATATATCATTCCTGAAACTAGACGCTTCGATCATCTTTGGCTTATACAGGAGGTGTCATCCTTGAAACCAGACTGAATCTTGACCTTATCAATCTAACCAATCAAGCTTTATCAATAATCAAGAAGCTACATCACCATGATCGTAGAACTCACATTTTCATCAACCACAGTTGCAGAAATCAAATCATTTCTAATCGGGATATCAATTTCGCAAAAATCCAAAAACTCCAAAGATCAATTATCTCAATTGATCTCCCGAGGGGGCATCATCATACCACAATTTATCAATCAATTTCTTGGGCATCCTATCGAACCAATATCATCAACTAAAATGAGATTATTCTTTGAATCAATGCGTTATCACACCTCGTTTCAAAGAGGGGCAAAATGTATACACCTAAAAATGGTCTGAAGACAATTGATTAAATAAGCAATTATTTAATTAACCCCCCTTCCTAATTTAATTGAATCCATTAGGCAATTCGATTAAATTTATCCCTTTCATCTACTTATTAATAAATCTAAGGATTTATTTAATAGGTTCATTTCCATAGTCCCCTTTGATTAATTAATTCAAATTAATTAATCATCCCCCCATTTCAATCAATTCTTCTAATCCCCTAATTAATTAAAACAAATCAATTTATGAGTTGTTGAGAGTTAACTAGTCTTTTCCTATTATTTGAATTTTTAAATTCAAATTACCCACATGTCTCCTAGCTTCTAAAAACCTACCCTAACCATCCCTCTAACCTAACCCATTCCACCTAACTTTGGGTTTAACTAACCCTATCCTATCTTGCACATTCTAACCTCCTTATCCTAACCTCCTATGGTGTGGATATTTTCTTCTTGAGACACATGGCACTTTGGCCACATGTCTCCTCTCTTAGACACTTTCCCTTTTATGAGCAAAGCTCCTTGACACTTGTCACCACAGAGATGACACGTGTCTCTTCCTTCAACCTCTTCTCCAACCTCCTCCAATTTCACCCTTGATATCTTTAGACTCAATCTTGACCGTTGATTCCTGCCACCTCACCCCTGGCCTTGGAAATCCTATAAATATCCCTCATTTTGGAGCAATAAGGATCCCATCTCATTTTCATCTTATGCATTGTTACTATAGGCATGTCATTTGAGCATTGTTGTTTTAAGCAATTGCATCTTAGATTTAGTTTAATTTGATCATTTTCTAGCATAATTGTTGAATCATGTAGCTTAATCATTCTCTTTTCTAGCTTAATTGCATCATCATCATAGCTTAATCATGCATATCATTAGCTTAATTAGTCTCTCAGATCAATCTAGCATAATCAATCTCATCTTTGCATATCATTATCATTTCAAATCCTTCGCCTAGGTGTAGTCAAGTCACTAGGATTGCTTATCCAGATCTGAGAGCAAATCCATACTCGCATCTCTTAGGAGGCGATAGGTCACTTTGTCATGGTTCATCTTCATTTTCTTATTATTTACTAACCATGCTTGTAATGATCTATTAAGTGTTTTGTATTGCAGCTGCAGGTAAGCATGACAAACATAAACATCAAATTCAAATGATGACAAAGGCTCTAAGTAACTACCTTACTCCTACCACCTAGAATAGCAACCACATAAATTGCAATCTATTTACGCTAATCATGCCTCAAACTAGGGTATACCATCACATATAGAACTTAATGCCATCAAAATAACACCTCTAAACTATAATCAAGTCTTTGTATGTCTACCCTCCTATCTGGATGCAACATACCAATGCACAAATGACCACAAACAAGGCCAACTAATAGAATCTATATTAACATTGAAACAACCTTGTAGATATAGATAGTCCACATCCAAGTCATCCATTGCAAGCAAATGGGTAGATAATCCTCAACTTTAATAACTCGTAGATCCAAATGCAATGAAACTTGCAAACTTATCATTGTTACCTATTTTCACTAACAAGCTCAATCAGGTAGAGTTTTTATGTGTTTACAAACAAAGGTGCATTTTATTTTGTTGCATTACATTCATGAATATTTAAAAGAAAGAAACAGATAGATTACTATCATTTCTCATTATGCAATTGCATATGAAATAGAGAGAAAACACAATTTTTTTGAAGAAAGTAATCTTTATTACATGAATGTATAATGTCTCACACAAGCCGTGAGACTATCTGGTGGCGCAAATGAATGATAAACTATATATTTACAGATGCAAAACATTGAAGTAAATGTAGATAAAGAAGGGTGACTCGTCAATGCCTGAATGACGAGCCCTCTTTGAGTTGCCCTGTAGCATCTATAGTATTTCCCTTGCCTCCTTGCTTTCCTAAGTATCTGCATTTGATAAAGTAATGTGTTAAAGCAATGAGAATCATTATTCATTATTTGCATACACACCTACAAACATACAATCTATCCATCATGTGCATCACAACAACCAGTATGTCATATAGGCTCAGGAAACAAATATCATATCAAATCATTAGCAAGAAATCAGATATGCACTATTTTTGTCTAACTTGTTTGCTTCATGTGCAGATACAGGAAAAGTAATGTTGTTGTTCATCGGGTTATAGCATGTGGGTTAAAATGTGGCTCCCACAAGAGTTGAGCCCAACATGCTGACATTTGAAAAGCCTACAGTGTAACATTCAAGGGCACAAATGCAGTTAGAACCCCTAGCACTATCAAATACAACTTATAAAGTGTTGTCACAATTGACTGCAAATGGTGTCAAAGATTGGCATAACAGTGATAAGATATTAAGTCAACATAGTGACCATTTGCAATCAGAGAAGATCAATATCATAGCCCCATGACAGAGATTTTAGAATCAATCCTAAAACACCAAGGTGTAGCTATAAGAAGATCTCAAGCATAAGGTGAAAAGAGATTTTTAGATCATGGTCAAAAGACAAAAGGGCAATGATAAAATAAAGAAATCATTCATGGCATTCATTATATCAAACCAAGGGCTACAATGAGATCAAGAAGACAACGAGTATACTGAAAGCATGGCAATAAACTTCACATCAAAGGCATTCAAGTAGAGCATACTCAAGAAGTAGTCCAATAATAACAACTTGTTTCTAGAATATGCACAGGTCAAACACAGTTGTTATAATGCCTATAATATTTGCAGCCTCTTCACATGAATAAAAGCAATGAGCCATAATGACAACGACAACTTTCATTGTCAAAGAGCAGTTCCTAACAAAGGGGAGTTAGGTTTATTCTCAAAAGCACAGTTTTGACAAAGTTCAAGAGCATTTGTCACCTATTCATATCAATAGATCTCGTCAAAGAGCATATAGCCCTGTTACCATGCATTCAAAGAAGTATGACAGTAAATGCAAGCCACCTATCAGAAATATAAAGCAAAAATTTCATGGTATTATGTCACAGAGATGAAAGGTAGGTTGTTGATTACAACCCATAGTTGTATTTTTGCTAATGATTAAGGGTATCAAGATAGTGAAAATCAATCACAATGAGAAAATCAATGAGTACCCCATACAGAGAAAGGTTGCAACATTCAAAAGATGCAGAAACATTATCATGAGCAGTTATAACACAATTTTCAAGGACAATAATTGATTGTCAACACAAAGATGTACAAAGGATTGCTTGTAGACTCTAAGTCGCAATAAAAAAATGTAGTCATATCACTGACAAAAGGGCCTATCAAAATCTCCAAAGGTGCTCAGAATACTATTATCTCTCAAAACAACAATCATGAGCAGTGTTTGAAGACAATAGTGGGCAAGGTCATTCATGTCAAGGTACAAGATGAAAGGAACAATCTCATTATCCATATAGAAGGCTTTGTCAACAAATCTCCATCAAGGGACAGTGCACTCAGGAGAACAAGGACATCGAGCTAAAATTACAGTGAACGCAATTAAATTGCTAAAGTTACCCACTCACATAGTCACTTTTGCAAAACCATGATTTAGAGAAATTAAAAAAGAGCTATAATCCATGAAAGTAGAGTGACTAAAGAAGTTGATACAGTGACAAAGTGTAAATGGAATTGTTAATGTACTAGAGCAGTTTTGCCTAGGTTGACAGTGAGGTGTCTATCTGCTGTCATCAAACACATAGCAATCATGATTCACTGTTTAAAAATGAACATTCAGGTTAGTGTATAACCACAGTCAAAGAAATTCAGCAGGGCAAACATGAAGTCCATATGTGAGAGTAGCCCTATGATCCATTCCAACTAAATGTTAGTGACAGAGAGCTAAGAAGGATGGTTTGACAGTCAAAAGTCATGCAAGTTAAAGGAAGTAGCTTCATGATTGTCATCTGGACAAGGAAATCTCACAGATTCAGTCCAAACCTCACAATGCAGTCATTGAAAAGCACAAAAGGCAGAGAAGGTACTATCAAGACAATGAACAGTGAATATCAAATAGTAAGAATAGTGATAGATTGAAACCTTAAGCCTTTTCAAAAGCAATGAACAATAAAGAGCAATATATTGAGCAAAGGATCAGAGTCACCATTATGATCAATGCAAGTGAATAGGAGACTAAGACCATAGTCATAGCAAGATAGTGTTACAAGGTCAACATCATTAATCCAATGAAAGAACTTTCAAATAATATATGTATCCCTCTCAAAGCCTTCAAGGAATAATAAAATAGTGACCTGGACATAACAGAGAGCAACAAATGATTCCTAACAGAGTAGCCATGAGAAAATTAAAAGACAACCTTTCAGTCCTTTGATAGTGGTAAAAGGAGGATAGCCTTTTGAATATGAATCAACCCTAAATCTGGACTAAACAACTCTTTGCCAAAAAGCAACAACAATAGAGTAAGTTTTTTTTAAAAAACAATCAAGCAAATATATGAAAGAATGAAGTTCTAGCAAAACACAACGAGAAATTTATTGTCTAACAGTCCATTCACTTAAGAGCAGTCCATGATGGTCGTAGAGCAATTGCAACACCAATGCCAATATAGATTTTTGTAGCCCAGCAAGGTAAATATTAGTATCACTGTCAAAACAAAATGAAAAAGTAGCAATTCCAATGCACAAGTCTTAAAGGATGGTGTTCATTCAAATATTCATTGATTAAGTCAGTGATCAAATAAAGAGGAGTATTCATATTTTACAGTACTCAAAGATAGATCACTAAGTTCAAATAAATGGATTAGTCCCAACCATAAAATGGACAATGGATGAGAAAAGTGTAGAGAGATCATGGAATAGCACCAATGTAGTGCTAATTGTCAAGGTCACTATTTAGAATAGCCTTTGAGGGTTCATAATACAATGAGTATGGATGAGGCAAAGAGAACAGTGATGAAAGCTACAACCAAAGTCAGTCAAAGTCTTTTGGCAGTCAATTAGATCTCTTTCAAGATGGTAATTTCGCAAAACATGGATTAGATATAAAGCCAATACATTCAATGTACAATTAGAAGCCATGGTGTATCATAACATAGAGCCTGTCATGGTAAATAATGAATGATCAATAATTTCAGTCTTAGATCACTTGAAGTAGAAAATGAATTTGTCATGCAGTCCTCATTCCCAGTCACAAGGCAAAGACACAACAAGAATATCCTTCAAGATACAGTTCCAGGAAATGATCAAAAGAGAAAAGAACATATCCATAATAATGATCAACTTACCGTGTTTCTTTCCTGCAAGATTCTCCAGAAAACTCTCTACATAATCATAGCAGCGGGTCAATGGAGTTCCTCATGTTCAAACACTAGTATTTTTTATGTCGGCCCTCCTCAAGCAGCTCGAGAACAACAAAATAAAAAAAATTCATCTTTTTGCTTTTAGGCTAGGGTTTCAAACCCTAGAGAGGCTTGATAGAAGTGAAAGACCTTTGCTTTTATTTTTTATTTTTTGAAAGAAAAATCTTTATTCATATACTGTGGTATTCTCTTTTATTTTAAGTGTTTGATTAACACTTGTTGATTTAGTCAAAAGCCTTTTAGGGATTTTCAAGTAATTCCTTGTTTTTTGCATTTATTCAAAAAGTTGTAAATTTTTATTTAAAGTGATGAGATAAATCACATTAAGTAAATAATATTTGAAATGCAAAAATAGGAGTTAAGTGTTAAGTGGGACAAACCATAAGTCATATAAGGGGTTAGTTATCTTTAGTGCTCTAACTCGAGTCTAGGAGATAACTTTAGTGCTAACTGAGGTCATTTGTAAACATTGGAGCAAAATTAGGTGATTTGGCCTCCTAATGGGTAGTCTGCCTTCAGTCAGAGAGTCCAACTAGTTGAAGGTTCAGTCAAGGAGCATTTCAAGGAGGTTAACTACTTGATTCTTGCAGTTACATCCCTAATTTTGGGGGATTTCTTATTGCATTCAACCCCAAGAGGTTGTCTTCAATTTGACAACTCTTTCTACATAGCTGGAGAGTTTCTTTTTTAGTTAAGTGCCTACTTTTGAGGGAGAGGTTGGAGGTTTTGACAATTTTTGAATTTTGGAGGTCTTTTGTATAAGTTTCTCTTCTTCACTCAATTTGGTGAGAGTTCAGAGTTGGAAGACTTGTTGTAGCTACAGATTCTCAGGCTTTTGTAATTCATTACTCATGAGTTCTTCAGATTTGTAATGCAAAAAACTCCTTATTTTCAGTAAAGAAGCTTGTTATTCCTTCTCTATTATTTTGTTTTTCAGCATTGCTTGTAAGTAATTTGTTAAAGATATTGTGATTTCATCTTGAAATCCTTTATTTTTGCTTCATTCCTTCTATGCTTGATTCATAAATAGTATGTTTTAGTGCAGGTATGTGAATGAGTTTGTTTTTTTGTTGCATTAAAATTGTGAAAACATTATTGTTTTCCTTTTTTATGAACACCAGAAAGCTGAAACCTTTCGCATGAATCATTTTTTCAAACATGTGTATTTGAGTTGTGAGTCAAATTAACTTCAATACTTGAGCATTTTGTGAGTTTGTAAGCATTTTAGATCATTTTCAGTCTTTGGTGGATCACCTAGTAGTTAAATTGTCAGTTTATGCATATCCTTCTATCCTTTTTCTTAGTTAGTTTTAGGTGATCAAATAGGAAGCTGACCTACAATCTGGAGGTCTACTCTCCCAATAGGATACCCATAGCCTAAGAGTAGTCCCATGTTTCATGGGATTACAGGTTTTTTACACTTTCATCAAGAGAAAATCCCCGTGACAACAATCATCACATCCTTAATCAACAAACCAACATATCAAAGAGGATAACTAGACATATATCCAAAATATCCCACTACACAATTGATGTCAAATCTAAAAAATAGATTGAAAAGTATAGTCTATCTATAGTACTTCACATAGAGGATGCGGCTAACTCCCCTATCAAGCATAGTGTCAAGAAAACATAATATTATATGCAAATCCTACAAACAAATATGTTGTGATACCTCTCTCACCGCTAATCCCCATATCTCTCCCAAGTTCATGCTAGAAAATAAGACATTGATAGCAATATAAGAAGCTTCAAATCTACTATAAATCAAATCTAGTAGTATTTACCAAATGGAAATAAAATCAACTATAACAACAAAAGAAGAACACAATATAAAACTGAACATGTAACACAATGATTATGTGGAGAAACTCTTTCAGTGAAAAAGTCCACCAAGAAAAGAAGACAAATTTGTATTATTCTTCAAAGAGATCACAATACATAGATATTTTCTCAATCTTTCATTTAATCCAACAACACTTGTGTACCTATAAAATGATTCACATTGTCTCCAACTCAACCCCTCAATATATAGACTCATGGGGGCTCCAAGTACCACCATAGAACATTACCACAAGTCAAAATAAGGTTCCAAAATACCATGGTAAAAATCCATACAACCCCTACATAAAAAACATCGTCTCTTACATGACATAATATATTCTTACAAGTTGGCATAAGAATCACCAAAAAAAGGAGATAATATTACATGTGTCATGGACTGTCAATGACTTATATAAGGATTATCTTGCGTGTGTTATAATAAATGATTCTCACATTCAAAATGATTCATCCCATTTCTAGCCCTTATACTTGTCATGAAATCTGTCATAACATCCTTAAAAATAGGCTTTCCATGTTATACCACTTTATGGACATCTTTTGAAAATTAATAACTTGTTTTTAATGGCACCAACATGTAACTGTTGCCTATTTTTTGTCCCATGGTCAAAAAAGCTTTATATAGAGACCAAGAGACTTGAAGAGGGTTTAAGAGGATTTTAAAAGATTAACAAGGAGAGAAGAGATATCAAATACCTTTTTAATCAAGTGTGTTGTAAATTTTAAAAGTTAAAAGGAGCTTCCAAAGCCTTCTTCCACGTTAGAGTCAAGAGTCAATTCATCATGGCAAATGAGGGAAAGTTAAAAGTTCTTTTACGTGGCCTTTAGGGTTTTTGTGTGCTCAAGTGCTCTTTTAGTCTTATGCACCATGAAAATGGAGTCTTCTTCATAGGGAGCAACATGCAAAAGCACCTTCATCCGTATTTCATCCTCATGAATCCATAAATAGACAGTAATGGCATATTTAAGGGGGATTGTTTAAATGTCTTCAACGTATTTGCTTTTAGTTTGCATGCCACACCTCTAGAAATCTATGATCTTTGTCATAACGGGCAGTTTGGAGCTCAAAAAATGGGTCATGCAACAACAATAAGAGGTTTGCACACAAAGTGTGGCTCAATGAAAACAAAAGAACTTGTAGAAGACATTTTAGATGAGGAGTTTGTTTTCAATACACCATGTGTGGGTCATGCATACTCGCTATCTCAGGTCAGTCATTCTCTTATGCTTATTTTATCATTATGTTGAAGATAAATACATTGAAATTTATGTTCAAAATCAGTCAAAATAGAGAATCACATAAAAGGTAGTCATTATCATATGCCTTTTCTACAAAGTGTAGAAGGGATGTAGATGGGAGGGGGATTTTGACCCAGACCAAGGATAAAGAATCATTGTAGCCAATACATGATAGTATGTTGATACATAGGGACCCAACAAATACATAGGTCAACCACATTTTTAAAGATAGTGTTTAATGTCCAAAACAGAGCTTCTTTGTGATATAGAGATTAGGGTCACTAGTTTAAAGAAGCATCCATATGGAGAGTTAGCAGTTAGATAACAACAAAGAGGCTTAATGGCATGGATATTATAAGGAAATAATGGTTTCAATCCCTCAAAGACATTTAGCTAACATAGCAAGGTTAATGTACCATAGTATATTCAATGAGAATGACAGAGATATATCTTTGTTAGTCCAAGATCAAGACACAAGGTACAAGACTCAGTCACAAATCAATGGAGTCTTTCAAGCAAGCGACAATGTATAGGAGCAACTAAGATCAGTTTAGGACAGTCAAAGGACCATGTACATGAGAGTTAGGGATTGGCTTAATTAGTCTAAGAAATATTGAAATAGTAGTCCCATGAAGCCATAAAAGACAGTTGGTTCAACACAAAGAACAATGAAGTACTCACAGTCAAGGGCATATCAAGAACATGACTACTTTATGACAAAGCATTAATGGTGCCATGTGATAAAGAAAAGGATTATTAGAGCAACAGAAGGGAGGATTTTTTTGATTGTCCTAAAGCACGTGCCTATGTCACTAAGCCAAGGAGATACAACCATATATCATTATTGTAGTCAATAGGCTCAAAAGTACATAAAATATAAAGCCTCAGAGAGACTCCAGTCACATAGTATAGTGAACATGTTATGTTTCTCAGAGTTTTGAAGAAGGAAAATATCAATAATAGGCACCAAGGGAATTCCTTAACAAGGAATCAAAGATAATTTTAGGGAAATGAATATCCTAAGTCAAAGAGCCCTCAATGACAGTAGCAAGACATTCATCCATAGTTAGCAGTTAAAAGGCAGCAAGACAAAGATACCTATATGTAGTCCAAGAGACATATATGGCAAGAACAATGAACATATATGCCATAAGACAACCCATTATAGTAGATAAATGACAATGATGCATCCCAAGAAACATGCATCTATGTATTAACATCAATACAAGGCCAGAGTAGTCAAAAGAAAGATAGAGAGTGCATTGCTCCATGTTTAATGTTATTAAGAATTCACGCAAAAATGGAGTGGGCAGTCTCACAAATGAGTAGATCTATAGGTTCTTATAAGACAACAAAGGGTTTTTGGTCAAAATAAATTATCACTGTCACACGATCATAAGGCAAAGGTACAACCATATGTGACTATCACAATCGAGAGAGTTCATAGAACAATCTCCATTTTTTTTTTTTGACAAGTGAGCCCCATGTATATCAGTCATGAAGAGCAATCAATATAAGGTATTAGAAGCATATTCAAATGATAGTATGAACATGATAGACATTCATATTCATCAATGCATGGTCATTTCACAATCTCAGGACAGTGAAGGTAGTCCCAAGTGAAGGAATAAATGTTCTCAAAGCATCCATAGAGACCCTTATTAGTAATCTTTCACAGTTCAAAACAGTCAAGGCACTATTTGATCATGAACAAAAGGCAACAAAATAAGAAGGCCCAAACCAAGGGAGAAACACACTAAGAATACAGAGATACATGAAACGATAGTACTTTGTGTCATGAAGGGAATATTCAATCAAAAGAGCAGTTGCAACAATAGTCTATAGAAGCCATGGACAATAAAGGGTGGTCCAGCTATAGTAAAGTTCAAACAACATAGATGAGACAATGACAGTGAAAACAAAGACTAAGAGATAGGACTTTATCACCAAAAAGTGCAGTCAAAAGGCTCCTAGCCCTAAAATAGTGATACAATCAAAGCCAAAGATTATAGACAATAATAAGCCAAAATCAATGATTAAAAGATATTGGAGGTTATAAAGACAAAGCAACAATATACATAGACCATCATTTGTAGGAAAATATGAAGAGCAAAAAAATGACAAAAACACATCACTGTCATAATCATCAAGATCATAGTAGTAGTCATACTTCATATGACAGTATATAGAGCAGTCACCAATCCATACAAAACAGTCACAAAGGATAGAGGGTTTTGATACAAAGGTGATAATATGTAGCATCAAGGTCAATCACTGCAAGAATATGGCACACAAAAAGTCAATATTTTGGTAGATAAGGATACAAATAGGAAAACAGATATGGCTAGTGAGCCATCGGTAATAAATAGTATAGAAGGTAAACCAACAGATGACAACACAGAGCAACATGCTCCATCACAACAACAGGTTCATACAGAGATAGTGCCACCGACAACAGTTGAGCAATCCAAACCTTTGCTTAAATAAATGGAAACACAAACTGACCTACCAGAGGTCACCACAAGCAAGGAAATTTCTCCCATCGGTGGATTACAGAGTGTTGGCTCTTCAAATGCAGAATTCAAATCAACTAATGTAACATAAGTTCTTTTGGATTCCATTAAGAAGATAACAGATTGTAGCTCACAAGCATACAAGGAAATAGATGATACCATTCCAATTTTGAAAATGATAGCACCTAAATGTATTGTAGATAATAAAGATTCCTTGAGTCAACTTGACACTTTGTCTAAGTATATTATTGACGTAGACACCTAAACTTGTCATGTCTAATTAAATAAATATTTTATTTATTTAATTATCTAAGCCTAATTCTTCTATTAATTAAATAAATTTTTATTTATTTAATTAATTCATTTATCCTCTTCTAGCCTTATTTCTCATTTAAATAAATACATTTATTTATTTAAAGTATCATTTTCCTAAATTAAATAAATATTTTATTTATTTAATTATCCCACTTCTTCTATTAATTAAATAAATCTTTATTTATTTAATTAATTCATTATCTTTTTCTACACATGACACATGTCATTCATCTCTTAATTCATACACTACCTACCTCTTTCATTATTTTACTATTTCTTTTACCTACCCTCTAATCCTAGCCGACCTCTCTTTTTACACCTCTCAATCTTATCCCTCCATTTCTTATTGTGTCTTCTATTTAAGGAGATACTTCCTTCATTATCAAACCCTAATGAATCATCCTAATCACTCAAACTAATCAACAATTTTGGAGGACTTGGCTACACTACGATCCTACTTGCAACCACATTTCGTTCTTTGTTGAGCTCTTGTGCATATAAAAATCTGAGAGCAAATATATCAAGCAAGATCAATGGAGATAGGAAGAATGGAGATCAAAACCCTATTGGACATGTGATGGTATAATCTTTGTGATTTTGAGTTATTTGCATTGTCTTAGGTAATCTTCATATGTTATGGTGGATCTTTGTTGTTGTTAGGCTAGGGTTTGGTGGTTGAATTCATTTAGCCTTTCAATTTTGTTATTATTGTTATCCATTTTCACCATAAACATTTTGGCACGCCCAGTGGGACATGGATTTTTCTTAGATCTATGTTTTTTGCAGATTTTTCTAACCCTATATTGCTGTTTTGTAAAACAATTTGGAGAATAACCTTGTGCAGCTAGGGTTTTGGACACAAAATCAAGATCTTGGAGAGATTCGATCATATCTCATAAACGGCTTGGAAATTTTGCACCAAATTTTTTTTGCAAGTTGAAGAAAGTATCAAGAGCTCTCAATCCAAAATTCAGAATTTTTGGAGCAAATTTTCAATTTTTAGAAATTTTTTATGATTTTTCATAAAAATTTTATTTTGAGAGAAAATGAGAGAATTTTTCAGATTTTGTTACATTTTTGGAAATCTCTCATAATTATACACAGGATCTGTTCTTTGTGAATTTAATTTTGATGCAAAATATTTCCCTAAAAATCGGATCTTTAAAAATTAGGGTTTTTCTTTATTTTGATCAGATCTCACAAACGGCTTCTAATTTTTCCATAAATTTTTTTTGCAGGTCAAGAAAAGCATCAGAAATATTTAGTAAAAATTTCAGATTTTTTGGATCGATTTTGAATTTTATATGAATTTTTTATGATTTTTCATAAAAAATTAATTTTGAGAGAAAATTAGAGAATTTTTTGGATTTTCTTACATTTTTGGCAATCTCTCAGAATTATACACAGGATCTATTCTTTGTGATTTTAAATTTGATGCAAAATATTTCCATAAAAGTTAGATCTTTGAAAATTAGGGTTTTGCATTATTTTACTCATATCTCACAAACTGCTTGGATTTGTTGCAGGAAATTTTTTGTGTAGGTTTGGAAGACCATCAAGACTCCTCAATAAAAATTTTAGATTTTTTGGATCGATTTTGTATTTTATATGAATTGTTTATGATTTTTCATAAAAAATTAATTTTTGGAGAAAATTAGCAAATTTTTTGGATTTTCTTACATTTCTGGAAATCTCTTAAAATTTTACAAGTGGTCTTTTTTTATGATGAATCAGGTCTTTGAATTGGTCAACAAAACGCATTGTTGAAGGCCCCTATTTCACAAACTCTTTTGGATCTAAAATTTACCTAACTTGTGTGCTTGCAGGAAGGGGTGATCATTTGAAACAATCCAAACTACTAATAAATCTTTGTTGCAGGTCCTTGGAAAGGGTTTTTGGATTTTTATTGCGTGCCTTGTTTTCATAGACTAGCAAACACTTCAATTGGTGCACTAAAATTGAATCATTGTCTTTTGTGTCTTGAGCAATAGGCTCTTTTTGTTTAATCTTTAGAGGGCCTGTCTTCCTGTGTGGTCATTAGGACTACTAGTGAGAAGAGAACGACCCAAGTGGTAGCGAGGAAAACCCACCTCATCCAAACCACTATAATCAAATGTATTCATGGTGAAAACTATGAATAACGTGTGCTGATTAGTTCATACCGACACTATGTCTCCCCATAAACCCGTTTGATCAAATTTATTTGATCATTTGTAGGGCGTAACCCCTACCGGTTGGGAGCCTTCTTTATTTACAGAGCTGAAAGTGCCACATGTATGGCCACACGAGCGGATGCCCTTACTAGCACCTTTTTGTTTTAGAAGCCCAAATCCTTCTAGTTGTTGGGGCAGGAGGTCGGACCTCTGGTAGCGGCCCACACACATACGGTTCTTAGTAGAGATACAAAGTTCGCCATGGGGAGTTTTCATGGGGACTGATGCTTGGCTAACCCGAGAAGTGAGTGCCGAGGGTGGAGCCAGTGAGGTCAAGCATCTAAGTATCCACTCTGAATAGCGTAGCCTCGGGGGTAAAACCCCATGTGGGATCAACAACTATTGTCTTGGCCAGCCATAAGAATTGTGCTTGACTTATGTTAAACATTCAAACAATCAAGACCAAATAGCAAAACATTGTGTCTTTTGTGTCTTCAAGTGTATGCAAAACAATTTTACATCAAACAACACACTTTTCTTGGAGTCATTGTCAGTCTAAACACTTGCAAACATTGAGTCCTCATCAACATTGTGTCCTCTTGTCACGAAAAATAGTAAAACATTCAGATTTGGTCACAACCAAAAACTTCACAAATTGGAAAAATTTCACAGTCCAGCAAACAAAAGAAATCAGTTTCAGAATACTTGAGCTTCCTAGGTTGTTTCTTCAGGTTTCATCTAGCATTCAACCTGTCCTTGGGTCTCACATAGTCCATCATTGCTTCACATCTCATTTTACATTCACAATTGTCTAAAATTGAGTCAAAAGGTCACTTGCTTATCCTCATCATACTTTGTCAACACACTACATACAACTACACTTTGCTAAGTGGTCCCTCATCAAGGTTTTTTACCTTTGGGTCTCATTTGGTCTTACTTAGAGTCAAGGTCAGCTTACCTCATCAAGAGAAACGATCGTCTCTTTGGAAGTCACACCTACTCTACTACTTACATACTTGGTCTTACACTTTGGACATTGCAAGTACACCTCAGATTCATTTACACTCCATACAACTCTTGGTCTTCCATACTTTTTCCTTTTTTCATCTAGTCTCTCGCATCTTGGTGAAACACCTAGTTCATGGTTGAAACCCGTCTTCAAAAATCTAGGAGAATAGCTAAAGAAGCTCAAGAATCCGCAAACATGAGTTCTTATGAGTATGACAATGATTTATTCTTCAATCCTGAGCACACTACATTACCAGACATGGATGTTTATAGAAACAATCCAAATGTGGAAAGCGCAAACACTATAAACAACAATACTACACACAATGTCAATGTGGACAACTCTTCAATACTATCAGCAGACATAGAAGACTCCATAATGAATCCTCATTTCAATAGATTGGTTGAAGAGATAATGAGGAGAGATCGACAATACTTTTTACACATGATGGCACAAAGTGGAGTTAAAATACCTCATGACTTTGACATGTCTCAACTTATGGAAAGTCGACCCTCACAACAAACTCAATCCAACATGGATCAAAGGAGACCAAATAGTGGAGGAAATAGAGGACCGGATATGATGCCTGAGTCACCATCAGTTTTGCTTCAAAAACCAGAGATCCCACATACACAAGCTCAAACATATGATACTTACCTTCGAAGACCATCATGGAAGCCTTATGCAGACAGATATGCTCAATCACATGCTCAAGGTATGGATCAATCAAAACAAGTAGATACTCAAAGGCATCCCCAAAATTTTGACACAAGGAGACCTCATGTCAAAATTGGGGGCAACACAATGGAAAATGAAAGGCCTATTGAATATGGTATATATGCACAAAATAGATATGGGGTCCCTCAACATGAAGTTATGCCAAGTGCTCCATATATGCCACATCAATATAGACCTCCATATGGACATGTCTACGTTCAGTATCATCCATACATGCAACAAGCTCCTCCTCAAATGGGTGTTTCAAACATGGGGTATGCTACAAGAAATCAATCTCCTCCCAAAAATAATTTGGAGCAACAAATAAGAGATTTACAAAAGAAAATGGAGGACATGAGTACATCAAAACCAACATACACTATGAGAGATATATGTCCTTATCCCTTCGATAAGAGCATTCCAATGCCTCCATTTCCTGCACACTTTGTGACGCCAAAATTTGACAAGTATAGAGGGAAAGGAGACCCCAAGGCACACATAAGACAATTCTTCACAACTTGCATTGAGGTAGCGGCAGAAGAAACATACTTGATGAGGTTGTTCCCACAGAGCTTAGGCGATCAAGCTATGGAATGGTTTTCTCAATTACCTCCTGGTATTAAGTCATGGGGCAACTTAGCAGAGGCATTCATTCAGCATTTCTCTTACAATATAGAAACAGATGTCTCAGTTACTACCTTGTGCAATACGAAACAAAAGGAAGGAGAATCTTTCGCAACATTTTTACAAAGATGGAGAAATTTAGCTAGCAGATGCTCTTGCGAAATCCCACAGAAACAAATGGTAGAAATGTTCACTCAAAACGTTAATAAGGCTATTGGCTATGATCTCAGGAAAGCTTGTTTGTCTACATTCAAGGATGTTATTGAAAAGGGCCTAGCAACAGAAAGAGTCTTAATTGAACAAGGAGTCATTAAGATATTCAAAGAAAACAAAGAGGACTTTAAAGGAAAGGACAAACCAAAATTTTGGAACAAGAACAAGAATACAGTTAATGATGGCGTTGTTGAGGCCAATACAGTGAGACCAAAATTCATCTTTTCTGGATCAAGTTCTACAAATAATCAAGTGAACACTCAAACAACTTCTAAACCACGAAGGAAGTACACTCCATTGGGAGAACCACTTGAATCAGTATTCAAAAAGCTTGTAGCAAACAAAGTGATCACAGTTCCAGATTTTCCTCCATATGAACCAAAGGTCAAACTAAATTGGTGGAATGATGATGAGTTTTGTGAATTTCATAAGAGCAAGGGTCATAAGACAAGTAATTGCCATCGATTAAAAAAAATTGTGCAAGATCTCATTGATAGAGGCGACATTGAGATTGAGGGACATTCATCTAATCAAGAGCATGAGATGTTTAAGGAACCATTCCCAAAACATGACAAAGGAAAAGGCAAAGTCACAGATGATCAAGCCAATTACACTAGAGCACCTTACAATTATGATTCTACTATCAATCACATCTCGACGGACAATCATATTTCTACTATTAATATCAAAAACAAAAATCCTGAGAATCCTCCTCAGCGACCTAAGATTGTCCTAAAGGGTGTTGGATCTTCGTCCGAATCTACCTCTGAATGTCATGTTACAACCCGTCGAGGTAAGATTACGTTGCCAGGTGCCTCCACTAAGAATACCAATCCTTTATCAATCAAGCCTGAGTACGACCTTGTAGAACAATTAGGGAAGACACCCGTGCTCATCTCCATTCTTGAGCTCTTACGTATATCCCTTGCACATAAAGCCATCCTTGACAAAATCTTGAGAGACACTGCTGTCCCTACTGATCTGAATGTGGACCAGTTTCAAGCCATGGTGGGATACCTTTCCATTCCACATTCCCTTACGTTTACAGAAGCCGATGATGCCTCCATAAGTCAGCCACATAATGCACCTTTACACATTGAAGTTTTCATACATAAACGTCGAATAAAGCAAGTCCTGATAGATGGAGGAGCAGGTCTAAACATTTGTACATTGCGCACCATTAAACAATTGGGATATTCTGACAAGGCTGTGAATTCTACAAACCAAATTACCATCAAGGCATATGATGATGAAGAGCGTTCATCCAAAGGCACAATCACCTTACCTCTCAGAGTTGGGCCAGTTACAAAGGATGTGTTTTGTCAAGTCCTAGACCTGGATCTCACATACAATATATTGCTAGGACGTCCATGGATTCATGAGATGGGTGCAGTACCATCTACATATCATCGATGTATCAAGTTCCCACACAATGGAGTTGAAGTGACTGTCAAAGCGGATCCAAATCCATTCATATATTGCAAAAAATTGCGACCTAGATCAGAAATAACAATCCCAGTCAATTGCGAAGCTATTCCTTCATCGGCATATGTGGATCCTGAATCCTTAAAAGCTTCTACATCAAAACAGGTAGAGCTAAAAGAAGACAAGTTCAAGATTAAAGAAATGGGATGTGGTGAGTATATCTTTCATGTTGATCAACTCCCATAGTCTCCTAAGCCATTCAATCAACAGGAGCAACCCACAAACAATTTGCAATGCCAAGGAATTGGGTGTGAACCACCTAGTGTTGTGGCTACTAAGTTTGAATGCAAATATCCTCTAGTGGTGCAAGCAACTCTTGATATCAATAGTCCTAAGAGTGGTTCCAACAAAGAATCTATTGAGCGTATTGCCAGCCCTCTTGAGAGTTCACATAGCCTTACTATTTCATCCACTCATTCCATTTCCACTTCACTCCTAGACTTGGATGAACAAGAATTACAAAAGCCCTTACTAATTGGGGATCAAAAATCAAGCTTTGAAAAGAAAAATCTAAAAGTCAAAAATAAAGAGAAGTCCTTTAGTCCAAATCAAAATCAAAAGCTACTGGACTCTGCAAAAATCAAAGTCAAGGATAAAAATCCTATAAACCAAAAAGAGCAAGAGTTGATCTCCCCTAATATCAAAATAACTGGGGGCAAAAGTTCTAAAATTTCAAGTCAAAAAGCATACTTGTTGATCATAAGTCTCCATCATGTCATGATACTTTCACTTCTTTTCACAATCATAAGCCTTCATAACTCATCCACTTGTTTCGTACATCCTTTCCCTTCTGGCAATACATCATGGACCTTTAATGGAGCTTCCTCAAGGGACTTTGTTATCAGGGATGCCCAAACTTCTTCAGGTGACATGCATATGGGCCTGTGTAGTCCACACACTAGTAATTCTATCTCAATTCCTTTATCAAGGAAGACAGACACTCAAGCTACACATCATTCAGTCAAGGAACAATGCAGTTACAATCATAAGATCAAGCCTCACACATTTGAGGTAGGTGACTTAGTACTCAGAGAGAACCCCAAGAATCAGCAAGACAGAGATAAGAAGGGCAAGTTCGAACCAAACTGGCTTGGTCCTTACATCATCACAGCGGTATATGGATCTGGGGCATATTAGCTCTCAACTACAGAAGGTGAACCCTTGGAGGATCCTATCAACAGCATGCACCTTCGCAAGTTCTACACATAAGCTCTTCGGAACATCCTAATTCAAAAATACAAAAAAAATTATAAAACAAAAAAAAAATCGTTACTTGGTGAAAACCTGGCAAACAAGCGCCTTGTGACACAAAAAAAATTTGAAAAAATCGAAAAAAAAGTAAAGAGAAATAATTTCGTCCAATGGTGAAAACCACTTCAGTGGCGCCCTGGGCAAGTACCATGGTGAAAACTGGGTCACCAGCGCCATGCGTAGAGACATTGCTCCTCCCTCCTTCAGGATTCTCTTTCATCTTTCACTTTGCACACACTCACAACCTATTCGTTCACAATAAACTTACCCATTCCCATCATGGCTTGTTATTGATCTACCTAAGATTGGTTAGCCATCCATAACCCTCCCTTTTCACTCCCTTTCCATCCATAATAAATCAGATCCTATCTGTGGCTAAGGCAAATCCTACGTCTAGTAATGGGTGTGGAACTGAGAACATCACATGTTTCGAGGAGTACAGTTTCTTCCAGCTTCCTTCAAGTCTATCCGCGCACAATCCGCAATAAAGCAACATTTGCATCGCCAGTCCACAATAAAGTTCCATCTTCTCCACAATAAAGTATCAGTTTCATGGATTCAGTCAGTTTCAAATGAGACACAGCAGCAACAATTAGCTTCAACAAAATCAAATCTTTCAACAGACTCAGACAACATATGGTTCAGTGCTATCTATCCTTTTTGTGAAAGTGAACATTGTGACCACAATTGAATAAGACTTAAACAAGTGACAAGAGACACTAAACTTGAGGACTACAGTGGATGTTGGTGTCGAGTCTTGGTTTTCTTTTGATTTTATCTTTTTGGTGACATGTCTTTTAGCTTTTCCAGGATGTCTTTGACTAGAGATTCTATCTCCAGGATGTCTTTGACTAGAAAGGCGAGGATGGGGTATCGTCACCTATTTGCATTTGTTGTCTGTCGATTGTCTTTTAGTAATGCTATGACTTGTCCAAGGATATGAGGACACTGTGAGTCTAGTATGAACTGGGGCATTCCTTGTTTGTGACTGTCTTATCTCCATGCAAACAGGTACAATGACTTTCTGGGCCGAACAAATGCCTCGATTGTCATAACCTATTCTGCCATAATAAAGCTCAATGATGATAACGCACAAGAAGCTCTTTCACGTTCATATCTTCTGTCTTCCATCCCCCTTTCTTGATTGACTTCCATTGTCCTTCTCGAGTCCGCGTAGCCCGCTATCACATGACTGAGTATAATGACACACCAAAAACATTTGCATTTCATATAGTTACACCTACATCACCACATATAAGCATTTCATACATACATATAGATATCACAATTGCATCACATCCTACATACAACACATGTTAGCACATCTCACATTTTCATTATGTAAATAATCATTTGCATTATCATATTCATTTGCATTACATACATTCACATTTGCATCATGCATCACATATACAACATAAAAGAACAAAAATATATTGCATTGCATCATATAAGCATCCATATCATAAAACATGTATCACATAAGAACATTTCATCACATAAGGTACACATGCATATAGCTGCCACAGAAATGGATCATCTCTCATATATAATCAAAAGTGTCATGATACAATGATGTTAAAAGAATCATATGGCTACAAAATCACCCGCAGGTGTCTACAATATAAAAATGGTACAATACTGATACATAGGGAGCCCTCTAAGGCTATAATGAACTCCCTTCCTCGGAGCCGCCTGGCCTCGACGGAGTTTGAGCCCTAGAAGGACCCACCCCAAGATCAACTCTCCTGGCCCCTATGTCCCCTGCAGCCACCCCTCGTGTCGTCCTATCCAGACAGAGGAACCCACTGATAACTCCTGTCAACACTATTGGTAGTGCTAATCCTGTCCATGTCATGGTATCCCATGCCACATGTCCCACCCTCATCCCTAGTCCTGGATCCTAGAACACTCATCTCAGTGCATCCCTATCTCCGTCTCGATCATAGGGTACTAACTCCCCATTGATCGATATCCGTAGAATCCTATATACATCCTCCAAGGTGACTGTCATCTCACCCATCGACAAATGCAAACTACAAGTCTCTGAGTGCCATCTCTCAGCCAGTGCAGTCAATAATCCCATGTTCACCCGAAACTCAGGCACATACAGAATGTATCTCAATCCCATAACCTCAATCGCAGCTCGGTCTTCAAGTGTCAACTCAGGTCGCAACCTCTGAGTCGATGGGAATCTCTCCCGTGACTCCAGCATCGGCAAGTACTCCTGCAGTCAAGCAAATCAAATCATGTCAGTCATAGTGGCATTCACTGTTTATCACAAAATGCTACTCGCTATCTAAATGCACATAGCTATTTATCCTAGTGGCACTCATTGTTCATCACAAAGTGTTGCTATCTATCCTAGTAGTACTCCCTATTCATCACAAAGTACTACGTGTGTGACACTCACTGTTCATCACAAAGTGTGACTCACATTTGCACTCCCTGTTCATCACAACGTGCTGCTCATATTTTAGTACTCCCTGTTCATCACAAAGTACTCTATCTTGGTACTCACTGTTCATCACAAAGTGCCTTGATCTATCTTAGTCTTCCCTAGAGGACCTTCTTGAGTGTATCCTCTCAGCAGCTTATCCAATCGACAACGTATGTTCATCACAAAACTGTCGATTTGACCTGGAAGACACAAATTCGCATTTTTGGACACAAACACATTTTCTTGACATAAATGCGCATTTATTACATTACCTAGTATGAATTAATGACAATAATAAATGCATCAAAGTACGAGGAGGTTTTGTGGTACTCACCGGCTCTCCTGCCTCCGCTGGCCTCTAGAATCGACGAACACGGTCGAATCTGTGAACAAAAGCCATTGCTGCTGACTGTTGCTGCTTTATTTTCGCTTTGCACTATGCTCTTGTGACGGTGTAGATGACAATGAGGATGTATTTTCCCCCGTGGTCTATCTTATAGACTGCCCTAGCTCTCATTTCCCGAGTCAGTCTTCCTTATCCCGTGACTTTCTCACTTTATCTGATCAGTCCATTCTATCCCGTCTTTCTTATCGAGAGATTGTCTGCAATCTTTTCAGACATTTTCATCCAATCTCTCGAGGGGGCATATAATTCCCATCTTGGGGCAACTCTGTATCAGTTCATCTTATCTTCTTTGAAACAACGCGACAAGCCGCATTGTCTCAAAGAGGGGCAAAATGTAGACACCTAAAATTGTCATGTCTAATTAAATAAATATTTTATTTATTTAATTATCTAAGCCTAATTCTTCTATTAATTAAATAAATTTTTATTTATTTAATTAATTCATTTATCCTCTTCTAGCCTTATTTCTCATTTAAATAAATACATTTATTTATTTAAAGTATCCTTTTCCTAAATTAAATAAATATTTTATTTATTTAATTATCCCACTTCTTCTATTAATTAAATAAATCTTTATTTATTTAATTAATTCATTATCTTTTTCTACACATGACACATGTCATTCATCTCTTAATTCATACACTACCTACCTCTTTCATTATTTTACTATTTCTTTTACCTACCCTCTAATCCTAGCCGACCTCTCTTTTTACACCTCTCAATCTTATCCCTCCATTTCTTATTGTGTCTTCTATTTAAGGAGATACTTCCTTCATTATCAAACCCTAATGAATCATCCTAATCACTCAGACTAATCAACAATTTTGGAGGACTTGGCTTCACTACGATCCTACTTGCAACCACATTCCGTTCTTTGTTGAGCTCTTGTGCATATAAAAATCTGAGAGCAAATATATCAAGCAAGATCAATGGAGATAGGAAGAATGGAGATCAAAACCCTATTGGACATGTGATGGTATAATCTTTGTGATTTTGAGTTATTTGCATTGTCTTAGGTAATCTTCATATGTTATAGTGGATCTTTGTTGTTGTTAGGCCAGGGTTTGGTGGTTGAATTCATTTAGCCTTTCAATTTTGTTATTATTGTTATCCATTTTCACCATAAACAATTGACAACACCGTGATAGTTGAACAAATAAAAGAGGAAGAATTCAAGGAGAGATTAGAGAAAGAAAAACACAAATTCTTTGAGGAGGAAATAAAGAAGTGTACAAGGCAATTTGACACACTTTTACCGGAACTATGTAGTACACTGAAGGAATTTAAAACTTTGTATAGCGATACATGTAAAACTAACTTTCTAACAGTTGATATAGACAAGAAAATCAGCAAGATACAGGAGGAAATAAATCAACTAGTTGATAATTTCATTAATTCATCTGATTCATTATCAGTTTTTGAGCAAAAAATAATAGGTTTTGAGGAAGAACTACTAAAGTTGGAAAGAGAGAAGGAAAGAATAAAAGGAAAGGCTAAAGATCTAGAATGGAGACTTAGTCCAAAATTGGACTACCTCGCCTCCTTAAGAAAAGAAATATCTAATGCTTTGATTCAAGGATAGAAAACAGCGGTAGAGTAAATGCAACACCTCACCGGTATAGTTCAGAGGACCGAGGCTGCAATAAAAGACAACAAAAAGTTCATTGAGAGCCTGAATCTGGTTTTGGCAGATCTTTTTCAGATTGTAACCAACCAGTTACAAGGATGAAACAGGAAACCACGTTCAATTGACACTTTGACAACCTTTGTCATTGATGCCAAAGGGGGAGTAGTGGAATGAGAAAAATAACCAGCAAATGACTCATCAACTCAGGGGGAACACATATTCTTTTGGTACACAAATTTTTGGTAAGAGAATTCTAGCAGATTTTTTTGGATAACAATTTTTGGATTTTTCTCATGAGTGTTGCCATCAATGCCAAAGGGGGAGATTGTTGGCAAATGCACACTCCAATGAGATATTGTAGATGATTGAAGGTTTTGTCATTGATGGCAACCTTACAATCCTATGACATCGACAAGACAATTTACCGGCACTGGCAAAGACAGACTCTACACTGGCAGTAAAAGGAAGCATACCGGCACAGAAGCCGACAAGAATTTTGTTTGTAATATATTTTGTTAATTATTGTAAAATCATTGTAAGCCGACTTGGCAAGTTGTAAAATGGCTCACATATATAAGAGATCATTGTAGAACATTTTATAATAGATGAAAGGAAATATATAGGCGAAATAAGGCAGACCTATTATGCGAATTATAGGTTAAGGGTTTATGTATAAAGCAGAGCTATAAACTGGTACTGGATCTGGCATAGTAGATGCTATTTTGAAGTAGTACAAGTCATTGGATTTATATAATCCATTTTGTAAGTCAGTGAGACTTCCCATTTTGTAATTGAGTAGTGAGCTCTAGGTACTTGGCCTTCCTGCATGTGCAAGCCCCACTTGTAGCAGTAATATTCTCTTATTGGCCAGTAAGTGAGTATTGTGGGTCACAAATCCCACTGAGGTTTTTCCCACATCGGGTTTTCTCATTAAACTACTATGTTATGGTGTGTTTTTCATGTGGTTGTTGTTATCTCTGTTTATTGCATTATTTCTTGTTTACCGGTATATAGTATTGATATGCTTTACATGTTTTAAGTTAAGAAAATCTTATAACCGGTTAGATACTAATTCACCCCCCCCCCCCTCTCAGTATATGTGGGAATCCTAACAACATCAAGGTCAATCACTGCAAGAATATCAAAAGACTATATAAGCTCATTCACATAACATGCAAACAAAGGACAACAATCCATAGCATAGTCACTCAGTCAATAGGCATATTAGAGACAATGATCAAAGGTTTATTTTCTATCACCCCAAGAATTAAGACACACCAAAAGTGTAGCCTATATGCAGTCATAGAGATAGATCATAGTTAAGATAATGTAAGACAGTTTAAGGTCACAGTGGCATAACAGTTATGAAGAATAAAGTCATAACACCATGAGATCACATAGTCATAGAACACAAAAAGGTAGTCAAAACCAATCCATTCCTCATGATCTTAGACTTTTCGCAGTCCCAACTTTCCAAAGATATGGGACACAAAAGGGCAAAATATAGTCATGAAGATCTCAATCAAAAAGATGGACCTAAACATGTGGTCTTGTGATTATGAGACAACCTATTAGAAGAAAGTTACAGTGTCTAGCAGTCACTGTAAGAACATTCATAATCAATACATGAAGAGATATAAAGCATAGATCAAATGAGACAATAGAAATAAAGAGAATAAAAATGGTGCCCAAATCAATCATCACAAACCTAATATAGCATGTGCACATAGAAGTCATCGTACATAATATAGTAGGAAGTTATAATATTGGATGGATCAAAGATGTTGTAGTTATGATAGAAGATAATACACGGAAAATACAGTGACAGGACACCATTTCACTATATGACAGTAAGGTCAAGTGCATAAATCTAAAGCAAAGAAAGAAACATTCAAGTTTCAAAGGTAATAATAGCAATATGTGCTAGCTTTGAAAAACTCACAGTACCATGCAATCACCAAAAATATTATGCAATAGGTCCACTTATGCAAGAACCCTCCGAGCAGCTAATCATAGTGTGTTGAGCAACAAATAGCAATGTATCATCATAAGGCTATTGGGAAGGCCATGACAATCATTAGGGAAACCCTTGACAAATAGTTAATACATAGTGAAAATAACATTTGCAGTGAATCAATCAAAATATCAGAGAGAAGTCTTGTCAAAAGAGTTTTAAGATCAACAAGTCATAAGTTCCAGTGTTTTGATAGTGAGCAATGAATGTAGTAGCACATCTAGAGCAGTTCATTGACAATAATAGAAAGTGAAAGTGATAGTCTTGGGACAGAGCAACATAAGTACTTAAAATAATGAATTTCAAGGCATGGTATAAGCTTCAAACACATCTCCAAGACCATGAATTCAGTTGAGGGCCCAAAGGAAGAATTTATACAGTAGATACAACTTGTCAACCTAAGTTAGAGATTCTTTATGCATTGATACATACATTAGCAACAATTGGGAACTGAAATATCTCTATTTTAAAGCATTTATGAGGTTTTCTTAGCATGAAGAGTCTTGATTTCAACCCCATATGATTAGAGGGCATCAATTGGTGATCTAACTATTAAGAGAATAGTCAGATCATGCATCTTTAGTTTAACCCTTAAAATAGGGATTTTTTGGATCGGTTACAAGCAGTTCCACATTAGTTTTGATCCCACATGAATGTATCATGACTTGAGACAATTTTTCAAGCAGTCAAACATGAGTTACAAGCAGTTCCAAGGCCCTTTTTCAAGCTTTTTACTTCAAATTCGACCCAGGAAGCCTTTATCATTCAAGATGGAGATATTTTCAAGAAAGAAGACTTTCAGTTCAACTTGAGTTAGAAGATGAAGAGGTGGAGTCCACCAATCAGTCCACTTTCAGTTCATTTCAAGGTTTCTTCTTCTATTTATCTTCTAATCTTCTTTCATTATTGGAGTTAGTTCCATTTTCTCTTTGCCTTTTGGCTATCAAAAAAAAGGCATGAAGATATTGTAACTCAGTGGAAGCATTTTTTCAGATTTGTAACAACAACTCTTTCATATTTTCAATAAAATATAGTAGGTTTTCCTCCTCAATACTTCGTGTGTTGTGTTGAATGAAGGATTTGATCAAATTTATGTGGTTTGTATGCAAATCCTTTGATTTTGTCTCTTTAAAACAATATTAATGCAAGAAGATACATGGTTAATACAGGTTATAGATTATGTTCAGCTGATCTTAGGAGTTAATGATTTGTTTTCCTTCAAGCAAACTATGAAATCAGTCCCTTTTCTATGAAATGTTTATGTGTTACATGCTTAGTTGAGTTGTGATAAAAAAGGTCTTTTTGTTGAGATGTGATGTGAGTTAGTGCAGCTGATTAGGTTTCTTAAACATTTGGTGCATCACCTCTTAGGATAGGTTTTAATTAAAGTTTCTTCCTATCCCTTTTCCCATCAAGCCAAGTTTGCAGGGTATTTCATCAAAGAGAACTAGCTTGCTCTGGAGGTTGATTTCTACTATAGGTAGCTCATAGGCCTGGAAATCTTCCCATGTTTTACAAGATTGCTGAGCTTTCTAGCTTGAGCACTCAAGTGCAATCTTGGTGACAACAATAACAAAAGTGCCAACTCATAAGATTCATGCCCCTTATGATGGGGAATAATTGTTTAATAACATAAATACCAAATAATCATGAAAAAATGTGAATAATAATAAATAAATACTCTAGAATTCTCAAGGTTGAGACTATAGCATCATGAATTATATCCGCATACAATTTTGTCTTTACCTAGACCTCACCTTGGCATTTCTTCTTTTGATGTGTGATGATTGTTTTGATTCTACTCACACCACCTCACAAACTTACAATTTCATCATCTTCCTTACCTTCTCCTCGAATTTTATTCTCAAGACCAGGGCGGCCAATGTCTTGGTCCTCTCAATCAAGACCCAAATTTGGTCCTCACAACGGTCACGTCAAGTGAGTGGGAAATTGGATCCCATGTTGACCTACTCTGAAAATTTAAATATTTTTTTGGTCAATCATGTACAAAAAGGAGGCCTACCCCTCTCATTTGAAAATTAATCAAAATCAAGATACTAATTGCACTCTAGCAAATCCAATTGAAGTGAGCAAACAATCACACATTCATTAAGCATTGGAGAAGAAGTGAAGTCAAGTTCAAGCATTCAAGATGGCATCCACGATCAAATTTCTATGAAGACATTGTATGAGACATCCTAAAACTCTTGCATGAGGATTTAAGCAAGGTTCATCAAGTTATACATTTCAACTACAAGCATTTCATTTCAAATCTAGCCTTTCCCTGATAAGGAAAGCATCTTGTTGCAGTTTCCCATTACACTTATTAATTCACTTTCAAGGTTAATTCCTAAACCAGAGTTTGACTAAGGAAAACCCCTATCCACAACCTTTATTCATCTCTATTTGTGTGCACAACTTGGGAGTTGTACTCAGATATTCTGATAGAGTTGATGACAACAAATAGGTTTGACTTTCGACGGAGCGAAAATCAAAGGACTAGGGAAAATATCTACTACCTAGTCCCAAAAAATTAGCTCAAACTTTCAAGAACAGGTTCTTATTCTCTTTTTCTACCTAGATCCTTGTTAGTGGACGTGTTGGATATATGTAGCAATCTATTTTCGTTAATTTGCTTCAATTTCTCAAATACTTGCTCTAGATTCAACTATATAATTTCAATTGCATTTTCAACTCAAACAATAGGGAAATAAGACTTCAATTAGAATTCAACCCTCTTCCTAGTAGTTTTGAGGCTGGATCTATTGTGTTTATCCTCCTTTTAATGTATTAGTCTTCTAGGTAAGATTAGAGGTTTTATTATCTTAGTTAGTGAAATCCTAATCTTTCCACACCAATACAAAGACACCTTAATTCCCAACATTCTCCCACTTTTTGAATACCTTGCAAGAGCCAGGGGAATCATACCATCATGAAATCAACTAGGAACAAGAAAAAAAGCCCATGGCCTTTTTGCATCAAGTAAAATTATATGTACTCACAAGTTTGGTGAGATAATCAACAATGTTCATCTAGATGTCAATTTCAACTCAATCTATCCATTTACAGTCAAATCGTGAACAAAATGGTACTCTATGTATCTACATGCTTAGTATGTGCATCATACATAGGATTCTTAGCTAAATGAACTGCACTCTAACTATCACAATTAACTTGAACTATCATGCAATCAAAATAATTCTCGCACACAATCTCTGTAACCATACTGTCTCCCTAGAGCATGGGTAGCAGACATGTACTTTTCTTCGATGGTGGATAAAACAATTGTGGGCTGCCTCTTACTCATCCAACTTATAGCTCCTCCAAACAAAGTAAACACATACCCACTTGTGGACCTTCAACTATCCAAGTCACCTTCCCAATTTGCATCAACAAATCCCTATATTTCCAAAGTCTTATCCACACTGTTAGTCCTAGATTATTCTAAACAATAATTATAAATTTCCTTGTAAATATCTAAACACACTTTTTACATGATTCTAATGCTATTTGCCAGGGTTAGACATAAACTTGCTAGCTCCCACTACTTGTACAATATTTGGTATAGTGCAAACCTTTACACACATTAAACTTCATACAACACTAACATAAGGCACATTATATATATCATCTAAATCATAATTATTTTTAGGACACATATCTGATGAAAGCTTAGTGCCAACCTATAAAGGAATTCTTACTAGTTTACAATCCTGTATATTAAATTTGTTCAAAATAATGCCAACATACTTACTTCATGATAACCAAAGCTTTTTGTTTACTTGGTCTCTTTTTATTTCCATACCAAGTATGTACCTAGTTGCTCCCAAATCCTTCATATCAAATTCTCTTGAAAGTTGAGCTTTTAGCTCACTAACCATTGCCTTGGAATTAATGATAAGTAGTATATCATCCACATGCCAAGACAATAATTAGGATATGATCATCAATACATGTTTATTGTATACACAGTGATATTTTCACTTTTGATAAAACCCAATTTCATGAAAAATGAATCAAATATTTGATACTACACTTGAGGACTATTTTAAACCATAAAGAGACCATTTTAACTTGTAAACCAAGTGTTCCTTTCCTTTCACCTCAATTCCTTTATGCTATTTCATATAAATTTCCTCTTCCAAGTCTCCATGGAAAAAATTAATTTTAACATTCATTTGTTCAATCTCAAAATCACTAGTTGCAACAATGGATAAAAGAAATATAATAGAGGACAATTTAGCAACAAGAGAAAAAATATCACTAGAATAAACTCCCTCTCTCTGGGAGTACCCTGTAGCTACCAATATAGCTTTGTACTTTTCCAATGAGATGTCTAATCCAATTTATTTTTGTATACCCATTTACAACCAATGGCCTTCCTTCCCTTGGGAAAATGAACAAGATCTCAGGTATCACATGATTGGAAAGCCGTCATCTCCTATAACATAACTTGTTGTCAATAATCACATTCATCTATCATAATAAATTCCCTATAGGATCTAGGTTCATCATCAGTGCTTGATAAAGCAAATCTACAACAAAAATCTAGTGGGTTATACCTATCAACTAGATTCTATTGTCTTACGGATCTTCTTAGAATAGGAGTATGGGGCTCTTATTGTTTTTTTATCTTGCTCAACCTCTTCCTATTCATCATTTTGATCAATAAATACCTATGAACCCTCATCTTCTTCATCCTCATCCCCATCCTCATGTCCATCTCTCTATTCTTCCCAAGGTGCACTTTCTTGCTTAATTTCAAAATGCACTCTCTTTTTCTTATACTTTTCTTTTGGCTATTTAGGATCAGAAAAAATACTAAGTTCCCTAACAATCACATCTCTAGAAAAAATAATTTTCTTAGTTAGTAGATTCCATAACTTATATCCTTTTACATTATCACCATATCCAATGAAAATGCACTTTTCATCTTTTGAATCCAACTTAGTTCATTTTTCTTTAGGAACATGAACATAATCCTCACAACCAAATACCCTTAAAAGTGAAACACACATGTTCTTACACGTCCACACTTCATAAGGTGTCATATCGAGAGCCTTTCAAGGAGATCTATTTAACAAGTAACAAGCAATATTTATAGATTATGCCCAAAGCATTTATAAAGTTCTGAATCACTTAACATAAACTAGCTCTTTTTATCATTTTCTAATTCATCATTTTGTTGAGTATACAAAGTAGTTTTTTGTCTAACAATTCCTTCATGCTTACAAAATTCATCAATTTCCTTAGAAGAATATTCCCCTTCATTATCAATTCTTAAAATCTTAGTTTTTGCAATTTGTTTGTGTTTCAACTAAGGACTTAAAATATTTAAACTTAGTGAAAACTTTATAATTATGTCTTATAAAATATAATCAGGTATATCTAGAAACATCATTAATGAAGGAGACAAAATATTTCGATCTTCCGATTGATTGAATATCCACTGGTCCAAAAACATTGGAGTCAATAATTTCCAATTTACTCTTAGATTTATTATTGCTTGAAGGAAATTATTTTCTATTTTGTTTGTCAAACACATAATGTTTACAAAATTAAACTCTCTCATTAGAATAGGAAAAAACATCTAACAAATTTTTATTCAAAATGATTTTTAAACCATTCTTACTAATGTGTCCCAATCTAAGGTGCCACAACATACAAGTATTTTCAAATTCAGTTACATTTGAAGATTCAACAACAATAGTGGCTTTGAGCTTAAACATAGTCTCCTTTCTTGTTCCCATCGCTACCACCATTTTTCCCCTTACTAATTTGTAACCATGCTTGTCAAATGTTACATGTGATCCCATATCATTCCACATAGAAACTAAAATTAAATTTCTTATAAACTTGGGACATGCAAAACACCTCAAAGAGATTTTATTCTCCAATCAATTAAACACAATTGAATCTTACCCATTTTGATAATAGGTTATGAAGAGTTATCACCAAGGTATATTTGTCCTCCATAATACTTTTCATATGTCAAAAAATACTCCTTATGAGGAGTCATATGGTACAAGCATCCTACATTAATTAACCAATGTTATTTAGTCATGATGTGAAGAGAAGAAATCAAAGAATTGTCACCCGGGTTTAAGGATTTCTCTATAGAGGAATCAAATTGTTTCTTTAAATTCTTGCATTCCTTGTTAACATGTCCTCTCTTTCTATCACTTCACTTTGTTCTTTTTACCAATATTTTTAGATATGCTCTTAGGCTCATTCTCATCTCCTTTGGACCCTCTTTCTTTATGCCTTTCCTTAACCTTGAGAGCCTCACTTGAACATCCATGACCTTTCCCCTCATTTTTTGTGCAAACAAAACTCTAACAAGAGGATCCATCTTTGGATATTCAAGGTTAGCAATGATAGCAAGAATGAAAATGTCCCAAAATCAGGTAAAGAACAAAGAAGTGTGATTAATTTATCTTCTTCAACTAAAATATCATAAAGGCTAGTTGACTCAAAATTAAATTAAAGGAATTTAAATGCTTGACACTTGAATCACATTCCTTCATCTTAAGAGAAAAATAATCATTTCAAGCAAAGTTTGTTTACAGACTTTTGGTTTGGTAGATCTCACCATTTAGTTCTATTGAATCCACCACAAGAGGCACAACTGCCACCCTACCGCAATGCCGAAAGAAACCTTAGGCTCACTGCCACTAGTTCCAAACAACATCAGAAAACAACCACACTAATCAACCATTTCATATTACCAGAGATAGATCTTCGTTTTACAATCAAATTCCTTCTGCGAAAACCTTCTTCCTAATTTTTCATTACAAGTGATCTTTATATATATCAATCCAAAATATATCATTCAAGTTAGTCAAGGAGACAATAATCCATAATTCAAAAGAATAGGTTTCCACTAAGCATTCTCATGGTGGAAAGGAATAAAAAGTGGACCACACTACAATGCGACAACACATTACCAAATACCGCAATCGCTAGACCAAGAGGTAGAACATCCGGGGACAACTCGAATTGAGAACATCATTATCAAAAACATATTTCTAGAGCACAACAACATGTGTCAAGACAAAATAACATAGACACATGTAAGAATATTATAATCCCAAATGCTCAATAAGAAAATTTGAAATACGGAGCAATCCAAACCTCTACAAATCTCAAATATTTTAATTACTACACAAACATATGAAGCACCAAAACTCTCATACTGCCAATACAACAATCTGTATCATCTACATCATACATACCTATCTTCCATAGTTTGCAACACAACATACATACTATCTTCCACATCAATCTGAACCAACTCGAACCACCAGATTGACATCAATGAAAACATAGACAAGTGATTCTAACAATCTCCCCCTTTGTCATTGATGACAACATTCATCAATGATAAACAATTTCTCCAACATCATGTTCAAAATACTTCTCAAACACTTCTCCCCCTTAGAAAGATAAATTATATACTTCTAGCCTTCTCAAGCACAAACTTCTCAATCTTCTCCCCCTTTGACATCAAGGACAAAGGTGGAAAGCAACACAACTCATAAACCACTCTTCTCCCCTTGAGAGGAAGCCCCAAACATTAGCCCAAACAAAAATGTGCATGAATTATCTTGGACTAATGCACTGTGAAATTCACTTCATTCAAACAAGGAAGGGGAATAAACCCTAACAACTATCATAGATACTTAAAAGTATACTTGCACAACGCCTTTGTGAAAATATCTACAACTTTCTCTTTTGTAGGAACATATTCAAGTTTCACTTCATTGTCTAATATTTTCTCTCTCAAGAAATGATACCGAATAGAAACATGCTTTGTTTTGGAATGCAAAATCAGATTCTTTGAGATATTGATTACACTTGTATTTTCACACATGATTGAGATGGGTTCATCAAATAGCACATCAATATCCTTCAATTTTTGTTTCATCCAAAGTACTTGAGTACAACATGAAGCAACTGCAATATACTCAGGTTGTATTGTTGACAAAGATACTGAATCCTACTTCTTACTTAGCCATGCCACTAATTAGGAGCCAAGGAAAAATGCTCCACCACTTGTACTTTTTTGTCATCAACACTTCCTACTCAATTTGCATCAGTATAAGATTTCAAAATGAAATATGATCCTTTGGGGTACCACAATCCGTAGTCTTTTGTTCCTTTCAAGTATCTGAATATCTTTTTTACTGCAACAACATGTGACTCTTTTGGCTCTTTTTGAAATCTCGCTACAAGACAAACATCATACATGATATCTAGTCTAGTAGCAGTCAAATATAACAATCCTCCCATCATTGACTTGTATTTGCTTGCGTCAGTTTTAGGTGATTTGTCATCATTAGTCAAATTGCATCTGATAGTCATGGGAGTACATACGGGTTTGGAATTCTCCAACCCAAACTTCTTCAATAGTTCTTTAACATGTTTTGACCAAGAAATGAAAATGCCTTTATTGCTTTCGTTTACTTACAATCTAAGAAAAAAATTCAACTCACCAATCATAGACATTTCAAATTCTTTCTGCATTTCACTAGCAAATTCCTTGCACATATCATCATTACCACCAAAGATTATGTCATCCACATAAACAAAAATAATTAAGATCTTAGTTGATTCAAATTTGAAGTAAAGATTGCATTGTCAGCAGACCCTTTTAGAAATCCTTGATTCAATAGATACCTATCTAACCATCCATACCAAGCTCTTGGTGCTTGCTTCAATCCATACAACACCTTCTTCAATTTGCAAACAACATCTCGATCATCTGATAATTTTAATTCTCTTGGTTGTTCAATGTAGACTTCTTCCTTTAATTCTCCATTCAGAAATGTTGACTTTACATCCATTTGATAGAGATTGAAATCTTTATATGCTATAAAAGACAAAAACATCCTAATAGCCTCCATTCTAGCAACGAGAGCATAGGTTTCTTCAAAATCAATGCTTTCAACCCATGTGTAACCTTTGCATACCAACCTTGCTTTGTTTCTTACAACCTGGCCATCTTCATCCAGCTTGTTTCGAAATACCCACTTTGTTCCAATAATATTCTTCTCTAAACTGGTCTAGGTACCAATTCCCAAGTCTATTTTTTCTCTATTTGATCCAGTTATTCCTGCATAGCTTTCATCCAATTCTGATCCTTGCAGGCTTCTTCAACAGTCTTAGGTTCAGTCTCAAAAAGTAAACACAAAAGAACTTGTTCTTCGACAACTTTGTTTCTTGTAATGACTCCTCTGTTTTTATCTCCTATGATTTGATTCTAAGAATGATTTTAATGCACATACCTAGGGGTCTTTGATATAGTTGCCCAAGCAATCAAAGTTTCATTCTACTTCTCTTCATCTTTGTTCTTCTCCTCTCCTTCATTAGATTCATACCCTACTTGAATAATGGCTTCTTTTGAAATGTTCTCATTAATCTTCACATTTGCATTTTCAAGAATTTTGTTCAATATTTTGTTATAACATTTGTAATCTTTTCTCTTTGAAGAATACCAAGAAATATGCCTTCTTCTGCTCTGCTATTAGATTTTTCAAGGTTTCCTTCATCTCTCCGAATATAGCAAGTACTTCCAAAAACTTTGAAATATTTCATAGATGGGACCCTCCATACCATAGTTCATATGATGTCTTCCCAAATTTCTTTTTGAATAGGACTCTATTAAGGGTATACAAATCAATATGTATAGCTTATCTCCAGTAAATTTTTGGTAGGTTTGCTTCCTTGATCATAGTTCTTACCGCCTCCTGAATAGTCCTTTTCATTTGTTCAACTATGCCATTTTATTGAGGTGTCCTAAGAGCTGATAATTGTCTTCTAATTCCATGTTTCTCACAGAAATTGTCAAATCCATCAGAAATAAATTCTCCTCCTCTATCAGATCTTAGACACATAATTCTTCTATCTGTTTCATTCTCAACTCTAGCTTTATATATCTATCTTGAACTTTACTAATACTTCTAACTTTTCTCTTAGAAATGCAACCCAAGTCATTCTAGAATGATAATAAATTAAGAGCATGAAATACCTCTCACCTTGTAGACTCCTTGTTCTAGTTGGACCGCACAGGTCTGTGTGTATCAAATCCAACAATCTGGTAGATGATTGTTCCTTTCCTCTAAATGTTCCTTTTGTCTGCTTTCCGACTTGACATTCTCTGCAAATACTATTATTAATTTAGTCAATCTTGGTAAATTTCTCACAACTTTTATCATACTAACCTTCACCATATTGTCAAAATTGATACATGACACATCCTCTAGTACCAAAGCCAACTCTCATTGATCTATGATAACAACCAATATCCTGTAGTGGCTTCCAAGTGATACATGTTTCCACCAATATTTTTCCTCATAGCAATGACCATTTCAGATTTCTTCTAAATCTCACAACTACCATCCTGAAAGAAAACATTGTAACCATTTTCACACATTTGTCCAACACTCAAAAGATTATGATGTAAACCTTTTACATAGTAAATATTATCAGTGTTATTCTTTCCATCAAAAGTGATAGAACCAATTCCAACAATTTGAGCAATCTGATCATCTCCAAATCTAATAGAACCACCATCATATTTTTTAAGCTTTACAAACTTACTTTTGTCATTGGTCGTATGATTTGAACATCCACTATCAATCAACCATTCATCTCTATCTCTCCTAACATGAAATGTTGAAATGACAATCTCAACAATCTTAGAGTTATTACTTTTAGGTCCATCTTTCTCTACCATAAACAAACAATCACCATCCTCGTAATCTAAATCATCATCAGAAGTACCAACATCATCTCTAACATAGTAGGCTTTCTTATTGAATTTTCCTTTACTTTCCTTAAATTTTTATTTTGATCCTTTTTCCAGACATCTAGATGCATGATGACCAATCTTTCCACATTTAAAACATTTTATAGGTAACATACCTTTATACTTGTTGATTCTTCATTTTAGTTTTCTTACAAAGTTTGCTTCCATTTCATCCAGGCTCTCATCATTTGAATCTTCATCTACAACTTTTGATACTTTAAAGGTCGTTTTTAATTTTTCTTTGTCTCTACCAAACTTTCTCATCTCAAATGCAGTCAAGGTGCCAAACAACTATTCTCTAGTGAATTTTGTTGGATCATAGGTTTCCTCAATAGCTGATATCTTATCATTGTAGCTTTTCAATAAGGTTCTCATGATCTTATGTATCACATCCTTCTCATCCAGAACACCACCAAGATCTCTAATCTCATTCACAATATTATCAACCTTCAGAAAATAGCTTGCAACACCTTCACCTTCTTCCATTATCATAAGTGCCTTTATCAGTCTGCATCTTGGATAGCTTGACTCTTTCATTTCCCTCATAAATATTTTTCAACCTTTCCAAAACTTCATAAGCAATGTCTAAAGCAACAACCTTTGCCAATTTAGTTTTAGATAAATCACTAAAGATAGCATACCTTGCTTGCTCATTTTCTTCATAAGCTTCAATTTCATCCAGCATAGTAGGACCATTCACCAATGTTTAATACGTAGTCTCCACAACCTTCCAAGTCTTGTAACTTAGAGAAACCAAATATCCTCACATCTTTACTTTAAAGAAGCTATAGTCACATCCTTCAAAGGTAGGGATAGTCAATTTATGTGCCATCGGATCTGCTAGAGCAGTTATAAGTTAACTTTCTAGGAACCAAAGCTTTGATACCAATTGTTGAATGTTTGAGACAACTTGCTTAGGCGATTTATGGTCTAGTACAAACCATAACATACATCAAACTTCCAACCGAACATTGATAAGACACTTTACTCATGTCTTCCATCTCTGATGGGGATCCATGACAATTTGAAATAGATAATTTTGTTCCAACTATAAAGGGAACACATAATGGTCTACAATCCTACATGTTAAACCTTTGTAAAACTGAATTCACATACTTACTGTTGTCTAGCCAAAGCTTTCTGTTCATGCTATCTCTTCTTATTTCTATTCCTAGAATGTGTTTTGTTGCACCACGATCCTTCATCTCAAACTTAGCAACAAGCTCAAACTTTGGTTTTGAAATCATACCTTTCCCTTTATCAATGAATAATATATCATCAACATATAATGCAATTTACAAGAAATGATCGCCATTGGATTTATAATAAACATAATGATATGATTTAGAATACTCAAATCTCAAGCTTAACACATAAGTATTAAATTTTTGGAACCACATCCTAGGATTTTGTTCGAGGCCATACAAAGATTTATTCAATTTAAAAATCAAATTACTTTTACCTTTTACCACATAGTGCTCTAATTGTGTCATATAAATATCCTCCTCCAAATCACCATGAAGGAAAGCAATTTTTACATCCATTCCCTCAACCTCTAAATCATAAGAAATGATAATATAAACCAAAAATCTAATGGATGTCTTATTTTGCAACAAGAGAAAATATCTACCATAATCAACACCCTCATTTGAGAGTACCCTTTTCGCAACCAACCTTGATTTATACTTCTCAATACCTCCATTTGAACCAACCTTTTTCTTGAACACCTATTTGATCCCATGTCTCATTCTTTTTCAAAATTGCCATTTCCTCATCCCTATCAATCTTCTAGGATTATACATCATTCATACCTAATGCCTCTTCTACAGATCTAGGCTCATCCATATTAGTATTTAAAGAAAAATTATATCTCCAATCGTTAGGTGAATACCTGCCAAGTTGTTGTCTATGTCTTGTAGACCTTCAAACAAGCTAAATCGGAGGTTCTTCCTCCTCTTCTAAAGATTCTAAGCTAGACAAGCTCTCCTCAACTTCCTGCCTATCTAGGGGTCTAGATTAAACTCTTTCAGGTGTAGAAGGAAATTGAATCACATCTTCATGTTTAGCCAATTTTGGCTTCAAAGTAACAAAAGGAGGCTTCATTCCTATAAAAATAGCACTTCTACTATTTATAACCTTTTGTGTAATAGGGTACCAAAACTCGTATCATTTCACACCATAAATGTATCCAATGAAGATACATTTCACAACCTTGTTCTCCAACTTTGTCCGCTTCTCCTTTGGCACATGTGCATATGCCCCACAACTAAAAAACTCTATGATATCTCAATGAAGGCTTATGACCCGACCATGCCTCCATAGGCATTTTATCAAAGAGTTGATGTAGGAGACATTTTAATTAGGTAGCAAGCAATGGCAACAACTTCAACCCAAAACTTTTTTTCTAGACCAACACCACTCTACATACTCTTGGCCTTCTTTATCAATGTCCTATTCATTCTTTCTGCAACTCTATTTTATTGTGGAGAATACAAAGTTGTCTTTTGTCTATTAATGCAATTTTGTTTTTCATAAATGCAATGCTCACATAAATCAAAGTTAAGATTACAATAATTCAAACCTTCAACAAGGTTTTTATTTTTCAAGGTCGTTAGACACTTTTCTCCAATGTGACCAAGCCTCTAGTGCTATAACATAGTCTTCTTTGCAAGTAACTTTGCTTTAGAAGAAAGAGCACCCTTAGGTACCTACAAGCCATGTCCATGTACTGTAGGTGAAACCCTCAAATCTTCCAATGAAGTATCCACAAATTTTCTTTTCACATAAGGGCAATTACAATCAACAGTGTATAATTCTAGCTTATACAATATATCAAATCTAACACTTCTAGCAATCACCATAACACCTCTAACCATTTTAATTTTCGTATTAAAAAAGACTACTTGCACACCTATATCTATCAGTTTTCTCATAGAAACCAAATTTTATTTCAATCCAGGGATATGCAACACACCACTAATCCTTTTTGCTCTACCATTGGGAAACTAGACTCTAACTTTACCATGATCAACAATATTTAAATGAGAATCATCACCCAAGTACAACTTACCTCCATTGAATTCTTCATATTTAGAAAGCCAATCTCTATTGGAAGTCATATGAAAAGATGCACCTAAGTCAATTAACCATGCATTATTATGTACATGAGTGGCCAAAGTTGCAATGAGTGCATTAGTATCTTCCTTCTCAAACTCAAAATTATAATCAAACTTCTTATTTTCTTCTTTTCAATCCTTATAGAAGTTTCTTGATTTACCACAATTCCAACAAATGACTTTGGACTTTCTAGGGGATTTGGATCTCCCTCTGGACTTGGATTGATCATGCTTCTCATTCTTCTTGCCTTTTTCCTTGGGTCTTTCCCAAACAATTAGAGCCATAACAAGAGAATTCCACAAATTAGGCAAAGAACACAACAAAACATGACATTTCTCTTCCTCATCCATCTTGACACCAACGGATGCCAATTAAGCCACCAACATATTGAATTATTCCAGGTGGCCTGTAATCCGTCCACCCTCTTCCATTCTCAAGGGATATAATTTCTTCCTCAAGAAAATCTGAATCAATAAAGATTTGCGTTAATACATCTCACTAAGATTATTCCATAGCTTTTTTGCAAAGGTCTCTTCGTGGATATTGATTAGAATAAAGTCTGCTAAGCATAATTTGATTAGACCCTTGGCTTTATGATCCATAACATCATATTGAGCAACCAAAGTAGGATCTATAGGTCTTGAGGCATTTGCATCAAAAACATCCCATAGATATCGATCTTAGAAAATCCTCCATCTTCAACTTCCACATCTCAAAATTACTTCCATAAATTTTCTTCACCTCTATTCTCCTTAACAAACTTGCCATCTAAAAAATTACTATAACAACAAGATCAAAAAGTATATTTTGTATAAGCTCACACTCAAATCTAGATTAGTTAAAAAAAATCAACAACCCATAACTAAAACCAAAGGTGATTAGACTTTGATACCAGTTGTAAGGAACTTAAGTACCAGAACAAATTCCTACACTAATTTTGAGAGGAGGGTGATGAATTTTTTGTATAGATCTTTACAACAATTATATAAACTTAACATAAAAGAATATACATAACATGCATACCACAACACAATATTTTACATGAGGAAAACCCTTTCAGGAGAAAAAACCTCACACTCCAAAAGATGCTCAATATATTATTTGGAAATCAATAACATATTACAATATACTTGCAGAGCAAGCTTCTCACAAGAGTATCACCAATGGAGATCTAGAGGTAACTCAACTGGTATAAGATTCTTACATAATCTCCATCTCACACACCTAATATATAGGAGATATAATACATGAAATTGTCAAATGGTATTACAAAACCATGACCTAAAACCACCCAAGAGTGACATCCATCTTATCTCCAATACAAGATGACCTATGATGTATCAAAACACACACCAATATGTGTAACTCCCTTTTATAGCTTATTCATGTGTCCAATACATTTTTTATACTTCCTATTTTAGGAGGCCCAAAATTTTGAGGCCATAAATTTTGAACTGGGTGTTCAATTCACGAAACATTTGAAGCGTTGGAAAGATTGTGTCGTGCTATATCAAGCTATAACCTACTATGCTAGTTACAAATTTTAGGTCATTTTTGAATCCTCTAAGTCCCTCAAATTTGACTTCAAAACTCTTATTTGCAAATACAGAAAATGGAAACTTTAATATATTCAAATTTAGACATGATCTTGTAACGAAAAAATTTAGAAACATGCTTATATAGCCAGTTCCAAGCTTTTGAAATTTTTTTGGACCAATTCGTGCTGAAATGAAAACTTACTAGAAATAGTATCCTTATGTATATGAAAGGTCGAGACACCATTTTCCTAACAGATGAGATGTCAAACTACATTGTTATTTCTCATATGATGGTGTTGTCTAATGAGATGTTTGAGTGGGACCATATGACAATTTTGCATGTGTTGGGTTTGAAGGATCAAGTAAACCAATACTATGCTCGAGAAGAAGTTGATTCATTTAATCAATTTATATACAATATGATCTTTTGTTGTATGCTTTTTCTTCCCACAATAATCATAGTTGAATTTTCATTTATTAGGAGGATTACAAAGAATACTCAAATGGAAGGGATTTAGTGTGAGAGGCATGATCTCAAAAAATAATAAATATAAAAGTAGAACCACAAGCCTAACCCTTAATTTAATCAATTAATATACAAATAAATAATAGTGTTTAACACTTTATTTCTTGTGCATTTACAAGTACCATAAGGTGGATTTAATGTGTGCTATGATTACAAATACTCAAAATACAAACACATGTTGAAAATATGATTTTGAGATATTATCAATAAATACCTAAAAAGCCATTATGTAGTCCAAAAAAAAGTAAATTAAAAATAATGGGACTCAAAAAGGAGTCTATATGTGCCCAAATGAGCCCTCTAAAGTTTCAAAAATGAGAATTATGCAAGGTGATCTTTGAGAATCTAAAATTTATGAAAACTATGTACATTAAATTATATTTGATTACACCAACATCTAAAGAATGAAAAATTACCCTAAATATATATATATATATCTTTAAAAAAAAAAATTTATATGATGAGGAAACAATCTCTAGAAGTTAAGAAAAAAATCTGAAGAGGGCAATGATGTGGGGTCAAGATTAGGAGGAAATGTGTGGGGGAAAAAGTGACACTAAGCAAACATGCCCTAATTTCACTTTCAATCACACACTTGTGGAATACGAAAGAGCCTAGAGGTATCACACAATTGGCTACTTCTTTTTCTGGAAGAGAGAGTCACGGGCTACCTATTAGGATTTCTATTCCTTTGTTGCAAATGATAGATAGAATGATGCAAGTTCAATTCCTAATCCAAAGTGCAAGTATGAACTAATAACAAGATTGCAGAATTGAGATTAAACAATGGAAAGCTGTAAACACAAGGACAAGACAAGAATGCAGATGTGTACCTAGAGTTAAAATCTGAGTGAAAATGTTCGGGCCGGGGGCGCAGGCGCCACTGTCCTGATTCTGCTCCTGAAACTGCTGTTTTGCAACCTGAAAAGTTGTCGGAAAAATGCTGAAACTTGCTGTCTGATAGAGGGACCAGGGCGCCCAGCGCCCCTGTCCTGGCAGGACCAGGGCACCCCACGCTCCTGTCCTAGCTTTTTGGGCTAGAATTTGGTGTGAAGTTCTGTCTCAGTCTGCTTCCGTCGGATCTGCAATTTGCGGCGTCCTTCGAATTCAAAAATCTGCACTTATATCTGAAAAGGTATGGTGGGCGGCTATATAGGGTTTTGACTTAGTCAAACCCCCACTTCGGTGATTTCCACCTCCACGAATAGCCAAGTTGTATTGTAACAGTAATGTGTGTGCAGACCTTGTGTGTGTGCAAGATCCTAAAATGCAAGTAAGCAAACTAGAGCAACCTAGAAAGTAAACCCTAATTGCTTGTAAATGATAATGTAAATGCTCCAAATCAAGATGCAAAGTGATCTAAAGCATGAATACAAATGATATAATGAGGCTTATGCAAAGACATGAAAACAACATGAAATCATACCCAACCCCAAGGGAGGGGTACAAGCCAATCTTCAGTCGGTGATCCCTTATTGTTCTTCAATGCCCTAAATGGATGAATGAAATTGATGGATGCTTGATGGATGGATGTTGAATGTTGTTGAAGTCTTCAAAGATCTGCTCTTTCGCTGCGTAGAAGGCCTTTGAAACCAAAAATCGGGTCCTTTCAAATGAAGAAAGAGAGCTCTTATATATGAAACCCTAGGTCTTAATTTCAACTTTTGGCCAACCTAAAGATTGAATCTCCCGCCAATTTCTTGGGGTTAAGCTTTATTTTATGATTGGATCGCGCTCCTAAAATTTTGGGAAAAATGTCCAGGACCGTGTGCACTCCGGGCGCCATGGTCCCGACAACTTTTCGCCAAATTTTCAGGGCCATCGGATATGATGATTTTAGAGAGAATCCTGAAGTTACAGGTGATTTCGAGATGTTTTGACCCCCGAAATCAAGCCCCCAAGTTCAAAATAGGACCTAATTAGGGTTTTTGATTAAATGATGTATTGGAGGAATAAAATGAAAGGGGCACAATTTAATGAAAGGGCCCAACTTTATGATGTAGATGATGATGAAATAGAACCTTAGACTTAATTAATTTAATTAATTAAGTGCTAAAGGGGAAATGCAATGCAAAATGCAAAATGCGCCAAGGCAGGTGCTAAACTAGGTGTGAAATTATACCACCCTAGCAAGTGCGTAAAATTTATGACGCTACATTTAGCCCCCACTTTAGCGGTCATATGAGTACTACGTGCATATGCAAGCTAAAGTACATGAAAGTAAACATTATTTGAAAAAGGATATATCCATAAGTCTGTCGAACGAAGCCCCCAGCGGTATCTGTAGTACACAGTTAGGAACCGCACCCTACAAAACACACGTTAGATCACATAATCACCTAATGCTTACTAAGGAAGGTGATGAAAATTCAAGGGTAGCTATATGCCCCCCCTGTTTCGGCTTGCTAATTTTAGTGAGTTGAAACAGGGTATCATGTTTACCACTTCGAATTGTTAAAGAATATTGATGACAAATGCTCACAAGAAGATTTGATATGAGATCAAAAACTAATGGAGAATCACTTGGTAAGAAGAGGACTAAATCTCAATTCCAACACAACAAAGAGTGTGAGGATTTGAGAGTTCTCTAACACAAGATGAAGGATGTAAATGGAAACAAAATGCAAAGAGAAGAAAAGAAAGGAAAAAAGCATGAATACACACATTGGTGATCCATGAGAAGAATAGTGAGAGAGAAAACACAGACTTCTCACCCCTAGATCTTGTCTAGGTGATCCATGGGAAACAAGACATGGAAAACTAGCCCCTAGAGTCTATCTAGGTGATCCATGTAAGGGAGGAGAGTGAGAAAGTCTAGCCTTATGCCACTAGTTCCACTCAACCTCGTGCATGTGTGTGTAAGGGAGGTTAGAAGCACCTCATAGGAGTCTATGCCCGAGTATGCTACAACCTATATATGTATAGTACAAAAGTGTGACATCTCACTCTAAGAGTCTGTGCTCTGGTTTCGAGAATAATCACCTTGCATAAAAGAAAAAAATGGAGACATCTCGCTCTAAGAGTCTGTGCTCTGGTTCTGAGAATGACCCATTGCTCAAAAGTGTAATGTTTATGTCATAAGTAAAGTAGAACAAGGATACCTACCTTCATCACAAAAGAAGATACCCCAAAAATGCAACAATGTCATAGATCCAAGCAAGAGAGTTTTTCACTCTTTAAGCAAGGATAAGATAGTTGAAAAGGGATATCTTGTAGTATGTGTAAAGGAGATCCTTAGAGGAGAAGAGATCTTTGTACAAAAGACACCTATCCCTGAGAGGAATTGTCTTAGACAAATATAACATCTTCTAGAATAAGACAAAGAAGAGAATAAGAATGCAATACTTCCTTCTTTTGCGAGGTGAAAGTGATTCTTAATGAAGGATGACGCTCTTTTTAACCCAATTGGGAGAGTGAATTCATTATGGATGTATTTTACCAAGTGCAAAAGAGGTTGTAGTCAAGGACTTACACCTCTTGTAAGAGAGAATCCTTGAACAAACAACAACAAATGCATACAAGGAATAACATCAAGTAATAAAGTTCACACCATCCACAAAATAGGAAAAAGTGGATGCCTAGATAAAAATAAGGAAAGATCATTGCCTCCCAAGGATAAGGACAATGAGAAGGACTTACTCAATCTTCCAGGGAGAGATTTAGACATGAACAAAATGTACTACATACTCACATGAGTTCATGCAAGCAAGACATTAGTGTATGTAAAATACTCCTCACAAGAAGTGGGTAGGATAAGAAAGAGAATACACATCTTCTCCCATATCTAGGAAAAAAGAATTCTAAAGCAAAGATGATCAATATTTCCACACTATTACCCCATAGGAACAAGAGATAACATAGAAAAATTAGGCTATTATGTTGCTTCAAAAATATGATTGCACTTGAAATTGTACCATCATGAATGACAATGAGCCCCCAGTAAATGAGCTACCAATGTCACATAATGATGAGCAACATAATAGCCATTAATGTTATTTAAAGACATGATAGACTAAATGAGGTATTTGAATATGACATGCTAAATGCTCAACTATAAGTGAGATCAAAAACATGTATAAAGTGATAAAAATTGAAGAAGAAAAGTCACAGGAAATCTTAGAAGAGGGATGAGTGTAATTTATTAGAGCCTTATCCCTAGAGGAAAGGACTTTATGATGAATAGGAGATAAAGATTCATAAGTGGATTTAGAAATTTGAGGGGAGTCATAAAGAGATTTGTTCATCGCCAAGATTTCCTTATGAGGGGAATGAGAGTTGATAGAAGTAGAAGATGATTTAGTTGAAGTGAGATCATCATCACTACTAAATATAGCATTCACACTGAGAGATGGTCTTTTAGATGCTTTGGTGGGCTTAGAAAGATTATATCCAAGTCCAAATGAATATTCATGCATGTTATGTTCTAAAGGAACTTTAATTCCTTGTTCATTTGCGCCACAACCATTTCCACTATAGCCACTCTTAGCCAAAATATGAAAACCACGACCATAACGATTAGCCATTTCAGAAAGAAAAGGTGGTTTTTCATAAGACAAAGAATCAAATTCTTTAGAATTAGAGGTGTGAGGAGAAGAAGTTTGAGAAGTGGCCACAAAATTATTGCTCATAGGTTCAGGTAAGACTGATTGATCTCTAGTTTCTTCCTTCTTTTTAACTTTAAGCTCTCTAGGAAGAACCCTATACTCACCTACAAAGGTGGGATTGAAATCAAGAGATCCCCAATCATCTTCTGCGAGAACCTTCTCAGGATCAAAAGCCTTTTCATGTGTAGATTCAAGCTGAGAAGAATCTTCTTCAGGAACTTCAGACTCATCCAAAGAATTTTGATTATCAGAGGGTAATGATTCATCACTAGAAGAGGAAGGATTAGAAGAACTCCCTTTGGAAGTAGATGTTTGTAAACAAGCTTGAAAATTAGTATCACTTATCAAGGTATATGTCTTATTATTATAAATAAATTTAACTTGTCTATGCAATGTAGAGGGGACAACTTGCATACTGTGAATCCAAGGTCTCCCTAATAACAAGTTGTATGTTAGATTTCTCGACATAACATGGATAGGAGTAGGCAAAGTAATAGGTCCCACTGTGATGGGTAAGGTGATAATACCTAATGAAGACTTAGCCACATTATCAAAGCCTCGAATGGGACGAGAGTCAGGCTCAATAAGGGATGTATCCACATTCATCTTATGCAATAGATTAATGCTACACACATTAAGGCCAGAACCATTATCTACCAGTGTTCGTCTTATAGCAGTGTCATTTATGATAACCACAATCATCAAGGGATCATATTGATGTTGAATTTCACTAGTAGGCAACTCATCTTGTGTGAACACAATTTGAGCTTTAGGATTCATCATAGAGTTAACCAAAGATACTATATTACTAGATGTATTAGGTGGAGGAACATTCAAATCTTTCAAGGCATCTTGTAACATTCCATGATGAGCGGAAGAAGTTTGGATCAGATCCCAAAGGGATATCTTTGCCAGAGTAGTTTTAAGTTGTTCTATGAGATCATATTCCTTACCAAGAACTTGTGAATCCGTGGAGCTTGCGGAAGAATTGGTTGAGGATTAGGAAGAGAAACTAGAGTAACATGAGGAGGATTAGGTTGCCTATTATTTCTTGTGTTATAGGTATGAGAAACTACATTATAACTCTCTCTAGTCAGTTGCTTAGCATACTCATAAGGGCTCTTAGTAGAATAACCTCCTTGCACAGTAATAATAGGTTTCTTAGGAGTGCAAAAAGAATCATTAGCATAACCACCTTGGACCAATAAGATAGGCTTATTTAAAGGTTGAGAATTTTGAGAAGGACAAGCACCTTGGACAGTGAAGAGAGGTTTGTTAGGTGTTTCATTCACACGTATCAAATTAATTGAGGATGGTTTAGAGGAATGAACAAAAGTGTTGGAAGAATTATTGATAGTCTTCTCTTGCACTAAAATCTTATCACGGATTAAATCAATTTTAGGAGAGAGATAAGGGGTAGGCATTGATGTTCCAGTAGGAAGAGTAATACTAGGAAAGGTCATATCATCCTCTATCATCAAAGGACCTACACGGGGAATAAACTCTCTAGGAGAAGGATCAACATTACTCTCTAAAGTCTCACTTTTGAGATGGAGATCTTTGAAAGAGATGTTAACCATCTTGTTTTGAACTAGGGTTTCCTTATGAGTAGAACCAAGTTGAGGAGAGGGAGATGCTTTATTTTTAGAGGGAGAATGATTGAGATTCAAGGAAGGTGAGAAACTATCAAGGGAGTTTCCAATCTTGATTTCATCCCCTTTGGCTAGGGGTAGAGAATAATCTATACCTTCTTCTAATGGTTCATCCCAAATAGTGAGGTTGTTGAAAGGAATGTTTGAAGTATTGTCAATTTCGGGAGAGGAGATAACATTGTTTATTAATTCCTCATCCTTAGGAGGGAGAGCATCAATAGATGTGTTAAACTCATCCTCTTTCCTCAAAATATGTTCAATATGATCTTTAGGGGAGAGAGAATTAAGGAAATTGCTTTTTATTTCATCTTCTTTCTCTAAGGGATGCTTATGGGTAAGACAAACTTTAGGAGAAGGGTAAGCATTTATCATTAATTCATCATCTCTAGTGGGAATTTTGTTGGAAAAGGAAATGCCATCACTAGGAAATGTAGGGATAATTTCATCTTCTTGCACAAAAGGATCCTCATGAAGGGAGCGTTTTTTAGGAGCCACAAAGTGATCAAGGGCATCATCCAACAAAGCATGATCATATCTATTAAAAGCTTTATCTTTTGATTCAAAAGGAGATATCTCTTCATAGAGGGGATTATTGAAAACAACCATGTTACTAGATTTAGTGGAAGAGTTGATAGGAATGTACCCTTGAGAGGAATCATTCGACTTATCTTTCTCATCACAACGAAATGGCATAGTAACAATGTTTATGAATTTTTGGTAAAATGAAGGTTTGGTATCTTTAGGTTTCAAAAACTCATCTAAAGCTTCATCTAACTCATAATCATCACAAATATGAACATCTTGCAAATAAAAATCTGACATTTTGAAATAAAAATTGCACTCAGTGCAAAGAAACAAAACACACTCTTTCTTTTCCTTCCTTTTTTTTTTTTTTGAAAATGAAACTTAAATGAAACACACTAAATCTAGATTTAGATATAACAAATGTAATGCAAGAGAAAGAAATAATAAGATTCACGTCGGGTTCACCAAAATGTGTGGGGGAAAAAGTGACACTAAGCAAACATGCCCTAATTTCACTTTCAATCACACACTTGTGGAATACGAAAGAGCCTAGAGGTATCACACAATTGGCTACTTCTTTTTGTGGAAGAGAGAGCCACGGGCTACCTATTAGGATTTCTATTCCTTTGTTGCAAATGATAGATAGAATGATGCAAGTTCAATTCCTAATCCAAAGTGCAAGTATGAACTGTAACAAGATTGCAGAATTGAGATTAAACAATGGAAAGCTATAAACACAAGGACAAGACAAGAATGCAGATGTGTACCCGGAGTTAAAATCTAAGTGAAAATGTTCAGGACGGGGGCGCAGGTGCCACTGTCCTGATTCTGCTCTTGAAACTGCTGTTTTGCAACCTGAAAAGCTGTCAGAAAAATGCTGAAACTTGCTGTCTGATAGAGGGACCAGGGCGCCCAGCACCCGTATCCTGGCAGGACCAGGGTGCCCCACACCCTTGTCCTAGCTTTCTAGGCTGGAATTTGGTGTGAAGTTCTATCTCAGTCTGCTTCCATCAGATCTGCAATTTGCGGCGTCCTTCGAATTCGGAAATCTGCACTTATATCTGAAAAGGTATGGTGGGCGGCTATATAGGGTTTTGCCTTAGTCAAACCCCTGCTTCGATGATTTCCACCTCCACGAATAGCCAAGTTGTATTGTAACAGTAATGTGTGTGCAGACCTTGTGTGTGTGCAAGATCCTAAAATGCAAGTAAGCAAACTAGAGCAACCTAGAAAGTAAACCCTAATTGCTTGTAAATGATAATGTAAATGCTCCAAATCAAGATGCAAAGTGATCTAAAGCATGAATACAAATGATATAATGAGGCTTATGCAAAGACATGAAAACAACATGAAATCATACCCAACCCCAAGGGAGGGGTACAAGCCAATCTTCAGTCGGTGATCCCTTATTGTTCTTCAATGCCCTAAATGGATGAATGAAATTGATGGATGCTTGATGGATGGATGTTGAATGTTGTTGAAGTCTTCAAAGATCTTCTCTTTCGTTGCGTAGAAGGCCTTTGAAACCAAAAATCGGGTCCTTTCAAATGAAGAAAGAGAGCTCTTATATATGAAACCCTAGGTCTTAATTTCAACTTTTGGCCGACCTAGAGATTGAATCTCCCACCAATTTCTTGGGGTTAAGCTTTATTTTATGATTGGATCACACTCCTAAAATTTCGGGAAAATGTCCGGGACCATGTGCACTCCGGGCGCCATGGTCCCGACAACTTTTTGCCAAATTTTCAGGGCTGTTGGATATGATGATTTTAGAGAGAATCCTGAAGTTACAGGTGATTTCGAGATGTTTTGACCCCCGAAATCAAGCCCCCAAGTTCAAAATAGGACCTAATTAGGGTTTTTGATTAAATGATGTATTGGAGGAATAAAATGAAAGGGGCACACTTTAATGAAAGGGCCCAACTTTATGATGTAGATGATGATGAAATAGAACCTTAGACTTAATTAATTTAATTAATTAAGTGCTAAAGGAGAAATGCAATGCAAAATGCAAAATGTGCCAAGGCAGATGCTAAACTAGGTGTGAAATTGTACCACCCTAGCAAGTGCGTACAATTTACGACGCTATAGGAAAAAATAATGATTTTAACATGATATCAGTTAATATAATATGCTTAGAATAGACATAATATTTCCTAGCACCCACAACTACACCACCATCTAAAAAAAACTTTTTAATGACTAAAAAAAATAGTTTTATTTAAAAAATAGAACCAAAAATATACTTAGTTTAAAAATAATATTCCTTACATAGGTATCAATGGTGGTTGTCTAATGACCAGTCTCTGTTAGGTGAAATATATTTATATAGACAACTCAATTTATACTCTTAATGGACCAACAAATCCTTTATTAAGTAACCTACTAGCCTAGAGAGGCTCATTTAATTATCGACTAGGGATGTATATACTTGGATGATGCTAGCACTACATGTGCAACTAGGGACTCTCTAAGCTACCTATTAGTTGCCTAAACAAAAATGACCGAATTCAATATTTAACTAAAACATAAACAATGCTAGAATGTAAACCTATATACACAACATTTACTACATGTAGCTGGAAAGTGACTCAATAGTGGCTACATGTAGTGTAGTGTTATGATTATGTTGTAGCTTTAACTCACAATCTAAACTACTAACATCATTAGTAGATTATATCTACATAACTGAAAGATAAAAATTAAAACAACTAATCTATTAAATCAACGAACAATCTTAACTAATTCTAAATTAACAAGCTAACTACAAAGAGGATTACACTACCTAAAATGGCCCTTGCTTGAGGGTTGCGACCTCTGATCACCAAGTAGTCTTAACTTAGAAAATCATGAATCATCACTTTATTCATTCTTTAAGGATACATAACATATAGTAGTAACTTCTTAAGCTAAAAGAAAAAAAATCTAGTTGAATCTAGCTTATATAATATATTCAGAAGATCCCACTAACTTTGGCAAGGTTGCACTTTATATATAGTCCCAAGAAAGTAGGTTAATTACATCTTAGAAACTACTATGAACACTCGTCAATCCTCCCTAACACTAAGGATAACTTATTCTCCTAATATTGAAAGCACAAACTTATACTAATAGGAGTCACAATCCTAATTGGACTCTTATTCAATCGATAAAACAAAAAGATAGGAAACATGCAAGAAGTGAATGAATGGCATAATGAAGCATGACTTCACCATTTTGAAAATTCCTCCACATCTTTTGAGTGGGACAAGGCCAACAAAACTCCTTAATATTTGCATTTTGACTGACATCTTCTTGAATTCTTCCACACAGGTTGTAGGGGAACATTCTATTTTGGTTGTGGGTCATTAACCAATCCTTAAGTTGCAAGTTAGCATCTTAGATCAAACATTCATTCACATCAAGACCATCATTTTATGACATTATATCAACCATGAATATTCACAAAACATATTCATTCATCACATGTCATATATCATCTATTAAGTTAAAACATAGTTCAGGATGAAGTCTTAAAATATGTAAAAGTCTTGTGAATGTAGGAAGAAAATAGATAAAACTAAGTCATTTATAGAACCCATCACTACCCCCAACTATAATTTTTCTTGTCCCCAAGAAAACTAAGGCCTAAGATTAAACTATAACGCATCAAGCCTATAATCTATTGACTCACTGACACTTATTCCTTGTGTCATATGAAAGCCTTTTTGTCCTGTTATCTTCTCCCACCATTCCATCTATTTTTCCATGTCCACCAACTTTCTTCCTAACTAATGTGGGATTGGATATAGGAGTGATGGATGCAATGTGAGTGGGAGCCAAGTGATCTTAGTGTCCATGGAGGCTTTGATGTACTTTGTTTCCCTCAATCCAAATACAATATAGTTTTATATTGAGTGGGGTTCTTTCCTCTTGAGCTCCGGGGTAAGCTCACTCCATCTGTTTTGCCAAAACACCATGGTATGTTTTCCTGACCTAGTTACCAATGCCTTGAACCTATTGTAATATTATACTTTTCATCGAGTAATTGTTGGGAAAATGGTGTCTCAACCTTGCATTTACATGAGGCTACTATTTATAGTAAGTTTTTTTTTTGAGCATGAAATGGTGAAAAATTCTCCCCAAAGCTTTGGATTGGCTAGATAAGCATGCCAGTAAATTTTCCTTGCAAGATCATATCTAGTTTTGAAGATATTAAAGTTTTTTGTTTTTGAAGGGTATGATGAAAGTTTTAAATTTAATTTTGAGGACTTTAGACCTTCTGAAACACCTTAAAAAGTGGGTGTAACTGGCATAACAGGTTATGAGGTGATAGAGCACTTCGTAAGATTTGTGATGCATCAAACGGTTCATCAATCGGACACCTAGTTCACAAGTTATGGCCTCCAAAAGTTTGGACTCCTGAAATAGGAAATACAACATGCATTGGACACATATTTAGCTGTAAAAGGGAGGAACACATGTTGATGTGTGTTTTGACAATTCATAGGGCATGTGGAATGGAGATAAAGTTGGCTCTACTTTATTGGGTGTTTTTAGCCCATGGCTTTGTAATATCATTTGACGATTTCTTGTATTGTATCTCTTATATATGAGTTGTGTGAGATAGAGGTTGTGTGTAAGAGTCTTATGGCTATTGAGTTATCTCTGAATCTTTGATTAGTGGTACTCTTGTGAAGAGATTCCTCTATAAGTATATTGTAATCCGTTATTGATTGCTGAATAATATATTGAGCTGCTTTTGGAGTGTGGGTTTTTTCTCTCGAAAGGGTTTTCCTTGCGTAAATCACCGTGTTGTGGTATGCATGATATTATGTTTATTTCTATTAAGTTTTTGTAACTATTGTAATGATTTGTAATTTTTTTTTGCATTACCCTCCTCTCAAGGTTAGTGTAGGAATTTGTTTCGTTACTTAACTTCCTTACAAGTGGTATTAGAGCCTGATCACCTTTGGTTTCAGTTGTGGGTTGTTGGGTTTTTTGAACTAATCCTGTTTTGAGTGGGAGCTTGTGCAAAAGATACTTTTTGATCTTGTTGTGGGAATTTTTAGATGGCAAGTTTATCAGGGAGGATAGAGTTGGAGAATTTTTCTGGAAGTAATTTTGAGATGTGGAAGATGAAGATGGAAGATCTGCTAATAGATTGAGATTTGTCGGATCTTGTTGATGCGAATGTCTAAAGACCCTCAGATCTTACTGTGGCTACTCAGTATGATGTTATGGACTGTAAAGCCAAGGGTCTAATTAGATTTTTCTTGGCAGACTCTATTCTACTCAATGTCCATGAAAAGAACACTGAAAAGAAGTTATGGACTAAGCTTGGTGAAATGTATCAAGCAAAATATTTATTGAATCAAATTTTCTTGAGGAATAAATTTTATTCCTTGAAAATGGAAGAGGGTGGATGGATTATAGACCACCTAGAAGCATTTAATATATTGGTAGCTCAATTGGTATATGTTGGTTTTAAGATGGATGAAGAGGAGAAATGCTAGATCTTGCTTTGTTCTTTGCTTAATTCATTGGATTTTCTTGTTATGGCTATCGATAGTACTTCTGTTGTTTTGAAGTCTGAAGATTTGGTGGGTGTTCTACTTGGTGGAGAGATACGAAGGAATGTATCCATCAGTTTGAAGGAAGCCCTAACTGTTTGTGGAAGTCCTAAGGAAAAAGGAAAGAAGAATGAGAAACACAATAAGTCCAAATCCAGAGGGAGATCAAAATCTCCTTGTCAATCTAAATTCATTTGCTAGAATTGCAATAATTTAGGTCACATCTATAAGGACTACAAAGAAGAAAAGAAGAATAAAAAGAAGAAGTTTGATTCTGATTATGAGTCTGAGAAGGAAGATGGTGATGCATTCATTAAAGCTTTGGCTACTCATGTAGGTAATGGTACATGGCCAATTGACTCAGGTGCATCTTTTCATATGACTACCAATAAAGATTGGTTTTTTAAATATGAAAAATTTAATGGAGGTAATGTGTACTTGGGTGATGATTCACATTAGATATTGTTGGTCGTGGTAAAGTTAGGATTAGGTTTATTGATGGTAGAATAAAAAGGATTAACGATGTGCTACATATCCCTAGATTAAAATGAAATTTATTATCTGTGAGTAAACTGATAGATGCGGGTGTGCATGTAGTCTTTTTTGATGCAGGATGTAAGATGATTAAGGGTGCTATGGTGATTGCTAGAGGTGTCAAGTTTGACACTTTGTATAAGCTAGAGGCATACAATGTTGAGTGTAATAGGAGTTATATAAAAAGTAAATCAATGGATACTTCATCGAAAGATTTGAGGGTTTCACCTTCAACAGATGGACATGGCTTTTGGGTACCTAAGGGTACTCTTTTTTCTGAAGCAAAGTTACCTGTAGAGAAGACTATGTTATGGCACCAAAGACTTGGCCACACTGGAGAAAAGGGTCTAAGGACCTTGAAAAATAAAAACCTTGTTGAGAGTTTAAATGATTGTAATCTTGACTTTGATTTCTGTGAGTATTGCATTTATATAAAAGAAAACTGCGTTCAGTTTTACTTGAGTTCTCATAAATCTTGTGGTGTTTTGGATCTTATTCATTTTGATTTGTTCGGTCCTGTAGAAGTTTCTTCCATTGAAAAATCCACATATTATATTTCATAAATTGATGATTTTAGTAGAAGAACATGGGTATACTTTTTAACTTGAGTAAATCTAAAGTTTTCAATCGTTTTAAAGAATTTAAAGCAATGGTGGAGTTGCAGATTGAAAAGAAAATTAAATGTTTGAGGACTCAATTCACCCCATGAATTTTTCTCTAATGATTTTGATAGATTTTGTAAAGACTATGGCATTAATAGACAAAAGACAACTCCGTATTCTCCACAATAGAATGGAGTTGCATAAAGAATGAATATTACAGTGATGGGGAAGGCTAGGATTATGTTGAGTGGTGCTGGTCTAGAACAAAAGTTTTGGGTTGAAGCTATTACCACTGCTTGCTACTTGATTAACAGGTCTCCTACATCATCTCTTGTTGATAAAACACCTATGAAAGCATGGTCAGATCACAAGCCTTTATTGAGACATCTAAGAGTTTTTGGTTGCAAGGCATTTGCACAAGTGCCGAAAGAGAAGCAAACAAAGTTGGAGAACAAGGCTGCGAAATGTATCTTCATCGGTTACAATTATGGTGTGAAAGGATACAAGCTTTTAGACCTCGTTGCACAAAAGGTATTTCATAGTAGAAGTATTATTTTTAGAGAAATTAAGTATCCTTCTATTACATTGCATCGAGAACAAACTAAATAGGTTAATGTGATTCAATTCCCTTCTACGCTTAAAAGAGTTGAATTAAAACCACTTGATAGGCAAGAAGTTGAGTAGAGCTCATCTAGCTCCGAATCTTCAAAGAGGAGGAAAAACCTCCAACTCAGCTTGTTTGAAGTTCTACAAGACATAGACAACCACCTGAAAGTTATTCACTTGATGATTGGAGATGTATTTTTCCCTTTAATACTAATGTGGATGAACCTAAAATTGTAGAAGATGCATTAGGTATGAATGATGCAGAATCTTGGAAGATTGCTATGGAAGAAGAAATGGCAACTTTGAAAAATAATGATAAATGGGATATTGTACCATTGCCTAAAGGATGGAAACCTGTTGGTTGTAAATGGGTGTTCAAGAAAAAATTTGGTTCAGATGGAGGCATTAAGAAGTATAAAGCAAGGTTGGTTGCAAAACGCTACTCTTAGGTTGAGGGTGTTAATTATGGTGAAATATTTTCTCCTATTGTAAAAATGACATCCATTAGATTTTTGCTTTCTATTGCTGCTACTTACGATTTAGAGGTTGAGAAAATTGATGTGATAATTGCTTTCCTTCATGGTGATTTAGGGAGGATATTTATATGACACAACCAGAGCACTATGTGGTAAAAGGTAAAAGTAATTTGGTCTATAAATTGAAGAAATCCTTGTATGACCTCAAATAGAGTCTTAGGATGTGGTATCATAAATTTGATACATATGTGTTGAGTTTGGGATTTGAACGTTCTAAATCAGATCATTGTGTTTATTATAAATCTAATGGTGATTATTTCCTATATGTTGCATTATATGTTGATGATATGTTATTCATTGGTAAAGGGAAATAAATGATTTCAAAACTAAAGTCTTAGCTTGCTGCTAAATTTGAAATGAAAGATATTGGTGTAGCGAAACACATTCTTGGGATGGAAATTAAAAGAGATAGGGTGAACCAAAAGCTATGGCTAGGCTAGAGTAAGTATATGAATTCAGTTTTACGAAGGTTCAACTTGCAAGATTGTAGACCATTGTGTTTTCCCTTTACAATTGGAACAAATTTATCTATTTTAGATTTCCCTACATCTCTATCAGATATGTAAGACATGAGTAGAGTGGCTTACCAGAGTGCAGTTAGAAGTTTGAAGTATGCTATGGTCTGTACTAGACTAGATATTGCCTAAGAAGTGGGAGCTCTTTCCAGATATATGTCTAATCCTAGTAGAGTTAATTGAGATGCAGTCAAAAGAGTCTTCAAATATTTGAAGGGTACCTTAGAGTATTCTTTGTGTTATCATGGCAATTTGGTTGGAGACGTGATTTTCCTTGATATTCATGGTTATGTGGATTCAGACTGGGTAGGTGATATTGATAGTAGAAGATCCACTAGTGCTTATGTGTTTACTTTATTTGGTGGTGCAATTATTTGGATGAGTAAGAGAAAGGTTATGGTTTCTTTGTCCACTACAGAAGTAGAGTATATGGTAGCTATTCATGTTTGTAAAGAAGCCATTTGGCTTAAAATATTGTGTTCATATATTGGAATAAAATAAGGTGCAATGATAGTTTATTGTGACAGTAAGAGTGTGATCTGCCTAGATAAGAACCCAACATTTCATGCCCGGACCAAGCACATTGATGTTTAGTATCATTTTGTTAGAGATATGGTCAAAGATCGCAAGGTGAAGTTGGTTAAGGTAGAAACTTTGATGAATGTTGCAGATTTTTTAACTAAGGTTGTGAGCACAAAGAAGTTCAGATGGTGTTTGGAGTATATGGGCCTCATGGCCCCTAACAATTAATTTATTGTGTTGATACTCCCTTTGGTCTTGCAAGTGAGAGAATGTTGGGAAAATGGTGTCTCAACCTTGCATTTACATGAGGTTACTATTTATAGTAAGTTTTCATTTGAGCACGAAATGGTGCAAAATTCTCCCCAAAGCTTCAGATTGGCTAAATAAGCATGCTGGTAAATTTCATTGCAAGATAATAGCTAGTTTTGAAGATATTAAAGTTTTTGTTTTTGAAGGGTTTGATGAAAGGTTTAAATTTAATTTTGAGGACTTTAGACCCTCCAAAATGCCTTGAAAAGTGGGTGTAACCGATGCAAAGGGTTAAGAGGTGATGGAGCACTTCATGATCTTTCCAATGCATCAAACAGTTCGTCAATTAGGCACCCGGTTCACAAGTTATGGCCTCCAAAAGTTTGGACTCCCGAAATAGGAAATATAAAATACATTAGACACATAAATGAGCTATAAAAGGGAGGAACACATGTTGATGTGTTTTTTGACATATCATAGGAAATCTAGAATGGAGATAAGGTTGGCTCTACTTTATTGGGTGGTTTTAGCCCATGGTTTTGTAATACCATTTGATAGTTTCTTGTATTGTATCTCCTATTTATGAGGTGCATGAGATAAAGGTTGTGTGTAAGAGTCTTATGGATATTGAGTTACCTCCAAATCTTTGATTAGTGGTACTCCTATGAATAGATTCCTCTATAAGTATATTTTAATTCATTAATTATTGTTGAATAATATATTGAGCTGCTTTTGGAGTGGGGCTTTTCTCTCGAAAGGGTTTTACCCATGTAAATCACTGTGTTGTGGCATGCATGATATTATGTTTATTTCTATTAAGTTTATGTAATTGTAATGATCTGTAATTTTCTTTTGCATTACCCTCCTCTCAAGGTTAGTATAGGAAATTGTTCCGCTACTTAACTTCCTTACAACAATCTTATCAGCCACTTCTGGTTTGTTAATGAGTTCTACCCATTCATCCATAATCTTTTCTAAATCTATTAATTATTTTGTGATCTAAAGTGGAGCTGAATTTTCCCTTTCTTGATATGCTTGAAACAATACTGATGTAAGATGAGAGAGCCTTAAGATAAACATCTCCTACATATATTGCGGGGTTCTAATTGACTTTATTAGGGACAACCAGGTTATGAAGGTAAAACTCACACCTTTGATTTTGCATGTTTGGCATTTCTCTTGATAAGATATTAAAAACGATCTAGGTGCAATGATGGAGTTAAAAATATCACCAGTAAGTTGACTAATCTAAAAACACCAATTTTTATCTTGGAAGTATAAAGCATATACCTAGGCTAGTGGTTTGCAAGTCCTTAGCTGATTTGCTAAGTTGGCCATATTTTTCAACCAAACTTCCAATTTCTTTACCTCTGCATCTTTTTCTTCCAATCTTGCCTCATACTCGACCTTATTTTCTTTCTTTTCCTTCTTCCATTGTTGTTTAAACTAGTCAAATTTCAATTGTGCGTGGTATAGAGCAAGTCTAAGGGTTAGCATTTGTTATCCTTAATTTTGGCTTGCTCAAAATTGTGGGACAACCCCTACAAATTTGTCCAATTTGTAGCCCATGTGTTCTAAGCACGTTGATCGGGGTAAAATTATGTTGTCTTCGTTTATGAATTGACCCTCGAGAAATCATCTTGATTTGAAGTCTCAATTGTCAATTTGAAAGATTGAACAAAATGCCTTTTTTAGGAGTTGTTTTATTTCACCTTTATTGATTTTGGTGTCAAATCGGGTCCTAAACCCAATTTTACACTTTTCTAGGGGTTTTTGGTGTCAAAGCAAGTCTTAAACCCGACTCTACACTTGTGTAGTTAGTCTTGGTGTAGTTTGGATCCGTAGACTTGAACTACACCTGTCTTGGTGTAGTTCAGATCCTTAGACCCAAAATACACTTGTCTTGGTGTAGTTTGGATTCATAGACCCGAACTGCACCCATCTTGGTGTAGTTCGGATCCGTAGACCTGAACTTCACCTATTTTGGTGTAGTTCGGATCCGTAGACTTGAACTGCACCTAACTTGCATTTATTATTGTAGTTCGGACTTGTAGGTCCGATCACCCAACCTTTGTTTTTCCTAAGTGTAGTTCGGGTCTACAAACCTGAAGCACACCCCAAATGCACATACATAAATAGGGTTTGTAGGCCCAATTTACACTTGTTCTACCATGATACGATGATGGTTTTTATAGCCCTAATAGCACCAAATTTAGCAAATACATGATCATGTTCAGTTCAAATGATCAAGATAGTTGACAATTATTTCTTATAATTGCTAATGTTTTCCCAATACTACAATGCTATTTAAATGTCAGAACCATCTCTAGGGAAAAGATAATGAAGTTCAAGAAGAAATAATCCTATCCACTCTTCCTCCCATCCTTAGTGGTATCAAACATCATGAACAACAAATGATTCTGAAATATAGGTTACCTGACAACAATATGAAGATTTTTTGAAGAAGGATGATCATAATAAAGATGTGCCTATGGACACTTAGTCATTTTTATGCATCTCTAGTGCAATGGCATTTTGTAATTCAAATCGACACCTCAAGTGTCATTCTATGTCTACACTAGTACACATATATGACTACATGTGTCCTAAGTCAAATAGAACTCTACTTTTGCCTTAGTCATAGTTAGTCGAGTTTTTCCTATTTTTGTTCATTGCAACTCCTCTATATATGAGGGTGCCCATTGTAATAAGGGATCTTTGGGCAATGCAACAAAACTCTACTGATTTGGGAAGCACTCTAAACTTTGTTTTTAGATGTAAATCAAATTGCAATCAATAAAAGAGACAAGTTGCTTTCAATATCTGTGTTAGAACAAGTTGTAAGAGTTCATTGTGAGTACTGTGGTGTTATTTGAAAGAGATTTAAACCCAATCTTATAGTATTTGAGCTAATTATTGTATTTATAATTAATGGTATGTTGTCAAACTTGATCTTGTAGTATTTGAGCTACTAATCATGTTTGAAGCTAATGTTTCATGCTCAAGCAAAGAGATAACTTGCAGTCTTTGTGTTATTTTTACCTTCTACGTTTGTGCATTTAAGGTGAAGTGTATATTGAAGTCTTTGAGCTACACGTATTACTTCTTTGTTCCTGAAGCTTTATAGGAAGTCATGGAAAGTCTTTGAGCTTTCATGAGCTTCTTGGTTAATTCTACTTGGTTGTACTTGAAAGTTTACTATAAGAAAGAGTCATCTATTTGTAAAGGTTGATATGATAGTGATAAAAAGAAGAATTTGAGCTTTATTATTACTTTTTCATCCCAAAGTTATTTATAGAAAAAGGGAGCAATGGGAGGCTTTGTACTCTTATGGGCATTTTGCTTCCAATTAGCATAGATTCTTAAGATTATTGCAAGTTAAAATTGTTTTGTTGCTCTATTCTAAATAGAGAATGGGTAGATACTTACTCTGAAAAAAGAGAGTAAAGAAATTGTATGATCTTGGATTAGTGTAAACTTAGTAGGTAGAATAGTATTAAATTTAGTTTGCAGTAGAAAGTGGGAGCCTTCCCTTATAAGTAGGAGGGACCATATCTTTCCATCTGAGAGATATTGTCTCACATATTGTGGTGAAAATCCACATTTTGTAAGCCTAACCGAGTTTACAAAATTTTCACCCAACAATGTTGTAAGTAGTGGGGGTGTCATTGTTGGAAATTAACACTCATCTAGTGGCTTCTGACGATTTATTATTGGTTTAGGGTTGTCATTGATGGAAAATATTCATGGATATTTGATCTGGTAGTCATAATTCTTCTTAACCGGAAGAGGATGTTAACCGGTAGCCACTTAACCGGTGTTTTAGGAAGAACATAGCGGTTTTGGGTTCGGAAGCCTTTTGGTGATTGCGGTGCATTGAATTGTGTGTGGATTTACTGGCCAACATTGAAGCATCATTGTATTATTGTTTTGGTGATCCGCATTTATCTTTTGTGATCTGGTCAAGCCGACATGTGACTACACGTTGCACTAGCAGGTTGACATGGTAAATGATCTATTTTGTGATTGTCAGTATATAAGTTTGGTGTTGATGATATTTTTGTTGGATGGTATGATTGTATGCGAGTGAGTGGTGATCGAGAATCCATTTTGGCACAGTTTCATGTGCGCATTCTTGATCCGGTAGCTGACTGAGACAGTGAACAGGGCAAAATAGAGCATATCAACAGAGTTGACCTAGTCAGTATATTTGGCACTCAATTGGAACTCATCCAAGAATTGTAGATGTTATTTCAGAGTTCATTTTGCTATAATTCATCATTGTAACTAATCAGTAAAGCAATGAGCCTTCCGGGGTTGTAGCCCTTATTGTATTTGAGCAGTGAGCTCTAGGTAGTGTGCCTGAATGCTTGTGCATTCCCCATATTGTAATATTGTTTTGCTACTGGCCATAGTGGAATAATATTGTGGGTTCAAATCCCACTGTGTTTTTTCCCATTTGGGTTTCCACGTAAAATTTTTGGTGTTATGCTTTTGTGGTTGTTTGTTCTATGTTTCCGCACTTCAGTTTCATTTGTATGCTTCTAGTGGTTTAAAGTAAAGTTTGAAAATCTTCTAATTGGTAGATCACTGATTCACCCCCCCCGTCTCAGTGATCCCTGAATCCAACAATTGGTATTAGAGCCTAGTTCCTTTGAGGAATCTTAACTGCTTGAGGAAGGTCTAGGAGATTGACTGGATCGATTCTGGTTTTCAGAGACAACTCAATGTGGCACTTGAGGATCTTGATGCAACAAGAAATGAGATCAACTCCGTGAAGAGAAACCTGAATGTTGTTGATGACTTCATTAATAACTTGAAGGATCAAGTGAGCACATCAAGAAATAAGAGGAAGCAATTGATGGACAAGCTGAAGGAGAAAGAAGATCAAATCATGGAAAATCAGGGTAAAGTTGATGAATGTGATAAGCTTGAGAGAGAGAATGCTAGCTTGAAGAATGGGATGCAATCCATTATGATGAGACTGACTAAGGAGATTGAGAATTGAAAGAAAAATGAAGAGAATTTGGCACAGTCATTGAAGGAAAGAGATGATGAATGCTTTAGGCTTACCTATGAGAATGATCAGTTGAAGCTTGAGTTGATACAATCAAGGAATAATGGTCAACAACCTGAAAGACAAATTGTTGCCTTAAGGGATGAAATTGCTACTGCTAATGACTACAAAGATAAATTCAAAGCTAGCTCAACAAGGCTTGATGAGACACTGGAGAGTCAGAGACATTGAAAGGACATGCGAGGACTTGGATTTGAGAAAGGTGAATCCTTTGGATTTGGACCAAGCAATGCAAAAGTTGATAAAAAGAAGAGCAAGAATCCTTCGGTAAGACAACCTAATGCTCATAAATTCAATGGTAGATGCTTTACTCGCAACAAATTCGGTCATATGGAAAATCAATGGAGAAGTAGGATGAAAAATGGAATGAACAATATGAATAATGCTCCTACCTTTACCACTCAGTGCTTCATATGCAATAATTTTGGTCACAAGTCAAATATGTGTAGAGTAGTAATGAATAACTTCCAAAATAAGAGGTGCTATGATTGTGGGATGTTTGGACAGATCTCTAACCAGTGCAAGATGAGACCAAATCAGATGATCTTCAAACCTATGTAGAGAAATATTGTTTGTTGTGCATGCAACAAAACCAGTCACATTGCTAAGTACCTGCAGAAGCAAGAATAGTGCTTTGGTAGACAAGAACAAATTAGATGAGAAGGGAAAGGTGATGGTAGATGAGATCAAAGACAAACATGAGAAGATGTGGGTCAAAAAAGATGAATCTAAAGTAAATAATGGATCTACACCCGAATCCGATGCAATATCTTCATCCGGTAACTAGGGCTTTATGCCTTAGGGGGAACTTTTCATGCAGATTCTAAGAACCCCCTCTTCGGTGATCTGCAATTGATCCCAGAAGGTTGCATAAGGCTTAAATCACATGTGAAGATTTTATCTAGAAGTTTCAAAGAGTATTTGGTGCTCTGGTAAGCGACTCTATGAAAATCATGGTAACCGGTTGCAACATTTATTGCAAAGGAAAATTAGGTTTTTGAAGGATAAATAGGCATTTCAAAGCTTCATTTGTCACAATGTGATCAAGCAAATAATGCAGAGAAGAAGAGCATAGCTGTTTGGCGATTTCAATAATGATTTCAGCGACTCTAAAGTGAATTTCAGCACCTGGTTGCAAATCAAGGTATTTATCTGTTCATACTATTAGTTTTCGCAAACCCTAAATTTGAAATGGCTTCAGATTTTAATATTGCTACCCCATTGGTCATGGAGATTAAGGATATGACTAGACTTGTATTCAAGAAACACCCTTTCAAGTCTGTTGAAGACAATCTAGAAGGTGCATTTTATTCAGTACCCTACAACATCCTTCATAATGAAGATAATAGGGCATAAATACATTGTGATCTCGAGGAGCTTGGTAATGCGGATATGTTGAACCTGTATAATAAACACTTGGTGGATAATTTAGGAAATCTCAAACCAGAGTACAAAGTTCTTCAAGACAAGGGTTTTTTCCATTTCATCCATTTTTCATTGTTCGACAAAGAAGAGTGGATCTGGTACATTCTGAGTCGAGTTCATCATGAGTTTATATGCTTTGACAGGCCTCACAAAATCACTACGTAGGCAATTCGAGCTGTGACATTCTTCAATGATACTGATGAAGTACTTGGTCTGAGGAAGGTGTCAAATAACATAGTGATAGCTACTACTGGTTCCAAATTTGACAGCAGAGAAATGACCATAAATGGCATTCCAGAGCATGATGTGAAGTTTGCATCAATGGTGGTCGGATACAAAGTTTAACAGTCCAACAGACATAACTCTGCCTTCAGGATTGCCATTTACTATGCATATCAGATGTTGAAAGATGACAAAAGGTATGATCTGTGTACAGTCCTCCTGAATGAGTTGATAAGTAATTTGAAGAAAATTAAGCAAGATAAGAAGCAAACTTTCAAATATGGAACTCTTCTTATTTGTTTGGCCTTATATTTCCTGAATGATCAGCAGAGGTGACCCAGTCAGTATATATGGCACTCAACCATAACTCATACAAGTATTGTAGATGCTATTTCAGAGTTCTTTTTTTTGTAATTCATCATTGTAACTAATCAGTAAGGCAGTGAGCCTTCTGGGGTTGTAGCCCTTATTGTATTTGAGCAGTGAGCTCTAGGCAGTGTCCCTGAATGCTTGTGCATTCCCCATATTGTAATATTGTTTTTCTACTGGCCATAGTGGAATAATATTGTGGGTTCAAATCCCACTATGGTTTTTCCCATTTCGGTTTCCACAGAAAAATCCGGTGTTATGATTTCGTGGTTGTTTGTTCTATGTTTCTACACTTCAGTTTCATTTGTATGCTTCTAGTTGTTTAAAGTTAAGTTTGAAAATATGCTAATCGATAGATCACTGATTCAGCCCCCTCTTAGTGATCCCACAGTCATAAGAGCATATGCTTCCTTAGTAGGTGGCGACTCATTCTTTTGTAGTTCTATTAAAGCTAGGCGTGCTAGTTGTTTTGGTTAGAAAATAGGGTTTACAAGTTTATGCATACAAATAAGGAATTAAACCTACTTTCCAAGCATTGCATTAAAGATAGAGTGAACTTAATTGATCCAATCTCACTTTAAATATGAAATTGATAGGATGAAGATCAAATTCGCATCCCTTTGGGGAATTGATTTGAATGTGTATTAAAGGGTTTGAAATTGAATGCTAGATCTAGGGTCAAAGATGAAAAATTGACTTAAAATAACATGAACAATAACTTTTAGATGCAATATGCATACATAAAGTTAGATCTAAAGTAATAGAACAAAGAGGAACCTCTACCTAAAAATTTAGCTCAAAAGTGCGGAATCGGTATGCCAAAAAAGACATGGTCCCTAGCTATCAGACGCAGACAAATAAGAAACTTTCACAATTAGAATATTACTCAAGATTTGTTGCTTGAAGCTCATTAGAAATTCGTGGGAATATGATGAAAAAATTGTCCCGTTCCTCTGATTTTTCTCTTGCAAGATCAAATCTGATTGTCATCGAATTCTCTACCAGAATCTCCATCCGTAGCTCCTGAATTTATCACTTGCACACAAAAAGAAGGGAAATGGTGTTGTTGATAATAGTTTGCCTAAGTCAAACCCTGGGTTTGGAATTAACCCTTGAATTGAATTGGAATTGAACTTGAAATACTAAAGTAAATGATGAATGATATACCTCAGATATGCTACAATTGATAATGGTTAATGATGCAATGCTCTTTGAGTGCAATCACAAGTGTTGATTCAATAACATGACTTAGTATGTCATGAACATGAATGACCTAATCAAACACACATGTCTGCATGAAGATTGATGTAGATTTGTTGCACCATGATGCTTGAAGGATATGGTGGGATGAAATGTTTCCTTGAATGCTTGAAGATGCTTGATGTGGATGCACCATTGATGACTTTATCATGTTAGATGAAAATGAATAGGAAGAATGTTCTTATATAGGGTTCCCAAGGTAATTTACATATTAGGTTGACTTCCAACAGTCAATTTGAGACACCGAGAATCAAAATCACCAAGGAGGGAAAGTGCACTAACACATTTAAATTAGGTCATGTTTAAGGAGGACTAGGATGCCCTGGGCATCATGGTCCAGAAAAATAGGGCACCCAAATGGGAAACCAGAGTGCACAATTTGAGACACAAGTTCCTCCATGCAAACACTGACATCAGATTTGAGGTGAAAAAAGGTAGAAATAGACCTGGGAGAGAACTAAGATGGGACACACTAGAACTTTTAGACAAATTTATTCTCATGTTCAGGAACTCAATTGGCTGATAGTTCTTCATACCATCCTCAATTTGATGGGAAAACTAAGGTTGTCAATAGGTATTTGGAAGTATATCTACGTTGTTTCACTTCAAATAAAAAAATTGGAATAGGTAGATTGGCTAGCACTAGCATAATAGTTGTATAACACTTCCATAGCTCTTAAAAAATGTCACCATTTATGGCACTATATGGATATCAACCTCCTTCCATCACATCATCATTGAGGCTATCAACAAGAGCTCAAGATGTGGAGGAACTCATGATTCATCAACAAGTAATTTAAGGACTTAGGGAGAGTTTGGCCATGGCATAAAATTGAATGACACAACAAATGGATCATCACAATGAAAGAAGCTTTGAAGTGGGGGATTGGGTGTTATTAAGATTGCAACCTTATTGCAAAGTTGTAAATTGCACCCCATGTAATTCCACGCTACATAAGCACCTCTGCCTTTAAGATGATTGGAGAACTTCTCTAGCTTTTTCTCACTCGCCCACTTGGCTTTCCTTGTCACCCTTGCTTTTGTCCTTTTTTTCTAACTCTATTGACTATTGAATTTGTGGACACATGCACATTGTAGAGAGGTCTGTACTCCACACTATTGTTCCACAAAATGCAGTTTGAAGATGGTCGTTGGAGTGTTATGCTTGCGATTGGAAGAGTTTGTAGCACCTCCTACATCATGCATCGACATCAGAGTCACTTATGGGTTTCTTTTTTAGCATTTCTAGGCTTCATTTTGTGATCTCTAACTCTCAAATCAATCTCTCAAGCATTCTCACACTTCAGTAACAAATTTGATCAAGCTCTCTAACAATTTACTCACTCTCCCATACATATTTTTTCTCTCTCGCATTCTAAAGTTTTCCCTAGGATCTCTTCATTACTTTGTGGTTAAGACTCCATCGTTGCCACCATTTCATGCTTCAAGGGGATTTCACACTTCTTTTTCTCTCTAGCAAGTTCTTTGCTTTTTAGGTGTAGAAGGGGAGTTTCTTCCCTCTTGCTTTTATCATTTTATTTATCTCTGTAGCATATATATTATTTTGTTTACTTTGTATTTCTCTTATCAATTTATCCATTATCTATCTTGGCTATATGTGGAGGTGGAAACACCGAAATGGGGGTCTGATTGTGATAGACCTCTAAAACACAACCCCAACATTTTTGTCTCTCTATTTTGTGTGCAGGTTGTTGAGAAGAGCTATCTTTGTTGGAGGTTCTATTCATGGACCCGTTGTAATATTCTTCTTCCTTTCCCCTATCTGTTTAGTTCTCTTTTATAGTTATTTTAATTTATATTACACATTTACTGCATTCATAACTCATTAAAACACATATCCAGTCACTTTGTATTTTTTGGTATGAAACTTCCTACCCTGTTGTCCACGACCCATGCATGTGTCTTTGGGAATAGAGTTAGAAAAGGTCACCAAAAGACCTCTCTAACTTACCCTTTCAAATTATGTGATCTACTATAACTCGACAACTATCATGCTTTGTGCTTATCATGAGTGGAGAGGTAGATTGAGTGATTCCTCGAGAGGTTGCCCGAGGCCTTTCAGTGTCGTTTACTTTTCCCCCCTCTACATTTGGGTGGACCTGATGTGAATTCCTTGTCTTTTGTTCATTTAATTTGTTTCAAAATAGTAACAGTTTCTCAAGAAAACACTTGTGTTGGCTATCCTTTGTACGCTTTTAAAGTTGTCACATCCTGACTAAGATAAAGAGTCACATTGTCATTGGTGTGATGGTTGATCCCACATGCTGAGTTGATGTCATCATGAAGGAGACTCTATTTATCAATGGTTTAAATAGAGCGAGATATGATGAGTGCCATGCCTTTGTTCGTACACATGATGGGTTGTTTGTCCCCCCCTTGGGTAATGTTACCTTGACAGTCGTTGTGGGACTGAGGCAATGTTGAGCACCTTCATTATCATTCCTGAGTTAGATCTATTTTGAGTTAAGATGGCTATCCCCCAGTTGATCGCCATGGAAGCAATCCCCTTGGTCATTCATAAGTGCTTGAAGTTCCCTAATGAGGGTACAATGCATGTTGTCTAGGACACTAAATATCAGCCGTCAGTTGCTCTTGGGGGATATTCATTAGAATATTTATGTCTCGTTCTAATTGGGCCTATGCTTCCCCATGGAGATTTTCTATATAATTTTTTTTATAAATATAAGACAAGGCAGTTGGCTCTTAAGTCAATTCAACCTACAGTTTCTTTACCTCCTACATCGGTTTTCACTCCTCCTTCCTTGTTTGCTCCTATACTGCAACATGTTGTGTCTTTTGCACCTTCTTCATCCCAGGCTAATGATAGACCCATTCCTTATGGTAGACCTCCTTGCCTTCTTAGGACTATGCAACAACCGATGGTGTCTTCTGATCTTACATCTGTACATAGTGCAGGCAAAGGAAATGCACCCGCGTTGTCAATGTCCATAGCCTACCCTCCCTTTGAGATTTTGATCATTGCAAATATCTCTTGTCCTGGCCGATATGATAAGGTTAGGAATTCATCTCAAGCTCATCAATCATCTCTAGCTCCTACATCACAGCTTCTCAGAGTGCCCCCTATTCCTCTGACTTCTCTTAAGAAAAATGAGGAAGGGTGTCTTCAACTGCACTTGTAGAGCATGTTTTAGTAGAACCTCTTGCCTCATCAGTTGGGACTTCTCTATCAACAATGACTCAGGAGGCATCTCCCATGGAGCATGATGCTACTGAGCCTTCTCAAACTTCCATTTTCAATTCACATTTACACTGAAAACAACTTGTGTGTGAGTGTAAGCGTCATCAGTGTGTGTGAGTGTAAGCATCATCAGTGGGTGATAGCGTAGGAACATGAAGCCATTTTGAGGCTTGAGGGTGAGTCATCGGTGCTCACTCCCACTCTTGCTATTTTTCATTCCTACTCCTGTTCTCATTGCTTCAATTGCATCTGTGCCCACTCTATCTATCGTGATGCCTCTTGCTACTATTGGGACCATTGATGAGACTCATCACAAAAGGGTATATGTTTTCATTTCTCTCTCCTTGGAGCCACCCCTTATCACTTCCTTACTAGATATCCCTCTATTTTCCTAGCCCATTAACATGTTGTATGTAGAGGTTGTGTCCAGTGCAACATTGTTTGCTTCACTCGCCTCACAACCTTACCTTCATTACAACTTTCCTGGGGCACTTAAACTTGCTATGGTTGATTGGAGACCTTCACCTCTACAAAAACCTAATAGAAAGTTTGGGCATGGCCTTGTTCTTGAGTTTCATCATCAGAAGCCAACTCTGACTACTTCTTTATCTATTTCTTTTCTTGTTTTAGTGCATGTTTCTTTGTTTGCATCTATTTTCCTTGCTGAGAAGGTTTCACCTTCTTCAGAGTTTGTCCCATCCCTCTTCCAGAGGTTGGTGGTACAACTCCTGTTTTGTCACATCGGGCCAAGTCACCCACCTCTTTTGTTGAGGGGCATTTGTGTCACTCTTTAGAGGATATCTCGGTGTTGTCCATGATCTTTACATAATTGTTGTCTCTTGTCTCATAGGAGCTCTTGGATGAGAATATGGAAGCTACATCATCCTTCGCTCTTGTTGCTAGTGAAGCGCTTGATGTTGCCCTCATGGTTGTCCCTCTTTGTGCTCATCCTCCCTCCCCATATTATCAAGATTGGGAGGAAGATGATCTAATGGTGGATGACTACTAGGACAATACCCTTCTTATCTTGTGGATCAGAGCATACTTATTTGTGTTCGCCTGTGCTTGCTTTACATGTTTTGTGCCCCCCTTGAAGGACCCAAGTTACTTTGTAGGCACTTGGAAACAAGGGGTAATGAATGGCTTTATATGTTTGTACTCCCTTGGAGGAGCCCAGTCACTTTGTGGGTGCTTGGAAATAGGGGTTTTTATGTCGTGACCTTCCTCTATTTGTTAATCATCATTCTTCTATTTGTCATATCTTGAATTTCAATATTCAAGGATGATACAAAGCATTGGGGGCATTTAGGCTCTTTTCCATGTTGACTCAAATTTTATTTTATCATTTATCTTCATTTTCCTTCTTTAGATGGATGAAAACTTCAAAACCATGATGAATAAATCATAGGAAGTCATATGCATGATTTGCTTTTACTATTGTGAGTTCTTCTAATGCCAAACTATCAAATCTATCATCTCTTTGTGTTTTTGTTGATATTATGGGTTTCATATGTCATTTGTTGCAAGGTGGCATTCCATGGAAACATCTCATTATGTTGAAGTGCCACATCTCTTATTCTTAGAATGACATGCATCCAACACATACCATTCTAAGACGGGGGCTATCATATCTCTACATGTCTGTATTTGCACCATGCTTGTCTCAGTATCTATTTATCTAATGATCTCATATCATATCTTGTATCTGATGCCTTCATGGGGGTCAAACCACTATCTAATTGATCTTCAATTGTCCTATCCTATGACTATCTAGCATAACACAACTTGCTACCATTCAAAAAAAATATTTTTATTTCAATAATCACTATCTCACTATCTTTGTGTTTGATTGTATTATTTTTGTATCAATTTTTTTGGTTTTTCATCTAACATGTTTATCAGTAGCTAACATGTTTGTGATGAAACAACCTAGCAGTATCTCATGAAGGCTTAGGTATATTGCTTGGGGGAAACTCCGTACAATTGAAGGATTCTTCTTCCCCTTTGTATCTCGGTAAAACTTTTTAACTCCTTGTCCTTTAGATTGTATCTCGTGATAATGACATGCTCGTTAAAGTGAAGGGAAAATGTAACGTCATAAATTGCACCTTGTGCAATTCCACGCTACATAAGCACCTTCATTTTAAGTTGACTGGAGAACTTCTCTAGCTTTTGCTCGCTCTAATTACTTTATCACCCTTGCTTTTATCCCTTTTTTTTCAAATCTATTGACTATTTGACTTGTGGATGTAATACCCTAAAAATGGTCATCTAAACCATGAACCCCTAATCTCGACAACATCACCAAGGTCTTAACCAAAGGTAATTTAAATAAATCTTGAGCACACAATTAATTTCTAAAAAATCATCAATGTCACATAGCAAATTAATCACTCAATATTAATTAAATATTTATTTAAGTAATTAAATCATTCCAAGTAAATCATTTAAAACAATTATCTTATTTATTTTAATTAAATATATTTTGCATATTTAATTAAATAAATCAATTTGCCATTAAATCATTAAAAAAGAGGAATTAATTTGAAAAATAAATCAAAATTGCCATAAATCTTCAAAAAAGGAAACAAAACAAGAAAGAGGAATTGGAAATTATGAGCACAAATCTTCAAAAAAGGAAATAAATCAAAAAAAGAATTAATTAACAAAAAAGAATTAAAAATTGAGAAAAGAAATCAATTGGAGATAATCTTGAAAAACAAAATAAAAATTGATAAATAATCTCAAAGAAAGCAATTAAAACAATTGAATCTTAAAATTGAATGAAATAGAGAATAAATCAGTTTTTTCTTGATTTTATCTTAATTTTAGTTCAATTTCCTTTAAAATTGAGAAAAGCATCCAATCACATCAATTCACCTAGATTGTGCTTCCTCTTGGAAAATCTTGACCGCTCATCATCATTTGATCTCAGCCTTTGGTTTCTTTCTGAATTTTCTATAAATTCAGGCTCTCATCTCTCATTCAAAAAAATCCTGGAGAATATATTATTATTATGTTGTTTTTGCTCTAGGTTCATTGATATTTGTGCATTCAGATATTCATATATTAGTTATTGCATACATATTTAGATCATTTATCTCATTTATTGCTTAAATCATGTTAATTTAATCTTGCATTCATCTAGCTTAAATCCATGCTCATATAGATTAAAAATCCTTCGTTTAGGTGTTGTCTAGTCACTGGATAACTTAGCAATCTGAGAGCAATCTAAACTCGCATCTACTAGAAGGCAATTGGTCGATTTGTTATGGTTTTCATATTCATGCTTATATCTGTCTAACCATACATGTAATGACTTAATTGAAGTGTTGTGTCTTGCAGATACAGGTCCACTTTTCACACACACATTTTTGGCGCCCACCATGGGGCTCGAACCCACAACTACAAGATTTCTAATGTTTCTTGAACAAATTTAATGTTTGGTTTTTATAACTAATAAACATGTGTTAAATTTGCAAATAAAAATCTTTCTTTTTGCTTGTTCTTCTATGAAAGTCAAAAATGGTCTTGGTTTGGAGAGCATAACTTTTTATTGAATCGTTGGATCTAAACCAAGTTTTGATATTTTGTTGAAAACCAAGTTTTATACAGTTTCACCGTAGCGATTGTCTTAAAAATGTTGGGTTTGAAAGTTATGAACGACAGAGCGAAGTACTATCATTTTACTTATTCTTCTATGACAGTCACAAATGGTCTCTGTTCGGAGGGAATAACTTTTTATTGAACCGTTGGAGCTAACCCAAATTTTAATATGTTTTGTAAAATCAAGTTTTCCACATTCCCACTGAAGATATTTTCCAAATCATTTTTGGTTCAAAAGTTATAAACGACAGAGTAAAGTACTATCAAAACTGTCATAACTAGGATAGTCATGAAAAATGGAAATTCTTGTTAGATTAGTTTAATTTACAGTTTGCATGATAGAATTTTCTTTTGATGATTTTTTTAATGTTATTTTGGGAACTAATTTTGGGCTTTTAATGTTTGCAGGACCTTGTCAAAGAATCTATCAATCAAACATACGCCTGCCAAAGAATCAAGAAGAAAATGACTACTTACATATTGGTTTTGTAGGTTGCCTAAGGAGAATCGACTAAACATCGTGTATTCATTTAGTATTTTCTTAGGCACTTAAATTGCTATCTGGTTAAAGAACAAATCTATCTTTCGTGTTTTCAAAAAAATCTGAGAGGTAGGAGAGTATGCTCGTCTTTTATAGACAATAAAAAATCTAGACCCTCGAAGCTTTTTTCTAAGTTTTGAGATTTGTGTACCTTTAGCGGGCCTGTCATAGTGCAAAAAAGTAATCACCATGTGAGAACGACCCAAGTGAGTATAGTTGGACCTGAGCATTCCAACTCACTATAATAAATAGGCCTTTGGTGATTAAAGTCTCAGAGGATGGGATTATTTGAGTTTTCTCTTTGAGATCTCTCATATCGAGCATTTTGTAGGGCCTCGTGGTCTCAATCACGTTTACGTGACTACAACTTGTTTTGGTACCTTGTTGGGCGATAGGCCTCAATCATGCTTGCGTGACTTCAAGGGGTAATTTCAAACAGATTTCTTGACTAAGAACTATAAGATTAGAAGCTACCCGATTCACCTCTGAAAGGTTGATAATCTTTGTGCAAGAGAGATAGTAACTCTCCCAAGACACTTGCCATAGTGTGCCCCCATTAGCGTTTGGAGTCGACTAATACAACATTGAGAATCCATTGCATGAGACTCAGCGGCCGTATTCTGATTAGCTATCGGGTGTGTACCTAAGTCAACAAGCAAAGGTTTTCTTCTCTAAGCCAACTTCCATAGGGTTAGCGTGTTGTGATTGAATTATTATATATCTTGCATGTTTTCTATGTTTTCATCCCTAAAACTAAAACTGGAGAAAACAAATCAAACAAATCAACAACTTAGTGATCAAAACTCTGTTCTAGTCCAAAACTGGTCCCTGTCAGTCAACAAAAACTTAGTCCTTATCAAAAACTAGTAGTCGTCAATCATTGAAACTCTGTGTGTCAGAATCTCATCTCTCTCCAATCCTCTGTTGTACGGGTCTCTGATTTTGCCAGTCTAGAATAGTCAAACCTATCTAAAATAGTCTACAATAAGCCTAAAACTGGTTATCATCCTCCGGAGCATAAACAACCTTGATAGTGTACCTATGCCATTGCGTTGCACGATTTTGTCAATCATCTCTCAGCTAGTTCAAATAAACATCTTATAAAACCTAAGTTAACTTAGATAACATCTTACACAAGATAGATCATTCCTGAAACCAGACCAGATCTTAGTGACTTCTCTCAATCACTACGTTAAATGAACAACTAGCTACAATTTGATCTTGACTTCTACAACACATCTATCTCTCGGTCCTATCGGTTGTAAATGCCTGTTCAAACCAGAAGCTCTTCTAAATTTTTTTGACAAAAGTAAGAATATCATGGATACCTTAGCTCACATTCCCATGGCTACCTTGGCTCAAATGCTTCAAGATATCAAGAAAGAAATATATGACATAGAAATCCAACAAAATAAATCAATGACTCCATTTGAAAAGCAAATGCATGATATCAAGAGTGAGAAACTTCGAGGAATGCTAAAACAATTATATGATTTGACAATCAAATACCAACAAATAATTGACGATCAAAAGCCAAATCTCAAACAAGATCACAAAACACCTTCATCAAGACAAAAATACATCTATTCCCTAGATAGACAATTTACACCTTTGGGGCAATCTATTGAGTTAGCTTTGGAAGAGCTTCTTAAGAACAATCTTATCATATTGCCTAAAAAGACCACATGGGGATGTGCAGTTTTGAGTAGTTACTGTGTATATCATAGGAATAACAAACATAAGACTTCAATGTGTATGGAATTAAAACATAAGATTCAAGATCTCCTTGATGATGGTGTCATTGAAATTGAAGATCCTAATGACTCACCTAAAGAAAAAGAAGGAACTACTTCTAAGCATGATAAAAATCATGAACCTATGTCTAGCAAGGCTCCATATGTAGCCTTCATCCCTTCCATGATGTCTTCATCTCCTAAAACTTCTCAGCAACAATCCATACTATCTCCTTCAAACAATAAAACTTCTCATGTTTACCTTCAAGGGCTATCTCCTATGGAAATCCAAGTTAATGCTACAAGTTCCTCTAAAGATTTAAAAATCCCAGATCCTATGCCATCATGCACTCCAATTCCAAACATACCCACTCTAGAGAGTCCCACTCAAAATGCTTCCCCATCATGCCAAAATATGGAGACCTTCCAAGAATCCCCTATGCCTATCAAAAACACTACCTCATCCTTAGAAATGGCTTCATGTCAAGAGGAAAATCTAGAAAATAAAAAATAAGTCCTACCATAAACCAAGATCAAGACACCAAAACTCATCAATCCTATCTAATGATTGAAAATGATCCTATTTCCCTAGAATCCCATGATGATCCACTTATACCTTTCCATTTCTTCCAAGATGACCCCATTCCATCTCAAGAACAAAGCATCCTTCCAAATCCCATTCCTAATCCACTTTCTAAGCAAGATCATGATGCCTCTTCCACCTTTTCAAACAATCATATTCAAAATGAAGAGTCAAACATCCTATCCAATGGTCCTCTTCCATGTCAAGATCAAAGTATCCATTCATCTCCTTGTCATAATCCTCCATATTCACCTCAAGGATCCATCATGCCTACAAATCCCTCTCACGATCCTATCATTCCCTACATTCCACCTCCATCTCATAATGGACTCACGCTTTCTTTCCAAAGCAAAGTGTATCCTACAAGTCAAAATATTTATAAAGGCAAAGGGGTATATCTCAAAAAGCAAGAACCCCTCCATATTAAAGAAAAAGTTAAAGGTCATGGCCTCAGGGACATTTCTCAAGATGTTGATATCTCTCATAAATCCTACATTTCTCTAGTTAAATCCAAATACATGCCTTCTCCTTCGCACCTTCCATCCATTCTAGGTTCCTATATCCCTCCATCCCTTATGCGAGATCAAGAAAGGCACACATCTTTGAGTACCTTCCATCCATCTAAAAGACCTCCATATCATTCCTATCTATCCACACATCTCCCTCCAAGCAATTTGGATGCCAAGCATAAAAGTCATAGGTCAAGCAACCCACATGTAGTCAAGGATCAACATGTCCCATCTAATCGACATGTCAAAACAAAGCAAAATATGATCCAAAAAGGAAAATAAAAATACAAAACACCACAAAGGCCAACAAAGAAAGAAGAAAAGCCAAAAGTTATATGGGTTCCTAAGGCACTTGTACAAGCAATGCGCTCTAAGGAACTACAAAAGCATGAAAAATCAAAAACCATGTGGATCCCTAAGCGGCTGCTTGAAGCACAACAGTCTAAAGAAAAATCAAAATTGGCATCCAAAATTGTTGTTCCTCCATCCAAACCTTCTGAGTCTATTCCTCCATCACCTCCTTCATCCATTTTGGGTTCTTATGCCCCAAAATTTGTAACCTTTCCTCCATCCAAATCTCAAAATCTAAGATTCACTTCTCTTCCATATGTCCACCATCCCTCAAGATGTGTGCCAATGTTGATCCATCCAACATTTCCATCTCACCATACACAATTCTTCCAACATCCCATCCATTATCCAACATCTCTTTTTCACCCTTCCATCCCTCTTATCCAATCCTTTGCATAAATCCTTGCCCTAGTTTCATTTCATTATCCTGCCAACATCTTTGAGCATACCTTCATAGCCATGGTCTATTGAAACTCATATTCCAAGGGTACCATCCAAATAAGCGAGATGATGGGGTCCTTCTTCCATCCCCTATCATGACTCCAATATCTTTCAAAAAAAAAAAAGTTGAAAAAGTGAAAAAAAAAATCAAAAAAAGAAGTAAAGAGAAATAAATCCGTCCTTGTGTGAAAACCACTTCTTGTGGCGCCTTGGGCAAGTACCATGATGAAAACTTGGCAAATAGGCATCATGCATAATCCATTATCCTTTTTCACTTTACACTGGGGGCGAGTTCCATCCATGTACATTCATCTATTATCCTTCTTGCATCTATTATCCTTCATCCTCCATTATCCCTCATTCGCTCTATCTACATTTATATACCTTTTCCACCTTTGATCTTGACAAGGTCAAGGATCCTTGCAGGCTTCATGTGTCCTATCTATTACACTTGATCCAGACCCTTTATCTCCTATCCATTGCTTGCTTACATCCTTCATTACCACCTTTGATCTTGATTATCCTATTTGTCCCCTATCCAGATCTTGATCAACACTATGGACAAAATGCAAAAACATGATTTCCACAAACCTCTTGACACGGCCACTTCATTGGACCATATGGCTTAGTTATGCTATATCCTTGCCTTACATCACTATATCCTTGCTTTACATCGCTAAAATCCTTGCTTTACATTGCTATATCTGGACCCTGTGCTTGGATTAACATTGTGAGATAGTCCTTGAAAGTGTCCGCCATCATTCTCTTATCCATTCATGTACTCAAAATCCCTTTTTCCTTGCTAGACACTAGGGGCAAACATTAAAAAATCCTAAAAAATCAGAAAATGTCCTTAACAAAAATTCTAAAAATCATAAAATTTCTTGAAAAAATCCTAAAAATCAGACAAAGTCCTAGAAAAAATCCTAAAAAATAGAAAAAGTCCTGAAGAAATTCAAAAAAAGAAAAAAAAAGAAAAAAAGAAAAAAAAAGGGAAAAAGAGAGAAAATGCCTTGGTGAAAACCTAGTAAACAGGCACCTCGGTAAAAAAAAGAAGAGAGAATCTCTGCCAAGAAGGTGAAAACCTGGTAAACAGGCGCCTCTTGTACTCAAGCGCTCCATCTATCAACGCAACGTTGACATTCCCGCTTTCCTATATATTTACTTTCGCTTGTACATATTTCGATCACTTTTGTGACATCCTGGTTTGTTGGAACCCTCATGGCTTGAAACCGATCAATGTCCTAGTCTTAGGTAATCAATAGAGCACATTACATGTCCTAAACAATATCCACCAAGTCATCTTTACGTCAGTGATACTTGGTCGTCCACTCCAAGTCAGTCACCTGTCTCCTAACTACTAAAGAGTTTTATCACTGAGTAAACAAGCAAAACAAAATTGAAAACAATCACTAAACAATTTGAGCTATGAATGAAAATTTGCTTTGCATGCTGTCTTTTATATTAGTTTTTGATTATTATCCCTTTGAGTAACTAGAGGAAGTCTATCATGACTAAGAGAAGCAAGGATTGGGGACATAATACTTTCTTGTTTTTTGCTTGTAGGAATGATCCCAATGATCTAGAAACATCTAAATTAGCTGGGTGTCTGTGATAAGAGCCTTCACATCAAGGTGGAATTGCCTCACATACCTCGACTCTGCTTATTTGAATGCTATAGGGAGGTCCATATAATTTCTTTGTCTGGTTTGAGGGAATTTCTGATAAATACTAAGAGGGGGGGGGGGGGGGGGTGAATTAGTATGCCAAAAATCTCTGTCCTTAAACACTTAATCAGTCTGGAGATGAACCGGTAAAATAGTTTAACAGACAGACCGGTTATCACACATACAAACCAAAATGCAAATAAAGCATTCACCCACAAAAGCAGTACAACCATAACACAAGATATTTGACGTGGAAACCCAAATGGGAAAAACCACAGTGAGATGGAACTCACAAGTCACTATCTGCAGAATAGAAACCAGACCGGTTAAGGTCTTACAATGTTCTTCACCAGAACAGATCCTGTTAGGAATCTCAATCTCTGTTAGGAGATAAGTCTGATTAAAGACTACGTTGCTAGAGGATTTTGGATTCACAGAAGTGAACCACCTTGTTAGAGGATTTTACAAAAGGTTTTTGGGCCTACCCGGTTAAGGGCTACAGACTTGTCAAAGATGTGAGTAATCAACAAGTGTTTGATCTATCTAATAGCACAAACTGCTTGGTTAGATCTAGTATAGCTCACTGCTAATGCGTTCCAACATTACTTCAGTCTTCTCTATCTCTCTCTTAGTTACAACTTGATCTTCTCAGATAAGATCGCTCTTACAACAACTCAACAACCACCTTAAACCCTAGTCACAACATAAACCCTTTTTGCAACAACCTAAAACCCCATACATGATGTCCTTTTAAAGGAATCTGATTTCATGTCGGTCCAATAAGATTACATTACAATTTCCTAGGTTTAATGAATCTAGACATACTCAGTAACATGACACAAAAAGCACCATTAGTGTGTCGACATCGTCAAACAATCGGTGGACTAGTAACTCATCACAAAATGCTAGTTGGTAACTCATCACAGAGTATTACCGGTTCATACAAAATACCAGTTGCTGGTTTGACAAATGAAGACTGGTAAGAATGTGTTGTGCCACTTAGCTCCCTTGTACCGCTTGAGATCTACGAACCACTTGGGGTTGACATGCCGCTTCAGACCGGAAAACACATTCTGCAAAATCACCAATAGTCTAAAGACTAGAATACAACATACCGATTGGAACAGATACCGGTTGAGCTCTAGCTCATACATATAAAGGGGATCTCAATACAAGTGTGTGTCCATCAATGACAATCACAACATAAACATAAAAAATGCCAACAATTTCTTTATTGTGCAGTTCGGGTCCATGCATAATCTGTCCAAGGATATGAACGAAAAAAAGGGTCATTGCGGACAAGATAATTAATATTGCACATGAAAAGAAAGGAACTCTAATCTGCTTGCTATGGTTGTAAAATGCTCAATGATGATAATTAAGCTTTCCAAAGTCCAGTGACTAGGTTTAGGATTGCATCTCATCTTGCATTTTGCATTTTATGAATTTAGAGTGATTTCAGTATGATAACAATAATCTCTTTATTTTCTAAATGAGAGTTGGAAGCTTCATCATTTCTTAGCTAAGTGGTCTCTTTTCATCATTTCTTCGATTGAGTACTTGTGTTTTGAAATGTTTAGTTGCATCCATAAGCATCTAATATAGATTCATACATCTCATTATCACTTGTTTGGATGAAGAAAAATAAACATTTGCATTACTAGTTACTCATTCTCTTCATTTATTTGCATCATCATTTATTTGCATAAAAAGAAACAAAAATAAACACCAATATTCCTTTTGCATTCATTCATCCCTACTGAAAAGATATGCATACATATTGAATAAAGCATATAGAACAACATCTCATAATCAATCAACACAAGTACGATGAAATCAAATCAAGAGCTCATAAATCGACTGTCTTGAGTCCATTTTCGGGATCGAAATCAAAATCTGATGTCAATTCTCTCATCAAAATTTCATGATGTTGACCACTTAGCGCTTTCATTACAAACTCATTCTCTCTTCTAATTGCGCTCAATTTCTCATGAATCAATGCCAAATCTCAATTTAATTTCTATAAATCAACTTTGCGCTCAATTTCTTATCAATCAACGTAAAATTTTCAAAAATTCCTCTGAATCAATTTGTGCTCAAATCATTATTGTATGCGGGAAAAGCAGGTCAATAGAACTTGAAATGTGAAAAATGAAGCCGAAGGAGCCTTGCTCACACACCCACAGGACTTCTTGGTGCAATCTATGGAGTCATGAAGTATGGCTCAGCTTCCCAAGTTTGGTTCCATGGTTCTCTATCTCACAAGGTCCCTCAAACCAATTTCTTTGCTCTCATATCACTGAGCAAAGTGGTTTAGGGATGACAAATGCAAGAACGAGGGATGCTTTGGTTGATTTTAAGATGAAATGCATCCTAATCTATACATGATCCTATAAATGCAATAAACTAGATTATAATATGACAAGATTAGTAGCAAGACTATCCTAGCATGATATACAAGTCTATGATTAAGCTAAATGATAAGGAAAATACTCTAAACATGCATATTTAGATTAATTCCTGTTGAAAAGAGAGGCTAAATGATGAGCACAAATGATATATTGAAGCTTGGATGGATTTTAGTATAAGTATGATGCTAAATACTTGGATCATTAAAATGGAGGAATGAGAGCTCTATTTATAGCAAAAATAGGGTAATGGATGGCCAGGATTGAAAGAGATAATCAAGGGTTGAGTTTGAAAGTTGCTCAATCCATGTTCACAATTTTCACCAATGAAATGGTGACAATTGACAACATAGGGTTGGTTGAGAGGAGATGTAAGAAGCATTAAATGCTTGAGAAGACCTCATGGTTATCTTAGGAGGTAAGGGTTATGGTTAAGTTAGGATTATCCAATGGATAAAGGTTTTATCTAGAGGATAAACTCTTGTGCAAAGGATTAAGGATAACCATGGTCAAAGCAATATATGCTTGATGAGACCCTTGGGTTACATGGAGGTTGAGTTTAGGGAAATCCTTTAATCATGCTAGAGGGTTGAACTAACCATTAATGGTTTGGGAGACTTTCAAAGTTAAGTGGTTGAAGCCTTTAAGGGTTTTCAAAGACTTTGAGGGTTTGAGAAGTGACTTCCCCTTGCTTAGGGATGTGACAAAGTTTAGGAGATGGGTTAGGCTAATTGGAAACGATTAGAAGAGTCTAGAAGGTGGGTTAGGAATAGGGTTTAGGAAGCAAGTGGGAGATGTAGGATTTTGCAAATGGATGGAGGGATAATAAGATTTAATTGAATAAAATGAATTTAATTCAATTTGGTTGCAATTGGGGAAATTAAATAAATTAGATTTATTCAATTTAGGATAAATTATTTAATTAAATTCAAATTTAATTAAAAAGTGGATAGGAGATTTAATTGAATAAAATGATTTATCCTATTAAATGGTAAAAGAAGTCTAGCGAATTTAATTTAAATAAATGGAGTAATTTACTTAATTAAATAGAGGAATGTGAGTAATTCAATTAAATTGGATTTAATTAAATAGAGAAATGAGCATAAGATATTCATTTAGGAATATGGTCATTTTTATATGTCTACAATTATCATCGCTCAAAATTACCTATCATCATGTACCCTCGCTATCCTTCGATTTCACTCCCGAGGGGGCATACTCGTGACCTTATGACCTTACATCTTCAAATATCGAGAAAATTTTCAAATCATCATCGAAAGTCGAGCAAAACATCTTTTTCAACTAAAGAAAACCAATCAAATCCTCATCGCTAGGGGCATCTCAACTTCATCGCTTTATATCAAGTTGAGATTTCTCGATCATCTGAATCAAATCAATTTCTAGGGGCATATCAGTTTCATCACTTCATATCAAGTTGATATTTGTCTTCATCTGAATCAATCTCTTAACGTTAATCAGTTTCATCGCTTTTCATGAAGCTGATTATTCATTTAAACTCAATCAAGGGTTTAAAGAGTATCTTTGATCACATTCAATCTAAGCAGGTGTTCAGTATTCGTTGCTTTGGATCAAGCTGGATAGTTTATCTTTTCTCATCGTGTCTTGATCAATCAAGTTCAAGATTGATTTTTTATCATCACTCACTGTGTCTAGATCAATCAAGTTCTAGATCAGTAAGATCCGCTTCTTGATCAATCAAGTTCAAGTTCGGTATCTTTTATTTTCTATCGTTCCTAAGTTCAATCAAGTTCAGGATCAGTATCGCTTTAATCAGACTTCATTCAGCTTCATCGCTTCGAAACAAGCTAAATACCTCGCTTTCATCTAGTTCATGATCAATCAAGTTCAGAACTAGTATCTCCTAGACATCAACTATTCTTTGAACCAATGTGCTGCTCGCACATTAATTCAAAGAGGGGAAAATGTAATACCCTAAAAATGGTCATCTAAACCATGAGCCCCTAATCTCGACAACATCACCAAGGTCCTAACCAAAGGCAATTTAAATAAATCTTGAGCACACAATTAATTTCTAAAAACCATCAATGTCACATGGCAAATTAATCACTCAATATTAATTAAATATTTATTTAATTAATTAAATCATTCCAAGTAAATCATTTTAAACAATTATCTTATTTATTTTAATTAAATATCTTTTGCATATTTAATTAAATAAATTAATTTGCCATTAAATCAAAATTGCCATAAATCTTCAAAAAAGGAAATAAATCAAAAAAGGAATTAATTGACAAAAAAGAATTAAAAATTGATAAAATAAATCAATTGGAGGTAATCTTGAAAAACAAAATAAAAATTGATAAATAATCTCAAAGAAAACAATTAAAACAATTGAATCTTAAAATTGAATGAAATAGAGAATAAATCAGTTTTTTCTTGATTTTATCTTAATTTTAGTTCAATTTCCTTTAAAATTGAGAAAAGCATCCAATCACATCAATTCACCTGGATTGTGCTTCCTCTTGGAAAATCTTGACCGCTCATCATCATTTGATCTCAGCCTTTGGTTTCTTTCTGAATTTTCTATAAATTTAGGCTCTCATCTCTCATTCAAAAAAATCCTGGAGAATATATTGTTATTATGTTGTTTTTGCTCTAGGTTCATTGATATTTGTGCATTTAGATATTCATATATTAGTTATTGCATACATATTTAGATCATTTTTCTCATTTATTGCTTAAATCATGTTAGATTAATCTTGCATTCATCTAGCTTAAATCCATGCTCATATAGATTAAAAATCCTTCGTTTAGGTGTTGTCTAGTCACTGGATAGCTTAGCAATCTGAGAGCAATCTAAACTCGCATCTACTAGAAGGCGATTGGTTGATTTGTTATGGTTTTCATATTCATGCTTATATCTATCTAACCATACATGTAATGACTTAATTGAAGTGTTGTGTCTTGTACATACAGGTCCACTTTTCACACACACAGTGGACACCTACGCGTCGTAGAAACATCCACACACTGTGCTATCATCCTACGAAAATGCAGTCTAAAGGCAGCCATTGGGGCGTTATTCCTGAAATTGGTAGAGGTTTTAATGCCTCTTGCAACATGCATTGATGTCAGATTCATGTTCGAGTTGCTTTTATAGCCTTTCTGCGATTCATTTTGCAATCTCTAATCAATCTCTCAAGCATTCTCACACTTCTCTAATGAATTTGATCAAGCTCTCTAGCAATTTACTCACTCTCCCAAACATCTTTTCACTCTCTCACATTCTATAGATTTCTCTTGGCTCTCATAATTAATTCATGCTTGAGAATCCATCATTGCCACCATTTTGTGCTTCAAGGGGATTTTATGCTTCTTCTCTCCAGCAAGTTCTCTACTTTTTGGGTGTAGAAAGGGAGATTTTTCCTTCTTTCTTTTATCATTTTATTTATCTTTTTAGCATATTTATTATCTTGTTTACTTTGCATCTTGATTATCAATTTATCCATTATCTATCTTGGTTGTCCGTGGAGGTGGATACATCGAAATGAGGGTCTAACTGTGAAAAGCAAATTAAACACAACCCCAACATTTTCATCTCTATTTTGTGTGGAGGTTGTTGATAAGAGCCATCTTTGTTGGAGGCTTCATTCATGGGCCTGTTGTAATCATCCTCTTCCTTTCCCTTGTATTTTCACTTCTTGTTTATAGTTAGTTTAATTTTTGTTACACAATTACCACACTCATAATGTATTAAAACACATATCTAGTCACTTTGTATTTTTTGGTATGGAACTTCGTACTCCATTTGTATGTGATGCCAACACATTGCACTGTCATCCACAAACCGTGTGTGCATCCTTGGGTAGATAGCTAGTGAAGGTTACCAAAATATCTCTGTGACTTGCCCTTCGGGATTCTATGATTGAAACTTTGTGATCTATTAACACTTGATAACTATCAAGCTTTGTGCTTATCCTGAGGGGAGTGGTAGATTGAGTGAGTCCTTGAGAGGTTGCCTAAGGCCTTTCGGCGTGGTTTGCTTTTTCCCCCTCTACACTTGTAAAAAATATCATTGAAAAAACAAAAGGGTAATAATAAGCTATCACCAAAATATTATAGCCCATACCAGACCATGCAAAAGATAGGTAGTGTTGCCTACAAGTTGAAGCTACCTCCAACAACCAAGACACATCTAGTTTTTCACGTTTCTTATTAGAAGAAAGTAATAGGAAATAATATCACTACACAAACAATATTACCAAAGCTTGATGATCTAGAGTTCATTCTAAAAAAACATGTATAAAGAATCTGAGGACTAGAATACTCAATGAATATCTCATTCCATGGAACAATCTACTAGTTGAAGATGTCACATGCCAAGATGAAGAGTTCATTAAGAAGAATCCACACTTCGTTACAATTGAGGACAATCCTATTTTGAATTCGGGGGGGGTGGGGTATGTCATGTCCTTAATCTTAGAGTATACATATGGTTATGAGTAGTCGGCTTGTGGCTACCTTAACTCCTTATTAGGTTATATTATCTTTACTATACTGCTGTTTATTTGTTTAGGTCAGCCTTGGGCCTATATAATCATATTTAGGTTAGTCTGGGTGATATCCTAGGCATAATTAGGGTATATATAGGAGGTAGTGAGTCTTATTTTATCATCATATTGTGAAGTGTGTTCTCACTAGAGAGAGGTAGTGAGTCTTATTTTATCATCATATTGTGAAGTGTGTTCTCACTAGAGATATTTGGAGGTTTGCCCCTCGAAGTGGCTTATTACTTTTAGCTATTATAAAATATTAACAACATATTTCATATTATCTTCCTCATTTGTGCTAGTTATTCCACTACATCGGGACATTGAACTTTCTAATTTTGGTAGTGTAACACTCCTCTGTGTGATGTTGGGATGATTTCCTATTTGTATAACTTGCCATTTTACCTCATTTTATCCTCTATTGGAACTCTCTATTGGCTATTCTTGAATCTCTCACATTTTATAAACTTCTTGAGCATTCTCATAGCATACCAGTCCACCATTGTTGCATTTCTTCCATTCAAAATTTTACCACCTTGGTATGCACCATTTTTGAGACATTTAGTGAAGTCTTACCATTTTGAAGGTCATTGTTGTTCTTCATTCTAGCAAGTTGCATTACTTCTGGTTTCAAATGAGGGTAACTCTTTGGGTTTTTCTATTTGATCTTTCATCTTTCTATTAACATATTGTTCATTTTTATTTGTGTCTATTTATCTACAATCCCATCTAAGGTTGTCTATGGAGGTGGGAATACCAAAATGGGGGTTTGACCGAGGCAAACCTCTTAACACAACCATGCATTATTTTGTCTTGGTCATATGTGTGAAAGTTCTAGTGGAGAGTATTTTCACCTTTCTTGGAGCTTCATTCATGGTTTGTAGGTGATAATCCTTTGCTTCCTCCTTATCATTTCATTGTTGTAATTATGTTTTCTATTTATCACATTTTATATTTTCATAGCATTCAGTTCTCAGGATAGGGTAGAATTCATTATGTACTTTCCCATAATAGCCTCTGTGTTCTATCCGTACAGGATGCTTACACACTGCACTGTCATCCTAGACCTGTGCATGCATACTGTACAATGAGCTCACAGAGCTGCCTGGAAAGTCTTTGGGACTTGTACTTTTGCCTTTTGGGATCTAAATATTTTAATTAATTAGTAGAGCTGGTTAAACACTCATTTTATGAAACAGTGAACAAGCTTAGAGGATGTAGTAACCCGAGGGTTTATTCCAAGTGGAGAGTTGAGGCTCAAATCCTCAAGGGGTTTGATTATCCTTCATATTAATTTTGCCTTTTGGGATCTAAATAGTTTAATTAATTAGTAGAGTGGGTTAAACACTCATTTTATGAAACAATGAACAAGCTTATAGGATGTAGTTACGCGAGGGTTTATTCCAAGTGGAGAGTTTAGGCTCAGATCCTTGAGGGGTTTGATTACCCTTCATAGTGGTTCATTTTTCACACTCTACACTTTTGTTTTGAGAAATTAAACTAGATCTTAGTGCCATAAATTTGGCACAATTTATTTGACCATTGCATCACTAATTATCCCTTTGACATGAATGACATTATTCCAATAATATCCCACTTTGTCATTGATGACAACCCTTATAAGAATAAATCTTTGAAAGTAACAAGTTGATTGAAAAAATACCCCTAATTGTAATGCTCCCCCACAATCAAACTTCTCTCCCTTTAACATCAATGACAAAAGGTATGTTCAATATTTTCACAAAGAATCTCCCTATTTCTAAAATCAATGTTAGTGTGAGGCTCATAAATCTCATGCATTAGTTGATCTATCTTTGGATTGTCTTCTCCATGTGGCTAAAGGATAATACAATAATTACTTCCCCTTGAACATATTCTTCGTCTAAAAATCTTAGAGACTAAATGAGACTGATATTACTCCCATGTAGAATCTTTCTCTTTTGATCTCGCTCATCAAGTAGAGATTGCTTGTCATTATGTTTGCATTGGTAATAAGTTTTCTAGACCTTCTTTCTTGGATCTTACAACCACTAGGATGAAATGTGAGAGCATACCCTTGGCCACACAATTTACTCACTTAAGAGATTATGCTTTAATCATTCTACACATAAGACATCCTTAGTTCTTGTCTTATCATTATCCAAGCTAAGAGAACCTTTTCATTTAATACTTGTAGTGACATTGTCTCCAAATTTAATTGTACTTCCATCCATTTATTTCAAAGCAAGGAACTTGCTTTTGTCCCCAGTCATGTGGCTTGAGCAACCATTGTTAACATATCATTGGTCTTTCTCATCTTCAGAATGTAGTGCAAGATCTTTCCTTCATTTCTTGCTCCTTTCTCCAACTTTGTTTCATTCATCTTTTTTCTACTCACAAACATCCTCATTTTGTCTTAGAGGTTAAACAAAAGTACTTCTACAAAACTTTTCCATGTACCCGAAATTATTACACTTGTAGCATATGTTGTTATAATCCACTAGAAAAGTGAATGAGCTGAAATTCCTCTCGGAAATATGAAATCATTTCTTGTATGCACTCTACAATCTATTGCTCTATGACCATATTGATTGCATGAAAAACAATAACCATGAAAGAATAGTTGAACCTAGTTGTGCATGGCTTCCTTTGAGAGAAGGACCATTTGAGGCTGTTTTGGCTATTTATTCAAAACTATGAGGTTTTATCCTCCTTGCTTTCCTCTTTGTTCGCCTCCTTTTTGTTTGCTTCCTTCTTAATCTCTTCTTTGTTCACCTACTCCTTGTTCACCTCGTTGTTGAAACTTTTGAGAGCTGTTGCATAGTTCTTACTATCCAACTCCTATGTAGTTTGTGAAATTTTACCATCAAAACCATGACCACTTTTGATGGATGGTAATCTTTGTAAGTTGATAAAGTCTTCTAACATATAGATACTTTGATCAAACTTCACAGTTCTGTTTAGTTGATCTTTAGTCGATCTCTTAAAATTTAAGATTTTGATATTCCAATTCTGTTTCCTTTAGTTGGTCTCTTAAAACATCTTCAATGCATTTGGCTTCTTTAGCTTGAGTCTTCAAGTCCATGATCATCTATTCTGACTTTTCAAGTGACTTTTCCTTGGACTCACCATTTTCTCAAATTTTTCGTTTCAATTTTGAATTTATCTTCTTGAGTCTTTCTATTTTTTCTATGTCAACAATAAATTCTTCTTGAAGATTTTCTATAATGTTTCCCCCACCTTTGATCTTTTCCTTTACTTTATCTTTTCATATAGGATCTTCTTCTTTCATTTCTATGACCATGAAGACAATCTCTTCTCTATCACCATCAAAAAAAATTTCATCAATTTCTTCAGAAGAGTGGTTACTTTCTTGGACAATAAAAGATTTTCTTGTGCCTTTGAAAATTCTTCTTCTTGGATTTCCCTTGAGTGTACTTATTTTGCTATAATGTTTTTTCTTGTCTTTTTTCTTGTAATATACTACTTCTTCATTGCTTTCACTTCCTACTTGTGGACATCTGACAACAAAATGACTCATGTTACCACAATTAAAGCATTTGAGGGTATGCTTACATTTGTGTTTGGTGGATCCTTTCTTGAATCTTATTTCACGATTGTTTACCTCCTCTTCACTTGAATTTTCATTTGATCCTTTGTTCTTTTTTCTTCTAGATACCTTGATGGTTGTGTAATGCCCACCAAAATACCCTAGAGAAATTAAGCTACTAACACACTAATGGAGATATTTTTTTAATTAACATCTATAATCAACTAATGCAATGTATAATATTACTATCTAATTTCATTCATCAACATTTAAACATAAGGAACATAAAATACATTCACATTTCATTAATTATGAAAGCGGAAATAATTTAACATCATTACTCTTCCCTAGGGTACTTTAATGTCATTACTTATTCATCTACCATAATGACATCCTACTCACTTACTTATCACATTTAATCTTAAATCTAATGCATCATAACCATTTTCTTCGATGAGATATGCAACCTACTAATTATTTGTCCAATATGATGTGCATACTATTCTGACATCTTTCTAGCATAATACATGTAATCCTTTCTAAATGCAAGACAACCCCTTTTGGTCCACATTCATTTTATACACCAAATCCAAATGTGGCTTAACCCAACATTTCCTATCTACATTCTCTTTATCCATTTTCCCATGATAATGCAACACTAATGCATAGGCATAATCAATCTTTACTTATCCATCTAATCATGCTACACATGCATCTAAATTCTAACATGATCATTTCCTCAATCCTAATTCCTAAATGCATTAATGCAAGTATCTTAATCAACATGCATAATATACATGCTTCTTATTTTCCAATGCATCTACATGAATCCATAGCATCATTATCTAAATCTAATTTACATTACCCTATATATTTGTCTCTTACGTTAAATCATTCCATTCTAAGATTCCTTCATACACATTTATTTACATTCTAACCATAACCATAGCATTCCCTTATTCCATCTAAGACAATTACATCATAATGTGATTCCATTTCTATTTCAAATATAAACCGTTACAATTCCAAGATCATAAAGTCATTCCCTTCCATTAAACTAATACAACATGCTACAATATATAGCCATATTACAGTTAAGGATATAATCCCTAATTTCAACTACAACTACTCATAATTACAAATCCATTTGCATAATAATAATCATGAGCATAGCTCCTCCTAATACAAGAATCAAACTACTACATGCAAGGTATTACATTACATAAATCCATCATATCCATTAAATGAATCTGATACAAGGTACATCCATAATCCATCATGAAGAAGAATCCACATCCACATGTGAAGAAATCCAAGAGAACATACCAATGGCTAAAAAACACCAACCGCCCAACCATGTGGAACCAAAGGAACCAACCCCCATGCTAAGAGATGACACAAGGTCCCAACACACACTCTAAACCTAAGCTGACACCTATAACCAAGAGAATAACCACACACATGGACTCTCATACAAGAATCATCCCAACACAAAAAGAATAACTCCCAAAGGCGAACAACTCAACCAGGTATAAATGAAACCAATAAGGCATAAACATAAATCATCAAGGAACACATGTAGGAGTGGAGTGTCATCACATGCCACCCTACAACAAATACTATACATAAGGCACAAACTTGATGGACATGTGGAGCCATCTCAACCTATGAGAGACCAAGGGAGATTGACTTGCCATTGCAATGGCCTTCCCAAGCTTGTCCTAAAACATCCTCCCTAGGATCAAGTCATGGGGCTCAACTTTTAATTATCTTGATTAATAAATTTAATTACCCACTGATCAAAAATAAATAAATTTAATTACCCATCCCTTTAATTCATTACTAATGTTATCACTTGTTTACATTATGGTAAACTTCCAATGTGCCATGGTGGTCTAGACTTCATGCATCCTTACAAGGAATCTCATGCAAACCTATCTCTCATGGCCCTGGTCATCACAAGGAAGCCCACTCCCCCTAATAGGCCATTAATGACAACATTTATTGCAACAAAGTACAAGGAGGTTTTGCGGTACTTACCGGCTCTCCTGCATCTGCTGGCCTCTGAAATTGGCGAACACAATCAAATCTGTGCAACAATGCCATCGCTGCTGACTGCTACTGCTCTATTCTCTCTCTGCACTCTGATCTCTTGGATGCATGGATGACAATGAGGATGTTTTCCCTTCATGGTCTATCATATAAACTGCTCTAGCCCTAGCCCTAGCCCTAGTTTCTCGAGTCAGTCTTCTTTATCCCGTGACTTTGTCACTCTATCCAGTCAGTCCATTCTAGCCTTTCTTTCTTATCGAGAGATTGTCTGCAATCTTTTCAGACATTTTCATCCAATCTCTCAAGGGGGCATATCATTCCCATCTTGGGGCAACTTTGTATCAATTCATATTATCTTCTTTGAAACAACGCAACAAGTTGCATTGTCTCAAAGAGGGGGAAAATGTAGACACCTAAAATTGTCATGTCTTTTATTTATTTAATTATTTTAGCCCAATTCTTCTATTAATTAAATAAATCTTTATTTATTTAATTAATTCATTTATCCTCTTCTAGCCTTATTTCTCATTTAAATAAATACATTTATTTATTTAAATTCCCCTTTTCCTAAATTAAATAAATACTTTTATTTATTTAATTGATCCCACTTCTTCTATTAATTAATTAAATCTTTATTTATTTAATTAATTCATTAGCCTTTTCTACCCATGACACATGTCATTCATCTCTTAATTCCTACACTACCCACCCTCTCATTATTTTATCATTTTCTCTACCTACCCTCTAATCATAGCCGACCATTTATCTTTTACACCTCTCAATCTTATCCCTCCATTTCTTATAGTGTCTTCTATATAAGGAGATGCTTCCTTCACTATCAAAGCGTCAATTACACACCCGACTGCTCTACGCTTTCAAACTTTCATATGCAATCAAGCCTACTTGCAACCACATTTCCGTTCTTTGTTGAGCTCTTGTGCACACATAAAATCTGAGAGCAAATATATCAAGCAAGATCAATGGAGATAGGAAGAATAGAGATTCAAACCCTATTGGACATGTGATGGTATAATCTTTGTGATTTTATTTGATTTGCATTGTCTTAGGTAATCTTCATATGTTATGGTGGATCTTTGTTGTTGTTAGGCTAGGGTTTTGTGGTTGAATTCATTTAGCCTTTTAATATTGTTTTGTCCATTTTCACCATATATATTTTGGCACACCCGGTGGGACTCTTGTCCCTTTTACATTTAACATCTTTTGTTATAGATTTTGTGCTTTTGAAGTTGCAGATTTGACATTTCCAACATTTTGACATTTTCGCATCTGTGAACTTTCGGATCGCGTTTTTGATTTTTTGCCGCGTTTGTGACTTCTGGAATCGTGTCTGCGTCTTCGACATTATTTTATTTTTGCAGATTACAGGGTCGCGCCTGTGTTCCCTAATCGCGTTTGCAAGGCATCCAGATGCGTCTATGTTCGCAAGCTGAGTCTGTGTTTAGGAGCCACGTCTGTGTCATATCTAGGCACGTTTGCGTATTTTTATAGCGTTTGTGTTACTGATAATTGCATCTGTGTTCAATTTTTGCATTTCGATTTCTTTGATTTAGTTTTTCGTTATTCGGGTTTCAAATCTGGTTTATTTTGAGATAACATCTTTAGATCTAGCTAACAAAATTGGTGCAGCTTGTCTGGAAAGCAAAATCATTTTGTTGAAGGCCCCTATTTCACAGTCTTTTGGATCTAAAAATTTACCTAACTTGTGTGCTTGCAGGAAGGGGTGATCATTTGAAACAATCCAAACTACTAACAAATCTTTGTTGCAGGACCTTGGCAAGGGTTTTTGATCTTTATTGTATACCTTGTTTTCATACACCAGCAAACACTTCAATTGGTGCACTAAAATTGAACCACTGTCTTTTGTGTCTTGGGCAATAGGCTCTTTTTGTTTAATCTCTAGAGGGCCTATCTCCCCGTGTGGTCATTAGGACTACTAGTGAGGAGAGAACGACCTAGGTGGTAGCGAGGAAAACCCACCTCTTCCAAACCACTATAAACAACTGTATTCATGGTGAAAACTATGGATAACGTGTGCTGATTAGTTCATACCGACACTATGTCTCCCCATAAACCCATTTGATCAAATTTATTTGATCAGTTGTAGGGTGTAACCCCTACCGTCTGGGATCCTTTTGTATTTATAGAGCTGAAAGTGCCGCATGTATGGCCACATGAGTGGATGCCCTTACTAGCACCTTTTTGTTTTAGAAGCCAAAATACTTCTAGTTGTTGGGTCATGAGGTCAGACCTCTGGAGCGACCCACACGCATATGGTTCTTAGTAGAGATACAAAGTTTGCCATGAGGAGTTTTCATGGGGACTGATGCTTGGCTGCCCCGAGAAGTGAGTGCCGAGGGTGGAGCCAGTGGGGTCAAGCATCTAAGTATCCGCTCTGAATAGCGTAGCCTTAGGGGAAACCCCATGTGGGATCAACAACTATTGTCCTAACCAGCCATAAGAATTGTGCTTGTCTTATTTTGAACAATCAAACATTCAAGACCAAACATCAAAACATTGTGTCTTCAAGTGTATGCAAAATCATTTTACATCAAACAACACACTTTCTTTTGAGTCATTGTGAGTCTAAACACTTACAAACATTGAGTCCTCTTGTCACGAAAAATAGTCAAAAATTAAGATTTGGTCACAACAAGTCACTTCATAGATTAGAAAAATTGCACAAAGTTTTCAGAAACGCATCTGTGTTTGACAGAATCGCGTCTGTGTCATCTAACCGCATTTGTGAAGGGCAGAAACACGTCTGTGTTCTCTTGAGCAACATTGCACTTACAAAATCTCAAAAACACATCTGTGTCATTTAAGTGCGTCTGTGAAGTATACAGGCACGTCTGTGTTCAAAATTAAAAACTTTTACAATCCAGCAAACAAGAACAGTTAGTTTCAAACTTATTGAGCTTCCTAGGTTATCTCTCTGGGTTTTCATCTAGCATTCATCCTATTTCTGGGTTTCACAAAGTCCATCATTTCTTTACACCTTACATTACATTCACATTTGTCTAAACTTGAGTCAAAAGGTCACTTGCTTGTCCTCATCTTGCTTTGTCAACACACTACATACAACAACATTTTGCTAAGTGGTCCCTCATCAAGGTCTATCACCTTTGGGTCTCATTTGGTCTTACTTAGAGTCAAGGTCAACTTACCTCATCAAGAGAAACTATCATCTCTTTGGAAGCCACACCTACTCTACTACATACATACTTGGTTTTACACTTTGGACATTGCAAGTACACTTCAGATTCATTTACATTCCATCCAACTCTTGGTCTTCCATACCTTTCCATTTTCATCTAATCTCACACATCTTGGTCAAGACCTAGTTCATGGTTGAAACCCACTCCCAAAAATCTAGGAGAGAAGCTAAAAAGGCTCAAGAGTCTGCAAACATGAGTTCTTATGAGTATGACAATGATGTCTTTTTCAATTCTGATCATACCACATTACCTGACATGGATGCCTATAGAAACATTCCAAATTTTGAGAACATGGACACTACAAACAACAATGATACACACAATGACAATATAGACAACATTTCCGTACATTCAGGAGAAGTGGAAGACTCCATTATGGATCCCCGTTTCATTCGATTGGTTGAGGAAATAATGAGGAGAGATAGGCAATACTTCTTACAAGTGATGGTACAAAGTGGAGCCAAGATCCCTCATGATTTTGACATGTCTCAAATAATGGAAAATCAACCTTTGCAACAACCTCACTCCAACATGGATCAAAGGAGGCCTAATAGTGGAGGTACTAGAGGACCACATCTTGTGCCTGAATCACCATCATCTTTGTTTCAAAAACCTGAGGTCCCATACACACATGGTCAAGAATATGATACTCACCTTCGCAGACCATTATGGAAGTCTTATGCAGAAAAATATACTCAATCACATGCCAATGCTAAGGACCAACCACCAAAGCAATTGGATATCCAAAGGCATGTTCAAAATTTGGACACAAGGAAACCCCACATCAAATTTGGGGGCAACACACTAGAACAAACTCATGACATGCCTATAGAGTATGGTATAGATGGACAAAGCAGATATTCCATTCCTCACCATAACTCTATACCAAGTGGTCCATATATGCAACATCATTATAGACCTCCTCCATATGAACATGTGTATGATCAATACCATCCATATATGCAACATGCTCCTCCTCCACCTGGAGGTCTAAGCATTGGGAATGGTCCAAGAAGTCGGTCTCCACCTAAGAACAATTTGGAACAACAAATCAAGGACTTACAAAACAAAATGGAGGACATAAATACATCGAAGCCAACTTACACAATGAGAGACATATGTCCCTATCCATTTGACAAAAAGAATTCCAATGCCTCCTTTTCCTATACATTTTGTGACACCTAAGTTTGATAAGTATAGAGGAAAAGGGGATCCTAAGGCACATATAAGACAGTTTTCACAGCTTGCATTGAGGTACCAGCAAAAGAGACATATTTGATGAGATTATTCCCACATAGATTAGGTGATCAAGCTATGGAATGGTTCTCCCAACTCCCACCTGGAATTAAGTCATGGGGTGACTTAGCAGAGGCATTTATCCAACATTTCTCATACAACATAGAGGCAGATATATCAGCTACTACTTTGTGCAACACCAAGCAAAAGGATGGAGAATCTTTTTCATCATTTTTATAAAGATGGAGGAATCTAGCCAACAGATGCTCTTGTGAAATTCCATAAAAACAAATGGTAGAGATGTTCACCCAGAATGTCCACAAAGACATTGGTTATGACCTAAGAAAAGCTTGTTTGTCCACCTTCAAGGATGTCATTGAAAAAGGCTTAGCAACAAAGAAGGTCCTAATTGAACGAGGAGTAATTAAGATATTCAAAGAAAACAAAGAGGACTATAAAGGAAAAGACAAGCCAAGATTTTGGAATAAAAACAAAAACACAGTCAATGATAGTGTTGTTGATACCAATACAGTACAACCCAAAATCATTTTTTCTGGATCAAGCTCTACAAACAATCAAGTGAATACTCAAACAACTTCCAAATCATGAAGGAAGTATACACCATTGGGAGAACCACTTGAGTCAGCTTTCAAGAAGCTAGTGGCAAACAAGATAATCATAATTCTAGATATGCCTCCATATGAGCCAAAGGTCAAACCAAATTGGTGGAATGATGATGAATATTGTGAATTTCATAAAAGCAAGGGACACTCATCCAATCAAGAACATGAAATGTTTAAAGAACCATTCCCAAAACATGACAAGGGAAAAGCCAAAGCCACAGATGAGCAGACCAACTATACAAGAGCATCCTATAACTATGATTCAACTGTCAATCATATTTTGATGGACAATTATGTCTCTACCATTATCATCAAGGACAAAACGATTGAGAATTCTACCCAAAGACCCAAGATCGTCTTGAAAGGAATTGGATCTTCTTCTAAACCAACCTCTGAATGTAATGTTACAACTCGTCGAGGTAAATTCACTTTGCGAGGTGCTCCAGCTAAAACCACCGCTTCTTCATCAACCAAACCTGAGTATGACCTTGTAGAACAGTTAGGGAAGACACTCGCACTCATCTCCATCCTTGAGCTCTTAAGCATATCCCCTGCACATAAATCTATTCTGGACAAAATCTTGAGAGACACTATTGTCCCCACTGATTTGAACGTGGACCAGTTTCAAGCTATGGTGGGATACCTTTCCGTTCCACACTCCCTTACATTCACAGAAGCTGATGACGCCTCCGTAAGTCAGCCACATAATGCACCTTTACACATTGAAGCCTTCATACACAAACATCGAATAAAATGAGTCCTGTTAAATGGAGGAACAGGTCTAAACATTTGTGCATTAAGCATTATTAAACAATTGGGATATTTAGATAAAGCTCTGAATTCTACAAACAAAATTATCATCATGGCATATGATGATGAAGAGCGTTCATCCAAAGGCACAGTCACCTTGCCTCTCAGAGTTGGGTCAGTTACAAAGGATGTGGTTTGTCAAGTCCTAGACTTGGATATCACATACAATATATTACGAGGACATCCTTGGATTCATGAGATGAGGGTAGTCCCATCTACATACCACCAATGCATTAAGTTTCCTCACAATGGGGTTGAAATAACAGTTAAGGGTGATCCTAATCCATTCATATACTGCAATAACTTGAGACCAAAAACTAAGACGATCATTCCAAGTAATAGGGAAGTTGTCCCTTCTTCTGCATACATTGATCCCAAATCATTAAAACCTTCGACATCAAAACAAGGTGAGCTTAAAGGGAAATTTTAGGACAAGGGCATGAGTGAATACACTTTGAACCAAACCATGCGCTTACAACAAGTTATGAGTTCACCAAAAGAACATGGACGACCACATCCTTCTAAATGGATATCCATCATTACACTCAAATGGGATCCTACTATCTTCCAAAAGTGGGGTGAAGTGGAAGAAGAAAACTTATACAAAATGCTTTACAAAGACCTTGAAAATGATATGCAAGATCACATCAACATACCATGTGAAAAGTATGGCAAAGGATTCAAGATCCTACAAAAATTTGGGTATGATGGCAAAAGTCCTCTTGGCTTAAGAAAGGAAGGCATCATTGAACCTTTGCAACCAGAATTAACATTAAAAAAGGAATGCTCGAAAGGACTTGGTTTCATGTCTTGCAAGGAAAACATTCGAAAGATAGAAGAAGCATTACAAATCAAAGCTGCCAAAAATCAACAAGAGAATCGCTAGTCCACAGACTCCAATGAATGGGAATGGGATTCAAACAAATCCTCCAGTGACTATGAAATCACCGAAACATTCAAAGAACCAGGTGAACCCAAAGAAGAAGAAGAATTTTATGGAAAATTCAAAGTTGGTCAAGAGGCAACCCCCGAGGATCCCACACAGTCCTTGCCTCTAGGTTCTAGGTTGAAATCACGAAGAATGAGAACACCTATCCCGAAATGCGCTACTAGTGATGACAATTTGGATTCGTTCATGATCGAGACAGATGAGGAGAGTACCAATGATGACCTCGATAACTACCTTGACATAACCGAACATAACTGCATCTTCACCCTTAGCCCCGCTAACTTTGAAGACATCAAAGGCCTTCCCCTTGTTCACCACCAACTTATTGACTGGGACCATGAAGGACCTGCATAGTTCGACACATTCCAAAATGATGAAGCCTTTATTGATTATCTAGGCATATGAGATGATCTTCCTCCTGGGGACCATAAGGCAGGATACACTATAGAACTCAACAACGTGGCATGTTTTGGTGAGGGTGTTGGGCCTTCCAATTGTAAAAACATAAAAATAAAAACAAATCAAGGGTCTTATGGTGAAAACCACATTGTGGCACTGTCTGACCCCAAAAAAGTAAAAAGAAAGGACGTATCTGAGGGCAAAAACCTCTCCGAGGCACCCGAGGATGGAAGGCTTGACATTCATCCGACATCATATGAAGAGAAATCATCTATGTTGGTAGAGGAGACCATCAAAACAAACATTGGTACAAAAGAAATTCCACATAACATATTCCTGGCTCAATCCCTGACAAAGACAGAGAGATCAAAGTTCATAAGTTTCTTCATAGAGCGACAAATCAATTTTGCATGGTCATATGCTGATATGCCTGGATTTGATCCGGATTTGGTAATGCATCCTTTGACAGTTAAATCGGGGGAAAAACTAGTGAAACAGAAATTAAGAAAGATGCATCTACAAGTGGCATTATTAGTCAAGGCAGAGCTTGAAAAATTATTGGATGTCAGATTCATATGCCCAATTGATTATCTTGAATGGATCTCCAACTTAGTGCCTATCAGTAAACCAGATCGTAGCATCAGAATATGTACAAATTTCAGAGACATCAACAAAGCTTGTCCTGAGGATGACTTTCCATTACCAAATATTGACTTCATTGTAGATCTCACAATAGGTCATGCGATGTTATCTTTGATGGATGGATTCTCTGGTTATAATCAAATAAAAGTCATATCTGAGGATCAACACAAAACAACATTCACTTGTCCTTGGGGAACTTTCTGCTGGAATGTCATGCCCTTTGGGCTAAAAAATGCAGGCGCTACATATCAAAGAGCCATGACTACTATATTTCATGATCTCATGCACATTACTGTGGAAGATTATGTTGACGACCTCTTGGGAAAATCAATAGACAGAGATACACATTTGGATATACTTTCAGTCATTTTTGATCGCTTGGAAAAATACAAAGTAAGATTAAACCCCAAGACATGTTTCTTTGGAGTAACCTCCGAGAAGCTCATGGGATTCATTGTCTCAAAAAGAGGAATCGAAGCCGATCCAGCAAAAGTCAAGGCCATCCTAGAGATGCAACCGCCAAGAAATATTAGTCAACTTCGATCTTTGCAAGGGAGACTCCAGTCCATACGGAGATTCATAGCACAACTTGCAGATAAATGTAATCCTTTTCAGCACTTGCTACACAAAAACATCAAATTCAAATGGGATGATAACTGTCAACAGGCTTTCCAAATACTCAAAGATTATCTTTTGAATCTACCAGTCTTGATGCCACTAGTCCCAGATCAACCTCTATTACTATACATATCAGCTACTTCAACAACACTAGGGGCACTCTTAGCACAACAGGTTGTTGAGGGCAAAGAAAAGGCAGTCTACTACATCAGTCGCACATTGGTGGGATATGAGCTAAGCTACACACCAATTGAGCATGCATGTCTTGCTGTGGTCTTTGCTTCACAAAAATTACGACATTACATGCTAACTCATAAAATTAAGTTCATTGCAAGGATCGATCCATTGAAATACCTTCTAAATAAAGCAACGCTTACTAGGCGACTAGCCAAATGGGTGATGCTCCTGAGTGAATTCGACATTGAATATGTGGATAGAAAAGCAATAAAAGAACAAGCTATCATAGATCAATTAGTAGATGCTCCCATGATAGATGATGTTCCTCTAACTTTGGAATTTCCAGATGAATTTATCTTAAAAATGTCACACACAAAGCCTTGGCAGCTATACTTTGACGGCTCATACACACAGCATGGTGCAGGAGCTGGCATCCTCTTCATAACTCCTCAAGGGGATTCCATACCAAAATCATATCGATTGTCATTTCCTTGCACTAATAACATAGCAGAATACGAGGCATTAACAACTGGATTATGGATTGTCGTTCAGTGGAAGATCCAGGAACTTCATATTTTTGGGGACTCTTAACTGGTAATTCATCAAGCAACTGATGACTACCAAACAAAGGATGAGAAATTAATGCCTTACAAAAGAATGGTGGATGACTTGAAACAACATTTCATGAAGATAGACTTTGAGCAGATACCAAGAGAGTAGAATCGAGCTGTGGATGCCATGGCTACAATTGCTTCACTAATCGATCTACCACAAAATGAAACCCACTATGACTTCTTGGTGGATAACCTTTTGGTTCCCTCGTATGAGATCACTCCTACTGAGATGATATGTGTCATCGGTCCTGATTCCCTGTTATATGGTTCCATTTTCACACACCTTCGTGACAATACCCTTCCTCTTGACTTATCCAATAACCAACGTCTCACTTTCATTCACCAATCTTCTCGATACGTCATTTTAGCCAATATCCTATACTGTCGAGGTCTAGATGGCACTCTTCTTAGATGTTTAGAAAGGGACGAAGCTCAGATTGCGTTACATGAAATTCGTGAAGGGATATGTGGTCCACATTCTAGTGGTCCTACCTTAGCCAAGAAACTCATCAGGACTGGATATTACTAGCCCAATATGGAAAAAGACTCATATCAGTTTGTCAAGAAATGTAAGCAGTGTCAACTTCATGGAGACCTCATTCATGTGCTAGCACAAGAACTTCAACCAATTGCGACTCCTTGGCCCTTTTGTCAGTGGGGACTTGATCTCATAGGCAAGGTTCATCCTCCTTCCTCCAATGGTCATAAATTCATCATCAGTGCTACAGAGTATTTCACAAAATGGATCAAAGCCATGCCTCTTACACAAGTTACTGGAAAACAAATTGCTACATTTATTCTCAACTATATCATTTGTCGATACGGTATTCTTGTTTCCATCATCACCAACAACGGGTGTCCCTTCAAAAATCAGGATGTTCATGAACTCTGTGATCGCTTCCATATTACCCATCGTTTCTCCACACCTTATTACCCCCAAGGTAACGGTCAAGCTGAGGTGTCTAATAAAACAATCCTTAAAATCCTAAAAAAGACAGTCGATGACGTTGGCCGCAATTGGCATATCCAACTTAATCCCGCACTTTGGGCTTACTGTACAAGCATCCGCACACCTACAGGAGCTACCCCTTATTCACTTGTCTACGGCGCTGAAGCTATCTTGCCTATTGAGTTCGAATTACCCTCTTTACAAGTCTCTTTGCAAAACATTATTAGTGATGAAGACTACAGGGTCTCTCGCTTACAAGAACTTGAACTATTGGATGAACAAGGACAAACTGCTTTTAATCATCTCAAGGCTTATCAACAGTGAACGAGTCGCAACTACAATCATAAAGTCAAGACTTGCACATTTGAGGTAGGTGACTTGGTTCTTCAAGAAAATCCTAAAAATCAGCAAGATAGAGAGAAGAAGGGCAAGTTTGAACCAAATTGGCTTGGTCCTTACATCATCACAACAACCTATGGATCTGGTGCATATCAGCTCTCAACCATAGAGGGTGAACCTTTGGAGGATCCTATCAACAGCATGCACCTTCGCAAGTTTTACACATAGCTCTTCAGAGTATCCTAATTCAAAAATACAAAAAAAAAAAAAAAAAACTCAACAAAATACAAAAAAAAAAAAATTTTAAAAGAAGAAGAAAAACATTTCGTCCAACGGTGAAAACCACTTCAGTGGCGCCCTGGGCAAGTACCATGGTGAAAACTGGGTCATTAGCGCCATGCATAGAGAAATTGCTCCTCCCTCCTTTAGGATTCACCTTCATCCTTTCACTTTGCACACACTCACAACTTATTCATCCACAATAAAGTTTACACATTCTCATCATGGCTTGTTATTGATCTACCTAAGATTGGTTAGCCATTCATAATAAACCTTCCTTTTCACCCTTTTCCATCCATAATAAATTAGCTCCTATCTGTGGCTAAGGCAAATCCTACATCTAGTGATGGGTGTGGAACTAAGAGCATCGCACATTCTGAGGAGTATAGTTTCTTCCAGTTTTCTTCAGTCTATCCGTGCACAATCCGCAATAAAGTTTCGTCTTCTTTGCAATAAAGTATCAATTTCATGGATTCAGTCAGTTTCAGATGAGACACAACAACAACAATGGACTTCAACAAATCAAATCTTTCAACAGACTCAGAAAACATTATGGTTCAGTGCTATCTATCCTTTTGTGAAAGTAAACATTGTGACCACAATCAAATAAGACTTATACAAGTGACAAGAGACACTAAACTTGAGGACTACTATGGATGTTGGTGTTGAGTCTTGGTGTCCTTTTGATTTTATCTTTCGGGTGACATGTCTTTTAGCTTTTCTGGGATGTCTCTAACTAGAGATTTTATCTCCAGGATGTCTTTGACTAGAAAGGCGAGGATGGGGTATCATCACCTATTTTTTTTCTTTGTTGTTTGTAGATTGTCTCTTAGTAATGTTATGACTTGTCCAAGGATATGAGGACACTGTGAGTCTAGTATGAACTAGGGCATTCCTTGTTTGCAATGTTCTGATCTCCATGCAAACAGGTACAATGACTTTCTAGGTTAAACATATGCCTCGATTGTCATAACCTACTTGCCATAATAAAGCTCAATGATGATGACGCACAAGAAGCTCTTTCACTTTCATATCTTCTATCTTCCATCCCCTTTCTTGATTGACTTCCATCGTCCTTCCTGAGTCCATGTAGCTTGTTATCACATGAATGAGTATAATGACACACCAAAAACATTTGCATTTCATGTAGTCTGCTCCTGCATTACCATATATTCTTATTTCATACATACATATAGATATCACAATTGCATCACATCCTGCATACAACACATATTAGCACATTTCACATTCTTATCATATTCAACTGCATTTCATACATTCACATTTGTATTTTCATAGCATATTAAAAACATAAAAGAATATTGCATTGCATCATATACATATTTGCATCCATATCATAAGCATCACATAGAAACATACATCATGAAACATCTCATCCCATAGATACACATGCATATAACTGCCGCAAGGATGAATCTCATATATATATATATATATATATATATATATATATATATATATATATATATATATATATAAGTGTCATGATACAATGATGTCAAAATACTTATGGCTACAAAATCACCCGAAGGTGTCATCATACAAAATGGTACCAAAACTGATACATAGGGAGCCCTCTAAGGCTATGATGAACTCCCTCCCTCGAAGCCACCTGGCCTCGACGGAGTCTAAGCCCTAGAAGGACCTGCCCCAGGATCATCTCTCTTGTCCCCTTTGTTTGGTGGTGGTGGAGGACTCATGACCCCACCGCTTGATGTCTATCTCCTGTCCCTCCCTCCAATGGTCGTCACTGTCCGCGATGGTCTACGGAAGCTCCTAGCCCACTGCTTTGGTGGCACAACCCCATAGTATAGGTCTCTCCAGTAGCCTATCCCCTCCCTGGCTCACAGAACATAAGCATATCCAGCTCCTGTTTCATCTGTCACCTGCCTCCCTGCCCTCAGTGTTGTCTCAGCCTCTGTGTAGCACTGGATAGCCTGATCTCTCTCCCGCTCAGTGTCCCTCAGCTATCTCCTGAGCCTATCCCTCTCCTGCTCGAGATCCTAGATCTCATCTGTCTGTCCCTGAAAGATCTCCCTCAACTCCAATAGCTCATCCTCCTCCTCTCCCCCTTGTACCTATGGCTGCCCCTACCCCTATACCTGTGGCTGCTCCTATGGCTGCCCCTGCCCCAGTCTTTGTCCCTATCCCTATACCTGTTTGGGACCCTGTGCTGCTGGCACCTGTAAAGGCAATCCACCTCTGCCTCTCACCATGCGAGCCTATCTCTCCTCTCCACCCTCTCTTTGCGGAGCCACTCTCCTCTCTCCTATCACACCCCACCTCCTCTGTCGGCCTCTACCTCCGCCATCTCCATCATCATCCTCATCACCCCCGCCATCTCCATCTATCTGCTCCCCTGGATCTGTTAGTCATGGAAATGGATGCTCAACCAATAAGTAGTATACTCTACATCCATCCCTGCATCCTCTATCTCCGCCCACATATCCCAAGGCAAGGGAGTCATCTCTGCTAGCAGCATCACTGCCTGATCCCTCACTGTCCGAGTATACATCCCAGAACCCCATGGCATCCGCTGAATCCTGCTGAACTGCCTGCAAACCCTGTCAACCAACTGCCTCTCCAGTACATAAGGCGTTCGCCCAATCAAATACCTACTCCTGAATGTGTATGACAACTCCATAATGTCATCCTCCCACTCCTCGCACTCTCGGTATGGTCTCCATACCACAATGTCAATCTCATCAATGACCCAATGCCAGTACTCCAATCTCTCAATCCGTGACTGAGATGTAATCATATCATATAAATGGACAAAACTGCGCCCATGGCCCCTACCTCTGAAATGAATCGGTCGGGTAACCGACAGATGCTCATAAGCACATACCTACAATAATGTCACTCCACAGCCCAATCCTACGGATCCATGGTATACAAACTGATGAAGCTCATAGTACAAATGTGCCAACACGCATGGTCCCTAGGCATATCTGGTATGCTGTGTCACCAGTGTCTCCAATGTGCTCCCCCAACCAACAACCAACCCTCGTACTACCCTATCCAGACATAGGAACCCACTAATCACTCCTGCCAGTACTGATGGTAGTGCCAATCCTATCCGTGTCATCGTGTCCCAAGCCACGTGCCCTGCCCTCATCTCTAGTCCGGGATCCTGAAACACTCATCTCAGGGCATCCCTATCTTCGTCTCGATCATAGGGTATCAACTCCCCATCGATCGATATCCTCAGAATCCTATATACATCCTCCAAGGTGACTATCATCTCACCCATCGACAAATGAAAAGTGCAAGTCTCTAAGTGCCATCTCTCAGCTAGCACAATCAGCAACCCCATGTTCTCTCAAAACTTAGGCACATACAGAATAAATCACAAGCCCATAACCTCAATAGTTTCTCTATCCTCAAATGTCAGTGCTGGTCATAAACTCTGAGTCGATGGGAATCTCTCCCGTGACTCTAGCATAGGTAGGTACTCCTGCAGTCAAACAAATCAATTGTGTCAGTCAAAGTGGCATTCACTGTTCATCACACAGTGCTACTTATTATCCTAAAGTGCTTATGATACTCTATCCTAGTGACACTTACTGTTCATCACAAAGTGTTGTTGTTTCTCCTAGTGGTACTCCATGTTCATCACAAAGTACTACGTGTTTTTGCACTCCCTGTTCATCACAAAGTGCTACTCATATTTGCACTCACTGTTCATCACAAAGTGCTATTTTTTTTAGTACTCCCTGTTCATCACAAAGTACTATGTCTTGGTACTCCCTGTTCATCACAAAGTGCCTTGATTTCTCCTATCCTAGGGTTATACTTGAGTGTATCCTCTTGAGTAGTTTCCTAATTGGCAACGTATGTTCTATCACAAAATTGTCAATCCTAGCCCTATTTGCTATCCTAGTCGTTCCTAGAGGACCTGCTTGAGTGTATCCTCTCAGCAGCTTATCCAATCGACAACGTATGTTCATCACAGAACTACCAATTTGGCCTAGAAGACACAAAAGTGCCTTCATGACATAAATGCGCTTACATACTGTACATACACGCTTGCTCTGTACAAACGCGCCTGAAATACATAGACGTGGCTATGCTCTGCACAGATGTGCCTGCTCTTCATAGATGCACCCATATCGCATAAACGCGCCTGCACAACACAGACACGCTTGCATTTGACACAGACGCCTTTTCCTTCATAGACGTGCCTAGCCAACCCAGATGTGCCTGGCACCAACACAGATGCGCCTTAGCATTTTTTGACCTTTTTTGACATACCTAAACGTGCATTTATTGCTCTACCTAGCATACATTAATGACAACATTTATTGCAACAAAGTACAAGGAGGTTTTGCGGTACTTACCAGCTCTCCTGCATCTGCTGGCCTCTGAAATCGGCGAACGTGATCAAATTTGTGCACCAATGCCATCGTTGTTGACTGTTGCTGCTCTATTCTCTCTCTGCACTCTGATCTCTTGGACGTGTGGATGACAATGAGGATTTTTTCCCTTCGTGGTCTATCTTGTAGACTTCTCTAGCCCTAGCCCTAGCCCTAGTTTCCCGAGTCAGTCTTCTTTATCCCGTGACTCTGTCACTTTATCCAGTCAGTCCATTCTAGTCTTTCTTTCTTATCGAGAGATTGTCTGCGATCTTTTCAGACATTTTCATCCAATCTCTCGAGGGGACATATCATTTCCATCTTGGGGCAACTTTGTATCAGTTCATATTATCTTCTTTGAAACAACGCAACAAGCTGCATTGTCTCAAAGAGGGGCAAAATGTAGACACCTAAAATTGTCATGTCTAATTAAATAAATATTTTATTTATTTAATTATTTTAGCCTAATTCTTCTATTAATTAAATAAATCTTTATTTATTTAATTAATTCATTTATCCTCTTCTAGCCTTATTTCTCATTTAAATAAATACATTTATTTATTTATTTAATTGATCCCACTTCTTCTATTAATTAATTAAATCTTTATTTATTTAATTAATTCATTAGCCTTTTCTACCCATGACACATGTCATTCATCTCTTAATTCCTACACTACCTACCCTTTCATTATTTTCTTATTTTCTTCACCTACCTTCTAATCTTAGCCGACCATTTATCTTTTACACCTCTCAATCTTATCCCTCCATTTCTTATAGTGTCTTCTATATAAGGATATGCTTCCTTCATTATCAAAGCATCAATTACACACCCGACTACTCTACGCTTTCGAACTTTCATATGCAATCAAGCCTACTTGCAACCACATTTCCGTTCTTTGTTGAGCTCTTGTGCACACATAAAATCTGAGAGCAAATATATCAAGAAAGATCAATGTAGATAGGAAGAATGAAGATTCAAACCCTATTGGACATGTGATGGTATAATCTTTGTGATTTCATTTGATTTGCATTGTCTTAGGTAATCTTCATATGTTATGGTGGATCTTTGTTGTTGTTAGGCTAGGGTTTTGTGGTTGAATTCATTTAGCCTTTCAATATTGTTTTATCCATTTTCACCGTATACATAACCAACTCATCAATCATGGCTCATCAACATGGAGAGAGTGCAAATACATCCATACTAACAGAGGAAGACACACAAGCATAAAAACCATTAGAAAGCAGCAAATCAAATCAGATATAATCTGGAAATCATCAACAGATCCAAAATCAAGCCTCTGGTACCGAAATCAAATCTAGAAAAGTATGACAGAATGACAAAAAATGACCAAAATTGAAAAATAAGACATGACAACTCTTTTACTAAATCAGATAGCGCATTTATCCAACTGAGCAACGCATATGCATGTCTACATAATGCATGCACGACACTAAATGATACATTCAATAAAACAAACAACACATTTATTATATAACGATGCATTTATTGGGTCTAGCAGCGCATATACTACACAGAACAATGCATATGCCTGGCCAGACAAAACATTTACAAAATAAAATGGTGCATACACAAAAACAACGCATTTACTCAAATCCAACGGAAAATGCAGAAACTTACGTCACAAGGACAAAATCAATACTTAATGAAAAAGACCCAAAACCAAGATCCACAAGGTCGTCCAGAGCAGAGAAATAGGAAAGGTATAAGCGAAATAAACAAAACCCAGCTATAAACAAAGTTATCACCAAGTATGGCTTCCAGATAAACAACTTAGGGAACACTCAGAAAGCTTAATAGAGACTCAAGTCTCACAAACTAACAATGAAATGGTCTCTGTTATACAACAAGGAGATGAATACACAACATTGACCTTTGCACAACAACTCAGAGAAAACCACACCATCTCATACACAGTGCCGTGAATGACATCACAAAGAACTCCATATTTTCATCCAAAAACTATATTAAAATCTACATACGACACAGTCTCCCCAAATATTTATTCCCCAAACTTTACAAACTATGAAATATAAATTTATTCAAACCCATCTCCCAAAAGGCAATGTGTAGACATAGAGCATACACTTACAACAAAACTACAAAATGAAAAAAGGGAAAAAGAAGCTCCAACCTGCAACCCATGTTATGGAATGAAGTTTAAGAAGAGCTCCCAATCCAATCCAAAAGCCAATCCACCAAGCTCTAGCCAAATCCAAATGCAAAGCCAAATCCAAGAGCCAAGAAAACTTGCAGAGAAAATTTTCCAGAAGAAGCAACTCGAAAAACATCTAGGCAAACAAAATAAAAAGCCATACAAAAATGCTAAAACCCTAGCCTCCACGAGAACCAATTTCAAATTCAACCAATGAGAGGAAAAGGGTAGGTAGAATAAATATAAAATGTATTCATACAACCAAGTGAGAATTTATTATTATTTTAATTTAATGTGTATATACACCCCATTATAAATAACAGTCAAACTATAAAAATAAAACATAAGCTATAAATAAATAATCAAATGGAGAATTAATAAATAAATAAACCAAAGGCTCATAAATAAATTAAAGAATTCAAATAGAATATTAAACCATAGGCAATTAAATAAATAAATAATTAAAGATCAATCTCAATAAATATTAAACAACAAATATTAGATAAATATTAAACAACCACAAAATAAATAAACATTAATAATCAAGTAATTAAATATCCCAAGCCAATAAATTAAATATATTAAATTAAACATTATTAACTATAGGATCATACATCAAAGACCAAATAATTACTCTAAACACAATTAACCACATAATTAAATAAATCCGCAATTACTAACATGCTCACAACACTGAGAAGACCAAGATTACTAATTGACATGGCGAATTACGCCAAGACGTTGACGACTCACAGTGAAGAACTTAGACCTAGAGTATGTGTAGAGAACTCATGTCATCTCCAAACCACATAAACCATTAGGATTAAAGACACACTCAGACCTGTGAAGCCAAGTGGAGTCGATGTCTAGTACCTACAAATCCCGCAACCACAAAGCAACGATACAACATATGCATATACATCATAATAGACAAGTGATAGGGAATCGTGATGGCACATCCCGCTCGCAATGAGTGATGTGACATCGTCCCTCTCACAAAGATAGTCATACAATAATCAAACACATCTCATAAATGTCTCATCATATATAATCATGAAATAGGGTTAGTGTAATCATAATAGCATCAAAGCCATGATCGATATAAATCATCAATAATCCATCAACATAGTAATGCATATAGAATCCATCCAGTACATATATCCATCAAATCACATGATCAATAATGATAGTGTCATCATCCATATACACTATCAGAATAACATATGTCCAAATAATATCTAGCATCATAATGAGTATTGAAACACCAATATAGTCATAATCCAAAACATCATAAAGAGTCTAAATAAGTCAATCAAGCATGAAATAAAATTCAAGTCAAATCAAATCAAGTTAAGGGTGGACACTACATCCTCTTGTTTTGATGATCTTTCTTCAACCCTCATTTCCAATGCAGTGAGATCCCATGCAACTCATCCTTTGTCGATTTGTCTAGATCCCTCATTTCTTTAATCATTGGCACTTTCAAATCAAATCTATAGGGAAAAGTTATTAATATGTTTTCAACTATCACAAATTCCTCAACTATTTCACCAAGACCCCTTATCGTGTTAACAATCTCATCAACATAAAGTAAATAAGCAGATATATTATCATCTTCTTTCATTTTAAGACTCAAATTGTTGCTAATAGGATTGAAGCTTTGCTTTCTTTACTTAATCGTCTCTAGAAATATTCTTTAGTTTATCCCATATATCCTTTGCTGATTTGAAATGCATGATCTTTAAAAAATCAATTAAGCTAGTCCACATAATATACATTCTTGGTTTTGGCATTATTCTTACTTTCTCTTTTTCAACTTGATCCATTGGGGGAATAGTAGGTGGTGTATAGCCTCTTTTGACAAATTACCAAATGTCATACCCTAGGGCATTCAAATATGTCTCCATCCTTATGCTCCAAAAGGCATTAATTGTCCCATCAAATAGAGGTGCCTAGTTTGATGATAAACCATATGATTGTTGCCCCACAATGTGTGTTCTATAAGATCTCCCTTCAAGAGGTTAGGCTTTATAGAAGGAACCTGCTCTAATACCAATTGAAGAAAATACACGCTCTTATACTAAGAGGGCTGAATTATTAGACAACAATTTTCACTTATTTAAATTTTAGAAATCACAGAGCAATAATCACAAGTAAGTTCTAGCAATGAACACAAGATGCACATGTGCTTTTATATGGAAACCCTTGCAAGAGAAAACCACGACAATATATTGCTTTTATATATATCTTCTTACAAGCTTCATAGGCACTATCCCATAGGAGACATCAATCCCCTCCATTGAGCACCAACTCAACAAGAGAAACCAATCTCTTTGAGTGAGAGGCACTAACCTCTCAATCTCACAAAGTAGTAGGCACTAACCTTCGAAATACAATGTGATAGTAATATTTTGGATTTTCTTTAAATCTTCTTCAACAACTACTCACAACTTCAACAAAATCTACCTAAAAAAACTTTTCTCTCAAGTTTACAATATACTTCTAATCAAATTTACAATGATATTTCCAATTATTGCTTTCAAATTTGAAACATATCTTCACAAAATGTTGCACTTTATCTACTCCAAATCTTCACAACATATACTTAAAAATCTTGCACAATTTGACCATAGAATCTTCACACACATGAGGTTAATTTAATCTCATAAATTCTGCTCATTTAAATAATATAGATTTGTTGTAGTATTCTCTTGACTTTGCACTACATATGTCTAGAAATATTGCTTGAATGATATTTGATCAAATCTTCAAAAGACCTTTCAAACTTGTTGGTGTAAATAATTATTAATCATGGATATTATTACACCTTACTTAAGTTTACTTAGGAAATGCATTTCATAGTAGTTTGGGTATGAGACACTTGGGTGTTTGTGCCACATTGGGATAGTGTGTGTAGGAGAAATTCCACCTTTTATGGTGTTGATCTTGTTGTTACACTCCACATTCAGTGGGTGATCCACCTCATGTGGACTATTATATAATTTCTCCTACCTACCCTCACCTATTTCCTACCTACCCTTGTTTCTTATTGAGCCACATGTCATGTTTGTGTGCTCACATATCCCTAGCCTTGCCTATATAAGTAAGCTCATCTACATTGTATGTAACAATTGTAATTTGATTATTGATCATTTTCTATTGATGAGAATATAGTTTATTCTTGTCCCATATTATGTCTCTATTTTGTACATTTCATTGAGCTCTTGATCTTGGCAAAATCTCACAAAAATAAAATATAAGTTTTCCTTATATGTCTTCACAAAAATGAGATCAAAAGGATCTCATAAATCTAATCAAATATTTAACATATATCTATTGTAATAAGCCTTTATTTGTACCCTTCATATACTTAAGATCTGCTTTGAATACATACTTAATGCCCACCAAATTACTTCCTTATATACCTATCAAACATGCTGCTTCATCCCAACAATCACCTCTAAACTAGGCCAACTGATATTGATATTACTATTATTTTTTATTGAAAGGTTTTCCTCCCACAAAGTTAGCACTAGGATTAAGGTGGGTTGTCCCTCTTAGAGTGGGGGATAAAAAATTAATATAAAAATATTTTATATCCCTTAAAAGAGCAGCTCCAAAGAGGGGTCTTTCACTGAAGAAGTTGAGAAAGTACAACTTCTGAGATCCCAAGAGCATTTGCAAGCAAAATACTCGTCACAAGAGAAGATTGGAAACAAAACACAAAAAAGGATTTGAAGAAAAAGATTATCATTCAAAGAGGGAATGAAAAAGAAAATTACAATACAATCCTTATGAAATGAGAATATGAAACCCTAAAGATGTGCAACCCTAAAGAAACTCTAAAGGGATAAAGAGTATTTAATAATTAGAGTAATTATTAAATACCTACAATATTATTAAATGCCTAAGTTTAGCTTAAGCGTAGAGTATAATAGACTAATAATTAAATAAATAATTATTAGCTAATACAAGATAATTCTAACACCTCCCTTTAAGATGAACTTAGGGAGTAGCTAAAAAACTAAATGTAGGAAAGAAAAATGCAACTACATGAGGAAGGCAAAAAATTTGGGTCCCGACAACAAGGCCTAATGAAGTACCCAATCGCAACCAAATCTTTATGAAACGAAAAAATAGAGAAAACCACATGGGAAAAACTCTACTCCAAAAAGAGATGGGAGAAGCATGCAAAAAAAACATGAAGGAAGGAAGGCCTCAATGAGATCCCCCAAGGACAACTTCCTTCACCCCAAGCATAGAGTGCAACTGAAGATAGCGCGGAGATGAAAAAGGTTTAGTGAAGATGTCAGCAACCTGCTCCTTTGTAGGAATGCACTCCAAGATGAGAAAGCCATCCTGAATCAACTATCTGATGAAGTGCACATGAAGCTCAATGTGTTTAGACCTCTGGTGCTCCACTGGGTTGCGGGAAAGGTGAGTGGCACTCTGATTGTCACACCAAAGAATAGTGGGACTATCAAGAGGGAACCCAAACTCAGTCATCAACTGTCAAAGCCATAAAACCTCCTGACTAGCTAACATTGTTGCTTGGTACTCAACCTCTATAGATGATAATACAATAGCAGACTGCTTCTTGCAAGACCATGTGATAGGACTAGAACCAAGGCAAAAGACAAAGCCATAAGTAGACTTCTGATCTTGAGCATCACTAGCCCAATCTGAGTCAGGGAAGCCAACAATGTGAGGAGATCCTGAAGTATAGTGAATGCCAAACTGTGTAGTGCCTCGAATGTACCTGAAAATACATTTGGCTTCTTGTTAATGGCTCTCATGAGGATCATGGGAGAACCGAGAGACAAGACCAACCGCAAAAGAAAGATCCAGGCACGTATGTGTTAGGTACAACAAACTGCCAACCAGCTGCCTATATAAGGTAGAATCCATGGAAGGTGTAGAACAAGTGGGATACAAAACAACACCTAACTGAAATAGTGTGGGTGCAAGCTTGCAAGTAAGCATGTCAAAGTTGTGAAGCATATCAAGAGCATACTTCTATAGAAGTATGGAAATCCCATCAGAAGAATAAATAACCTGTAGGCCCAAAAAATAGTGCAGAAGGCCAAGATCTGTCATCTCAAATTGCTCCATCAAGGCTCTGAATATCCTAAATCAAGGAAGACGAGCTACCGGTAATGATAAGATCATCAACATAGAGCACAAGAATAATTGTATCATCCCCTTGACGCTAAATATATACTATGGGATTGGAATGACAACGTGTAAAGAGTGTGGAGAGAAAGAAGGATTCCATCTTCTCATGCCAGGCCCGAGGAGCCTATTTGAGACCATTTAATGAACATCAAAGTTTGCAAACCAAAGAGGAATCCTGCACAAATCCTTGAGGCTGCTCCATATAGATCTCCTCATGAAGGTCTCCATGCAAGAAAACACTCTTCACATCCATCTGAAAAACTGTCCATCCCCATGAAGCTGCTAGAGAAAGTACAAAGTGAATAGAATTCATCTTGGTGACATGAGAAAAGGTCTTAGAGTAATCAATACCCTCCACCTAAGAAAACTCCTTCACAACAAGACGAGCCTTATACTTATTAATAGAACCATCTGCAACATACTTGGTATGGTATACCCACTTGCACCGAACCAACTTTCTTCCTTTTGGAAGAGTACAAAGATCCCAAGTATGATTCTTCATCAAAGAAGAATACTCCTCATCCATGGCCATATCCCACTCCGGGTGACCTATCACCTTTGAAAATTTCTGAGGATCATCCGAAATGACATGAATCAGAAGAATAGAATCAGATGTATGTGCACGAGTACGACAAGTGTCAAAAGGATCACCTGCCATAGAACCAACATCATCAACTGTAAATCAGGCCCACTTGGGCAAAGGCTGAGCGATGGGTGGTGGTGGTGGTGGGGATGGTGGACCATCATCTGCATCATCGTCAAAGAAGAAGGAATCCTCAAAAGATGAAGAGGGAGGAGAAGGAAGTGAGGGAGAAGCTGGTGATGGAGAATCCATCTGAGGAAGGCACTCATCAAACTGGACATCCCGCCTAAATAGGACCTCTCAAGAATCAGGATCAAACAACCTGTACACCTTAACATCCTCACAGTAGCCAACAAAAATGAGTGGTCGACTCTTCCTCTCCATGGATTTCCTCTGAGCATTTGGAATAAATGCCCGAGCCTCACTACCAAAAACTCAGAATGAAGAAACATCAGGCTTGACATGGGACCAAGCCTCCTTATGAGTCAATTGGTGCAATGCCTTAAGTGGCATAATTAATTGCCCAAGCCTCCTTAGGAGTCAATTGGCGCAATGCCTTATGAGGCATCTGATTCTGAATATAAGTGGCACAATTAACTGCCTCGGCCCAAAAAGAAGGTTGCATAGAACGTGATTGAAGCATACAATTGGCCATCTCTCGTAGTGTTCTATTTTTTCTTTCTACAACACCATTCTGTTGAGGGGTGTGAGGAACTGATAACTGATGCTGCAAACCATGCTATGTGCATAAATCTATAAAAGCCTGATTCACATATTCTCTCCCATTATCTGTGCGTATCCTCTTTATAGAAAGACCAGACCGCTTATCTACAAATGTCTTAAAGACTCGAAATGAATCAAAGACATCAAACTTGTACTTAAGAAAGTAAACCCATGTACATCTGGAGAAGTCATCAATGAAAGTGAGCACATACTTGGACTCTAAAAAAGATGGAGTTGGAAATGATATAAGATCACTATGGATCAAATCCAAGAGTGGCTTAGCACAGGTGGCTCTGCTTGTAGGAAAAGGATCATGGTGATGCTTGCCAAGTGCACAACCTCGACATACACCATTAGTACAGGATATCTGAGGGAGCCCAATAACAAGTGCCTGTATGCTCATTTGTTGTAAGTATCTGTAATTGACATGGCCAAAATGCTCATGCAAAAGTTTGCTCATTGAATCTACATGTGCTACAAGAGAAACACTTGAACCATATGGACTCTCAAAGCCATCAAACTGGTATAACTGAAAAATCAGGATCAACACTGCTAGTAGCCACAACCAAATTAGGATCATGGAGCTCTCTGATGACCACATCATGTGGTGAGAACTCAACTATTTTACTAGAGCCAAAATGACAAATCTGATAAATAGAGAGGAGGTTCGTCGAAATGTCAGGAACCAAAAGAACATCCTGAAAACAACCACCTGTCAATGGAACAAAACTTGAACCTGAAACTGAAAGTTGTGCTAAGTCACTAACTGCAATCTATAAAGTATTAATGTGAGCAAGTGAGGTAACAACTTGCAGTGAGTGTGTCATGTGGTGAGAAGTCCCAGAATCAATAATCCAAGTGGATGCCAAAGGAATAGCTCGTGTAGAAAGAGCATGTCCTTTCCCAGTAGAAGAGGAAGATGGAGGTTGAGGAGTAGAATTATGATGCTGCTGCATGGCTTCCTCCAAAGCCTCTAATCTTTTCTAACAACGAGAAATTGGATGACCTTCTTTGCCATAGAAACTGCAAAGTTCATCTTATTTCTTCTTAGTCTTGGAGGAAGACTTACCAGACTTAGAAGAGTGCTCTTGTTTGGGATAGGACTTCAGTTTGTAATCAGACTTAGGTGGTGGCTTGGTGGGATGCTCACTGCCAACTGAATCCTTCTTAGGCTTCGGTTTCTGCTTCTTGTTCTCTTTAGATGTCTGAGAAACCAATGCTTTTGACTTTGATCCTGTGAGAGTGTCCAACTGAGATAGGTGAGTCTTCTCACGAGTCAAGTGATCACAAAACACATCAAAAGTAGGCATGGTGAAGCGTGTACCCAAGGCATTCATAGTAGAATAAAACATGGAAGCAAATATCTGATAGGGACCTCGAAGCTTAGAGAGAATCAGGTAGATACACTCTGTGTCTGTCTTATTTTTACCACAACTGTGTAGGATAGATCTGGTGGTTTTAAACTTGTTTAGAAATTCCTCAGTGTGATGAAAGGACTCAGGTAACAAGGAAGAGAGCTTTGCCTCAATTTGTAATGCTTTGAACTCATTGATAGTACCAAAGAGAGTTTCAAATTTGGACCACATAGCCCGAGGAGTGAGCAAACCATCAAGGTGAAAAAGCAAGCTATCTGAAACATGTAAGGAGATGACACCCATAGCCTCATCCACCTTATTCTGGTGCTGAAAAATCTCAAAAGGACGCTGTAACAACAGCTGATCCGCATCCAAACAGGGCCACAACCCCCTTGATCTGAGAAACCTCGTCATACGAGTTTTCCAAAGGTGATAGTTCTGGGATGTAAGAAGCTCAACTAAAGAATCTGCCATGTGTACCTGTACCTGAACCTACTCTTGATTTTTTTAATTAAGTGATCTTTAAGACTATACAAAAGATGTAGAAAGGGGTTTTTTTGTTTTTGTTGAGTTTAGGTGTTCTGATTTACTGAAGTAAATTACAAAAAATAGTAAAACATAACACCCCCACAAGATGTAAAACCAAACCCCAGTACAATCTAAGAGCCAGAAAAAAACAAGAGCTAAAAATTGCGTCAGATAATATTTTGTGTACATGGTAAAGTTTTTGGAAAAAGTGAACCCCAAATATGAATAGGGTTCTCCAAGACCTTTCCGATGCCTATTCGTTTTTGGCAAACAGAGTCCATTTGCCCAAGTTATGGCTCCCAGAGTGCAGAAAAGAGCGCTGACTTGGACGACAAAAAACAGGCACTAGATGAAAAAATTAGCAAATCTCACCTCCAGATTTGAGTAGAGCTCGAAAAGAGCTTTCTGACGCCTATTCGTTTTCGAAAATCTGACTTTGTTCTCTCAAGTTATGACCAAAAAACCAAATGCCTCGGCATGTCGCTAAAAGGCGCGAAAAATTGATTTTTTGATTTTTAAAAAAATTGTCTCGAAAAATGTGCAATGTAAGGGCTAAAATAATAGTAAAAATTTCAGAGCCAAATTTGTTCAAATTGGATAAATTTTATATGAAAATGGGTGTTTTTGGGTGTTTCGAGCTCAATGGCGAGGTCTGTTTGAGCTCAAAATGCCCAGAAACAAAAAAGTACCCCACATCCAAATTAAAAAAACTCTGAAAAAAACTGAAACCCTTGCCTCTAGAGAAAATTTTCTGAAAAGAAATCAGGAAAAAGCAACAACAAATGTAGGCTCTGATACCATGAAGAAGTTGAGAAAGTACAACTTCTAAGATCCCAAGAGCATTTGCAAGCAAAATACCTGTCACAAGAGAAGATTGGAGATAGAACACAAAAAAGGCTCTAAAGAAAAAGATTATCATTCAGAGAGGGAATACAAAAGAAAATTACAATACAATCCTTATGAAAGGAGAATATGAAACCCTAAAGATGTGGAATCCTAAAGAAACCCCAAAGGGATAAAGACTATTTAATAATTAGAGTAATTATTAAATACCTACAATATTATTAAATGCCTAAGTATAGCTTAAGCGTAGAGTATAATAGACTACTAATTAAATAAATAATTATTAGCTAATACAAGATAACTCTAACATCCACCATAAAAATAAAATATTATTTTTACACTTAATTTATTTTTCTCCTTGAGCATGGGACGATACAATGATGATTAAATGTGCCTTTGTGTTAAGCAACAAAACTCGATCTTAGTGTCATAAATTTGGCATCTTCGATACGCCATTGATGGGCCCTTTGACATCAATGACAATATTCCAACAAAATCTTGGTTGTTAGATTTCTTGATAGATGAGTTGTCAACCTCCCTCCTTTGCATTTCTTATAAATACACTTAGCTAGTTTGTATTTGAGTCTAGTCTTGATTAATGGAATAACATTATTCTATTGTAGTGTTTTCCAAATCATTGGTTAGAATAATGTTTTTATGGCTAATGCTAGTACTCTAAGTATTGATTATTTCTTGCTTCTTGCAAGATTTAGTATTGTATCAAAGTTATGGTGTCTAATTTAGTCCCTTTTCATCTTTTCAAGTGCACTAGGGTTTGAGTGTTTTTTAATTAAATAATTTTTTAGTGAATGGTGTGAGAAATTTACATCTTGCCATAGTGTCCAAAAGGCTCAAGATAGAGTGATTAGATCTTCATTTTATCTTAAACAAATATTAGGAAGCTAATTAACTTGCTTTTCTAAGCTCTTGTTTTTGGGTTGTCACTTGCAAGTTACATAAATTTTAGATCAATTTACTGAGTTCTTGTGCCTACTATTATGTTAAAAAAGACCAAAAATCTTAGAATTAATTATCCATTTGCTAAAAATAGAGCACTCTATGCGAGACCCATGTTGTATGAGGTAGATTTGGTTGTAGTACATTGCATTTGTAGGGTTTTTTTCTTTGGCTAAAGCTGAGTATTCATTATATGAGGGCTTGGTAGATGTTTCATAAAGGCCAAGTTTTTTTAATAGAACTACATACATTATGTACATGGGATACTACTAGCTCACACAATCTACTCCCATATACTGACATCCTCTACATAAGAGCAACAAACTCTCTACTACATAATTTAGTACCCTGTACATTCAACATACCTTAGACGACACTCAAAGTAGGGAGAAAGTTTTTTTTTAAAGGAACTTGGGCTCTGAACAACACTTTTTGGTATCTATATGTCGCTTCGCTCAACTAGATGGAGTTTCTTTTTCCTACCAATACTCCTTGTTGGAATTGATTGTCATTGATGTCAAAGGAGTATGAGAGATTGTTAAATTGTTGTCATTAATGCCATGGATGTCAAAGTGAATAGATGAGATAGTTGAATGGAGTCATGTCAAATAGAGTGGCCAAAGGCCACTAATCGTTACTCAAGCATGTTGGCCAACCACTTTATATTTGCATTTAAATGGAGAAGTATTTCACCATTTATGAAGGGGATGAACTCTATACTAAATAACTATTGTTGATGTCTACGACTAAGACATACATACAAGTGTGTGTGCGCGCGTGTGCATGGGTGTGTGGTGTGTGCGTGCATGGGTTTGTGTGCATGTGTGTGTGTGTGTGTGTGTGTGTGTGTGTGAGAGAGAGAGAGAGAGAGAGAGAGAGAGAGAGAGAGAGAGAGAGAGAGAGAGAGAGAGAGAGAGAGAGAGAGCAAAAAGCAGCACATACTCCTTATCAATGCTAACCGACTTGTTTATACTAGTGTCTTCATCATATACAAGACAAAGTTTCTATGTTGGTTGACTTCATGATTATTTACAAAGGCCAAGTTATATATAGAGAGAGAGGGGCAGGATTAATATTCCAATAATGATAGCATTGGAATAAAGTAAAGATTTAAATTAGATTTGCTCAGCCACTATTTTGGGTAACCAAGCCAAAGGCAATCATATATATAACTAATGATTTATTAAAAAGAGCAACTATGTTATTATGAAAGGAAACGATAATGTGATGAAGATGAACGATTAAGATAAGAGCAACGATTCATTAATTACGAGGTGGAACGATTATGTATGAAGATTAATGTTAAAAGGTGCAGCTATTATATTTATAAAAGGCAACTATATTTCTTAAAGATCATGACTTTATAAAAGGAGATCACTTTTCTAAGGGTTGCCTCCATGAAGAGGCACAAGTAAGATATAAATAACGATATAAAGAAAACATTGAGAAAATCGAAGAAGTGAAGTGTACAAAAGAATATCTTACATACACAATAAGGAATTGTGAAGAGTAATATGTAAAGTAAAATAACTGGAAGTATGAATAATAGTGTATAACTCAGATCAACATTTGAGAAATTAAGAGGCAAAATTAGAAGAAAGACATGCAGATTATAGAGAAAAAGAGTACGCTGATATGAAAGAAGACTGTGTAGAGAGAAAAGAAAAGATATATGCATATAGAAGGAAGTTATCGATATTATTTATTATCAGTTTTGAAGGAAATCATTGCTATGTATGTGATCAATTTTCGTAAAAACAAGTATGTATTATTTGAATCAAATTTGAGGTGTATATGTGTGGATTTGTTTTGTGAAGGAAAGACTTACATTATTAAAAATTAGAAGTTGTGATCAGATTTGAGTGAAGAAGTAAAACTATATCATTCATCAAACAATTTGGAAATTGGTGATTCTTATAGGAGAGATTGGTGTCTTTCGCTAAGCTGGTGCTTAGTAATGGGGTTGGTTGTAATGTCCCCATTTTTCTTGTGATCACTCAGTTGCATAGTTTTGCCTCTTAGTCGTCTTTGCAGACAATTACAGAGGCTAGAGGATGTCTCCGCGGACAATTAGAGAGGCTAGAGGATGATTGACTTTACCAAGAGAAGTCTATACTTAGTCACTTTTAACCTTGGTGAATTTAAGTTACATAGACTTTATAATAATTCATTATAAGGTTACTTTTTCTGTAATTAGAAAAATTATAAAGTAACTTTGTTAAAAAAGAGATTAATAAAAGTTAATGATGAATTATAAAATGACCCCTTAGCACATTTCCCTAGAAGTTATTAACTTAAATCTTAAATCTATGACCACTTTTAATGAGGAATTAGATCCTCAATGTGTCAAACCACTTAGGGGAATTATTTTTTTAATAAAAATAAACATTTTAACATGTTTTATGATGCCAAAAGTCCAACCCTAACCCAAATTTGAATTAGGGTTTGAGGAATGTTAAAAGAGCATTTGGGAGTTTATTTGTGCATTATGTTTTGATGAATATTGCAGAATTTTCTACCTTCAACAGGTCTACAACATATTGGCAGAGTTCTGGAGTAGATTTGGTGACGAAAACCTTCAAATTGCAAGTGTAGGACGAAAACCCTCTGACCTAACAACATATTGGACTTCATTGGAAGCTCTTTTTAGGCCATTTGGACCAGAATTCAAGAGCAAATCTGAGTATTATAGTAGCACAAGGGTTTGAATTTCAAATTAGAGCAAAAAAGTTACCATTTCTACCAAGATAATTCATTCCCCAAGCTGGTCGTACATTTTCCAGTATGACTGTACCATTTAAGCTTGCCTAGGATTTTCAATAAAATAAATACAAGGGTTTTAATTAGGGTCTTTGGTCTAAAAATCATTGTTAGTAGCAAATAAGAAGAATCCCAATAATTATTTGGTGAAATTGATTCATACTGGAGCTACAGGAGCAAATTAGTGGGTAGAAAGAACACCAAATTGGAGTCTCTCCCGAGAGAACTTCAGGAATTCCATTGGAATAAGGATTTCTTCATAAATTTGTTTTAGATAACTATTCAGTAGGTGAATAAAGCTCATTGGAGCCATTAGTTACAACTAGAGCTGCTTCATTCAATCTTTCCACCTATTCAGGCCAATAAATCACCTTCAATTCCCAGCGCTGACTCCTGGTAGGCCATTATTGCCTTGGGTTGTTAAAAATAATCATTTATTTCCATTTGTTCTTTGCTGATAAATAAAATCAGAAGTTTGAAATTCATTTTTCAGTCAATTATTTTGTGTTGCATTTGTTATTCATTGGATATTTAACAATTTCTTCCCTGAAGAGCTTTGCAGCAACAAGCTTGATTGGAGTTTCACATTGAGAACAAAAACTCTCACCCTTATTCAGTGTGTGGACGAAAACCCATTCACCTTTTGCATCGAAGGAATCCTTTTTCAGGGCATTTGGGGCTAAAATCTAGAGAAAAATTCACACTTTCAACAAAAATAAATCATCTACAACACATTTGAACATATAGGGAAACATTTTCTAGAAGTTATTGTGCTTTTAATGCTGGCCATACCATTCCCAGGCTGGTCATACCCTCTTTGCTTCTCTTGTGAAGCCAATAAAATAAATTAGAGGGTTTTGATTCAGAAATTTGTGTGTAAATTCATTGTTGGCAACAAATAGAGACAAATCAGTGGTTCTTTCAGGGAAATTTTAACCCATTTGGGCTACATCAGTGGGGAAAAAGGGTCAATTTTGGAGGTTTTTCCTGGCAAGAATTTGGAATAAGCACCTATTTTGCTATTTCTTCCTTAAATTGTTTTTGATAATTATATATAAGGAGAATAAAACACATTGGAACAATTTGCAGCACCTAAAGGCTCCTGTATTGCTTTGTGCACGACCTCCAATATCAAAATAAGCTCATCCAGGCAGGGCGTTGGACACTTGGTAGGCCAGTTTTGGCTCTAATTGTCTTAAATAGTCATTCTCTTGAATTTATAATTTGCTGCAATAAAATCTGAGTTCTAAAATTTTATTTCAGTCAATTGTTTCTTTTATGTATTGCATTCTTTTGGCAAATTTTCATTGGCATAACCAAGCAAAACCCCAAAAACTAAAAAACATCAAAATTCACCTAAAACCAATAAAACAGTTTGTTGGTCAAAGATTTGAAAGCAAACAAAAAAACTTCAGACTAGATCAGATTCTCAGTTGGCATCTTCAGTGGTATCAGAGCCAAGACCCTGCTAGCCTATGGTATGCTAAGAGATGGTTACAAAAATGGAAGAGTGGGAAAATGAATTAGCAGCCATCAAAATTGCTAAGTGGTATAATGAATATCAGAAGAGGAAGAATCTTCTAACATTTTATGAATATCAAAATTCATCAAGGTTGACTATTCCTGTGAATGAGGAGGTTATCACAATCTTTGATGAATATTTAAGTGAACTTGTGGAGGTCAAGGCTACAGAATCTTTCGACAAATATTACAAGAAAAAGATGCTTGTATCAATTGAAGCTTTGCCACCACGGTATGACCATAATTGATGCAGAGCGTCACAACGCTAAGCTTGGTTAGCCCAAAATACAGTGATATTCAATAAGAAATCCAGACTGTTCTTCTAGCATTTGATGAATAAAAGGAAATGCAATGTTCAACCATTAAAATCATCACAAAATGAATTCTTAATCAATAAAAACAATAATCCACTACCACCAGTTCGACACAAATCTGAATTTTAACATGTTCAGATGCTAGTCCACTAACTCCAGAAAGATATTTGTCAAACTCTGTTCTTGCTGAGGTCTACAGTTCTCTAAAGATGTATTACTGTTGAACTTTTGAGTTTTTAAGCCTTGCTGGTTTTCCAACTGCACACACACACATATTGTGGTTTATTCACAAATATACTGGTTTTGATTCGTTCCCCCGTTCTGTTTGTAACATAATTAGATAGCATCAAAATTCAACAAAACTTGTTTACACTCAGGAATCCCAATCCCCTAGTTGATCAGGCTAGTTTAGGCTTCGACTGGTTTGTCAAGCTTTGGAACCCGATGCCATTGTAAGGTGTTAATTCTGTGCCATAAACAGGGTTTTAATTTAAATTTTCATTTCTTTCCACAGACTTTCGGCAGTGTAAATTCCATTTCTGGTTAAACTTTCGACTATGGTATTTGTTTATTGATTCCCAATCAATCCCTTCAAGTTTTGGATCGTCTCACATTCCCAAGCCAACATCACAGTCTTCAGAATTTATTTACTGCATATTCAATTTGAGCGATAACCATAATGACACCCCTCCAAACTGTTATCGAACAATTTAAACTATTTCGGGTTTGATTTCAACACAGTCATATGCCGTACGGGCTAGGGCACACTAGATCAACAGTTTTATCTTAAGAAATAGAGGCGATGACCACCAGATGTAACAATGATGTTTTGGTATCACTTGTTAAACATTGTCTTTGAAGCATTTTTCACTTCAACAGTCTCGAGCGTTGAAAGCATTAAAGAATTTTGCCCTAAACTGTTCTTCACCAGTCGGCATTATGATTCCCGCGGAGGAAGAACAGTTCGGAACTAAGTTTGCATAACAATGTGATCATACAGCTTCCTCTAATCAGTTTATTTGAACTTTGGTTTGTAAAAATTACAATCTAAACAAAGCGGCGCGGTTACATGATTAAGCCACTGTGTTTACCGCAGAAAATACATTCACCGTGTATTAATGCACTCCAAACCGAAAAACGAACAAGGAGTTCTTTCAATTAAACGAAACAAGGATTCAAATCGCTTACAAATTTTGAATGTGAACCCGTCTAAAATGCTTTTACATCCGATTTGCACTTGTTCCACATTCCATTACTTCGAACCCTGTTTTGATTAAGACGACCGAACTGCAGAAAGAATCATGAAAAAGGAGACCTTCTCGAAACTGTTGTTTTGTTTTTATTTCCTTGCTTCGCAGACTCTTCGTTCCAACCATTAGTTGGACACACTTTTATACACAGCAACAGACACCCAACCGGTGCAAACCAGTTGGGGTCGTTGATACAACTGAACCAGCAGAGACCGTAGCAACAAAGATGTAACAAAAATCTCCGCTAAACATAGTAACTCCGAAACAGCATTAACGAAAAAAAACAAAGCACAACCAAAGTCCAATGGACTAAGAGTTATTGGCTTATAGAAATACCAATAAAACTCTTGACCATACAAGAAATGGACTAATTCACTTATTCCCTTTATTACAACACAAACTGAACAAAAAAAACCAAACCAAAATCCTTGTGGACTAAGACTCCACAGCTTATAAGCATGCTGTAGGTAGTCATGACCACACAATAGGAGAGAGATGATCGTAAATGAACAAACTCAAATTATTACAAACAATTAAACCAGAACTATCCTATTACCACAGGTGCCCTGCACCAATAATTCTGAAGTTCATAACAACAATGACATAAATTCTCTTTCTCAAGATATGGCAACCTTTGGTCAAGAAGAGAATAATGATTTGTATTCTAGATTGAAGGTACACATGGTGCAAACATGGGTTATGATAATGTGAATAATACAACCCATCATAAATAAGATTTTGTGCATTTTTCGACAGCTGATATAGAGCAATTCCAGAGAATGAATGAAGGATGGTTAGCAAGATCTAGGCAAGCCAAATTGATAGCTTATCAAGCTAAGGTTCGAATTCTGCATATTCATGATATTCACCACAATGTTGGTAAGGGGAAATTGGAAATGTCTAATTTTGATTTTTTAGTTGGTGTTGGTCATTCTTCATAGTGGACCAACCACTAAAGGTTTGTCTATGTTGCAAAATAAAAACATCTACTATTCATCCATGGACTTGTCACCTCTTTCATATGATAGGGCAACGATGTACTTATTGATTGGTGACTCTGTTTTCTTAGATTTGACAGTGGGCTATGAAGATCAACATGTAAGGGACTTCTTTTGGTGCATGACTAAACAAAATATTTACTTGGAATCCTCCAATGAAGACATACTAACTTGTCGAGAAATTGGGCAAGTTGCAATCGCTGATCACAAGTTTTGGAGAGGTTTCCATCACACTTTCCTTGTTGGAAATTGGCTCATTGATGGGTTCATATCAACATTAATGGGTGGTGGTACTTGTGGCTTCAATTGGAGTGAAATTCTCAGCTGGTTAGATGATCTCCAGGTTCATAGCAGCAACATAATGTGTATTGACAAGATGGATGGATATGAGAGTGCAAAGATTTGGGATCACGGTATTGACATGTGTGGTGCATTTCTTCAGTGGATCCATGATGAGTTGTTTCATTTTGGGTATACAAATTTTTATATCAGAGTAGCATAGCGGTTGGGTGAAGCAACGTTTAGCAGATTGGTATGGGATCCAAGAATTGGTTTTCAACGTGCAGGTGCGGATTGCTTGAGGGCAAGCAATCTCCGTGAAGGGAGGATTGTAATGTCCCCTTTTCTAGGCGACATGAGATGAGCAAGGGGTGACCTATCATTTGAGTTTCCGTAGGTCAAGGATATGGTTAGGGGACTCATTCTGAGGGTCATGGAGCTTTGCAAGGGCTTTGTGAGCCGTTTTGGACCTTCAGACGACAATTCCTACTTTTTAGAGAGGTCTCCTATTTTTTAGGGAGAACTGGCAGTTGACTGGATGACCACCTGGGGGACCAGGGAGTAGAGCATGATCCTTTTGAGCAGTTACAGGTGTTTGGAGAGAGGTTCCTATTTTTTAGGGCGAATCCCTACTTTTTAGGAGAAGCTATAAGTTGGCCTGCAGGACTCAAGCAACATCAGTGATCATAGTGCTTCAGACAGAATTCAGATATGAGTTGCGGATTTCATTTTATGAATAAATTAGGAAATATTAAAATATTTCTTAAGTTGGATTAAATAAATAATAATAAAGTGAAATAATATAATCACTTTATATTAATAAAGTGGCCCCTTGGTACATTTTCCTAGAAATTATAACTTATAGGTTATAACTTAATAATATGGCCACTTTTAATGGGGAATTAGACCCTCAATGGGTCAAACCACTTAGGGGAAGTATTTTTTTAAATAAAATTAAACATTTTAACATAATTTAAGATGTCAAAAGTCCAACCCTGACCCCAAATTCGAATTAGGGTTTGAGGAATGTTAAAAGAGCATTTGGAAGTTCATTTGTGCATTATGTTTGATGAATTTTTGGAGAATCATTTACTTTCAACAGGTTTGCAACAATTTGGCAAAATTCTAGAGCATATTTGAAGATAAAAACCTTCAAATTGCAGGTGTGGGAGGAAAACCCTTCCACTTATCAGCATATTGATCTTCATTGGAGGCTCTTTTCAGGTCATTAGGGCCAAATTTCAAAGCAAATCAGAGAAATTCAACTTCATAGGGGAATAAATTTCAGATTTGAGGAGAGAGGTCACAATTCACCCCAATCAACAGATTGTACCTTCCCCAGGCTAGCCGTACCACCAAATATTGTGTGGATTTTCAATACAATAATTTAAGGGGTTTTGCATCAGTGTTTTCATACAAATTTCATTGTCAGCAACAAATAAGAGGAAATCCATTGATTATTTGGTGGATTTGGCTCATACTGGAGCTACAAGAGCAAAACAGTGGGTAGAAGACACCAAATTGAGGTTTCTCCTGGGGACAGTTCAGGAAGTGCATTGGAATAAGGATTTCTTCACCAGATTGTTTTAGATAATTATCCAATAGGTGAATAAAGCTCTCAGGAGCCATTGGTTGAAGCTGAAGGTGCTTCATTCAGTCATTTCACCTATCGAGGCCAATAAGTCATCCTCTATTCCCAACCTTGGACTCCCAGTAGGCCATTGTTAGCTTGGATTGTTGAAGAAAATCATTTACATTCAATTGCTTATTGTTGATAAATAAAATAAATAAATTTGATATTAGTTTCCAATCACTTATTTTATGTGTTATCATTGTTATTCATTTTGCAATGTCAATTCTTAAAGCTTAAATCATAAAAAACTACAAAAAAAACGCATTTAAAACCCAAAATTTCAACCGCTCGTCAAAGAAATTAGACTTGGAAAAATTTACTAGATTGCTCAAACTAGCACTCGACATCTTCTAGTGGTATCAGAGCCTAATTTCTTTAATCAATGATTGGAATTTTGGTTTTTAAATGCGTTTTTTGAGGTTTTATGCTTTTTTGAGTTTTTTGAAATGTTAAGCTTTGGGAATTGACAATACAACATGAATAAAAAATGCAACATATAAAATAATTGACTAAAAATGAATTTCAGACTTCTGATTTTATTTATCAACAAAGAGCAAATGGAAATAAATGATTATTTTTAACAACCCAAGCCAATAATGGCCTACCAAGAGTCCAATGTTGGGAATTGAACGTGATTTATTGGCCTAGACAGGTGGAAAGATTGAATGAAACACCTCCAAATCCAACTGATGGCTCCAACGAGCTTTATTCACCTACTGAATAATTATCTAAAACAAATTTATAAAGAAATCCTTATTCCAATGCAATTCCTGAACTTCTCCTAGGAGAGACTCCAATTTGGTGCGCTTTTTACCCACTGATTTGCTCCTATAGGTATGAATCAATTTCACCAAATAATTATTGAGATTCTTCTTATTTGCTGTTAACAATGATTTTTGGACCAAAAACCCTAATTAAAACCCTTCTATTTATTTTATTGAAAACCCCAGGAAAGTTGAAATGGTAAAGTCGGGCTAGAAAATGCTCAACCAGCTTGGGGAATGAATTATCTTGCTGGAAATGGTAATATTTTTGCTCTGATATGAAATTCAAACCCATGTGTTGTTGTAATACTCATATTTGCTCTTGAATTTGGTCCAAATGACCTAAAAAGAGCCTCCAATGAAGTCCAATATGTTGTTAGGTGAGAGGGTTTTCATCCTACACCTATAATTTGAAGGTTTTTGTCCCCAAATCTACTTTAGAACTCTGCCAATATGCCGCAGACCTGCTAGAGGTAGAAAATTCTCCAATATTCATCAAAACATATGCACAAATGAACTCCCAAATGCTCTTTTAACATTAATCAAACCCTAATTTGAATTTGGGGTTGTGGTTGGACTTTTGACATCATAAAACATGTTAAAATGCTTATTTTTATTAAAAAATACTTCCCCTAAGTGGTTTGACCTATTGAGAGTCTAATTCCTTATTAAAAGTGGTCATATATTTAATTTATAACCATTAAGTTATAACTTCTAGGGAAATGTCCCAAGGGGCCATTTCATAATTCATAATTAACTTTTATTAATCTCCTTTTTAATAAAAATACTTTATAATTTTTTTTCTAATTATAGAAAAAGTAACTTTATAATGAATTATTATAAAGTCTATGTAACTTAAGCTGACCAAGGCCAAAATTGACTAATTATAGACTCCTCTTGATAAAGCCAATCATCCCCTAGCCTCTGTAATTGCCTGCGGAGACGACTAACAGGCAAAACTATGCAAGTCAGTGATCACAAGAAAAATGGGGACATTACAGTCCTCCCTTCCTGAGGATTGCTTGTCCTCAAGCAATCCACACTTGCATAGTGACAAATAATTCCTAGATCCCATATCAATTTGATAAACGTTAGTTCACCCAACTGTTGCGCTACTCTAATATAAACATCAGTATACCCCAAGTAAAGCAACTCATCATAGATCCACTTAAGAAGTGTACCACACATGTCAATACCAGGATCCCAAATCTTTGCACTGTCATATCCATCCATCATGTCAATACTCATTATGTTGTTGCTATGAACCTGAACATCATCTAACCAGCTGAGAACTTCACTCCAATTGAATCCACAAGTACCACCAACTTGTGATCAATGATTGCAACTTGCCCAATTTCTCCACAAGTTAGTATGTCTCATTGGAGGGTGCCAAGTAAATATTTTGTTTAGCCATGCACCAAAAGAAGTTCCTTACATGTTGATCTTCATAGACCACTGTCAAATCTAAGAAAACCGAGTCACCAATCAATAAGTACATCGCTACCCTATCATATTAAAAAGGTGACAAGTCCATGGATGAATAGTAGATGTTTTCATTTTGCAACATAGACAAACCTTTAGTGGCTGGTCCACTATGAGTCTCACAATCAATTTCATCAACACCAAGTAGAGAATGACCAACATAAACTAAAAAATCAGAATTAGACAATTCCAGTTTCCCCTTACCAACATTGTGGTGAATATCATGAATGTGCTGAATTCGAAGCTTAGCCTGATAAGCTATCAATTTGGCCTACCTAGCTCTTGCTACCCATCCTTCATTCATCTTCTGGGATTTCTCTATATCAGTTGTTCCAAAATGCACAAATCTGATTTATGATGGCTTGTATTATTCACATTATCATAAAACATGTTTGCACCATGTGTACCCTCAAATCTAGAATGCAAATCATTATTCTCTTCTTGACCAAAGACTACCATATCTTAAAGAAGAGAAGTTATGTCACTGTTGTTATGAACTTCAGAATTATGGTCATACCCTGGTGGCAAATCTTCAATAGATACAAGCATCTTTTTCTTGTAATATTTGTCAAAAGATTCAGTAGCCTTGACCTCCTCCGGTTCACTTAAATATTCATCAAAGATTATGATAACTGTAACGCATGCTAGAATTCATTCTTCAAATAAACAAAGCTATCAATTAGAAGCACAAGGGAAATCACGAATCCCTATCTAATCAATAAATCTAACAAACTAGACAATGAAATGATACAATCAAAGCAATAGGAATTATGAATGAAATTAATTAAAGCTCCCTATCCCAAGATTGCATATTGCTTCCATTGCTCCCTCTCCTCTTCATGGTATGATGGCTCTCAGATATTGCGTTGGTAACCTGCAAGTGATACAAAGATTCGAAGTTCGTGATTCCAAGAAATTGTTCAAGATTGAGGAGTATTGAAAATGGAGATTGGATGCTTAATTTATAGAAAATTGGAAAAGATTGATTGAAAGGTGGAACAGAATGATCAAGAGGTGTAGACTCAGGTGAGCTCAAATGCAATTTAATAGTTGAATTGTTGATTGTAGGAGTGAAACTCAATAGATTGAATAGATTAATTGAGTCAACTGATTGAGAAAAAACTGACTGAAGGAAGAAAAAGAATGATTGGAGGAAATAAAGAAGATGACACAGAGAGCTAAATTTAGAAAAAGCTAACTGAAAGATGGAAATAGAAGTTGAAGAGATAAATAATTTAATTAATTAATTTAGCATGTGCTTGCATTTAGATTTAGATTATCAATTTAATCTTTGCATGAGATATTATTCAAATAATTGAATTTATTAATTCAATTTAGCCTTTGAATATATTTAGAACTTGACTTTGATTTTCAATTTGATTTTTGAAATCATGCACATGTATTTAAATTTGGAAGAAATTAGAAGAATATGAATTTAAATGAAATTAGAGTTTGGGGATTTGGAAATGGAAGAATTAATTAGTTAATTAAATAATTTAAAGAAACCATTTAATTATTTAGAAATAGAATTTAATTAAATAATAAAGATTATTTAATTTAAAGGATTAAATCACAATTAATTATATAATAAATATTTAATTAATATTTAGAAGAGAGTTGAATGATTAGATGATTAGAGATAGAAATTGAGAAATTAGTAATTTATTTAAATAATGAAGATTATTTAAATTGGGGAATTAATCATAATTAATTAAATAATAAATATTATTTAATATTTAGGAAATGATTAAATGATGATAGAATAGGAAATAGAAATTGAGAATTAATTTATTTAAATAATAAAGATTATTTAAATTAGGGAATTAACCATAATTAATTAAATAATAAATATTTAATTAATATTAGAAAATGATTAAAATGATTAAATGATGATAGAAATAGAAATAGAATAATTAGAAAGATTATGAGGAAATATGAAATTAGAAGAAATAGATTAATTAACTTAATTAAATAATTAAATAATTATTTAACTAATTAGACGAATAATTAGTACATGATCAATGAGACATTTTTAGGTGTCTACATTTGCCTCTCTTTGAGACAATGTCAGAATGACGTTGTTTCAAAGAAAATGAAAATTTTTGCCCCAGTATGCCTCGGTGATACTTAGGGTGTAATGCCCCCTCGAGAGATTGTTTATGCATTAAAGATATGAATGATCTCTCGAAAAAAGAAGAATGTGAGATGAAAGATAGAAGAATGGTTAGTTGATTTGAGATAGAGATAGGTGATGTGAAAATGATATTAAGATAGAATATGAGAAAATAGATTGATGAAATAGAATAATGTTAGATGATATAAAATGATTAAGAAAGAGATGATGAGAAAATAATGTTTAGAAAGAATACGATTTAGAGAGAAGATGAGAAATCAATAAACTATCAATAAGCAAATGAGATGAGAATGAGAATGAAATTGAATGAATCACAAACCTGTGTCACATATTTTATTGCGTCAATATATATTCATCACTAAGCCTTATTATTGAACAATGGAGCTTAGCACATCAGGGTATAAGGAACCAAGATGTAAAGATATCTCATTGAAGAAACAAACACGTAGCAGACAAGCAACAAACAAAGAAAAAGATAATGCCCATCATGGCTCCTCTAGTCACTTGTGGACATCCTTGAGTAGCATAGGAACATAATCTATCGCCAAATGATAAAAAGATAAAGACTGACCCGGACAAAATTCAGCAGCTATACTGACCTTATGCCTTCGTTCGCAGTTGTTTGATGTGATGGTTGATAATGTCTGATCTCAGAAAGTTGCGGACCCCGTTTAAGATTGACCTGTCTGATTTCGAGTGTATCCTCTTCTGTTTAAGACAAGATAATGATCATGTTGATATGGATATGATACAATTGATAAGACAGTTTGATCAGTTGATTGCAGATGTTTGATTGGATAGTCGTATCTTTTGTTAACTTCGTGCGAAGCGTTTGCTGGATATCTACTAGGGTATTTGTTTCTCACAAGACATTTTATTGTAATTTTTTCTAATTGATTGATTTTCGATTTTTAGTTCTTTTCCAAGAGCTTTTTCGATGTTTTTGGATTATGTAGGTAGATTTTTGAATGTTTTTGTTTGATTTTCAGGATCGTATATGGATGTTTTTGGTTGATCTTTTCAGAATTGTATACGGATGTTTTTGGTATTTCATGATTTTCAATGTTTTTGGGTTTTGAGTTTTTTCAATTGTTTTTGAATTTTGAGTTTTTCACTGTTTTTGGTTTTTTGAGTTTTTCATTGTTTTTGATTTTTTCAGGACTTTATCTGATTTTTAGGATTTTTTCAGGACTTTATTTGATTTTTAGGATTTTTTGCAATTATGCCCCCAGTGTGCAGACCTATATGACATAATGATCTGCAGAATGTATGTGGAGACAAATGAATTTTTGACATGACCTACGTGAATGCAACATGCAGGATGAAGATGCACTTCCTATTCGAACAAGGTTGACTGTGTTTGTTTTTGCATTTGTAATACACCAATAGAAACAAAGGTGCAAAACATTTCATAGATAAGCGGTCAATCGATCTTTAAAGTCCTTCGGAATATTTATCTCAACACACTTAGTGACTAAGATTTACAAATGGAGATGCGGAAAACTTCCCCACTGGTTCTTGAAACTTTGATCTTCTTTTGTCCATGTGTGTGCAAATGAGTTAATTCCTACTCTTGTGTTCACTAAAGATCCTTAGCATCCTATATGACTAGCTACGTGGTTTTTCTAACTTCAAAAGCATCCCAAATAGAGCCTTGCTGCCAGCAAACCTTGAGAGCTCCGACGAGGTTATAGACTGTAATTTCTCAAATATTGCTCCATTGCCAATAGGCGTTCATAGCCTTGATGGAGTTACTAGCATGTTCCCATAGTCAAGCTTTTTATCGTATTTGTATACATGATATTTCAGTTATATATCATTGCTCTTTTTGCCTTTAGATGGATATTTGGCATAGCTCTTTTTATTTTTATTTTCTTGCCTTGACTTGTAAGTAATGAAACCTACTTGGGTGTGACAATTACAGCGGCATTGAAGTAGAATTTCAGATTTTTCTTTAGTAATATGATCAACTAGGTGTCTAGAATGAATTTAGAGATTTATTGTGTTTGAGATATAGCAATTGATAGATTGTAGGTTAACAAGTCTCAAAGAGTGAAGCCACTACCCAACCATAAGTAAAGCGTCATCACAGGGTAATGCTGAAAATGAATGATTTTAGGACCTCAAAGACTTCATGTCCGAATATCTAAGAAAGGAGATGACCCTTGCTTCTCTTGAATGCAAACGAATGATAAACTTGAACAATTGCCTTGTTTTATTGATGCTGCTATATGAAAATTTAGAATTTTTGAGAATGCGATGCATTTGAGAAGAAACTATTTGTAATGCAATGTTTTGAATGATATGATATGCAATGCGGAAAGTAAAACCTAAACTACACAACCCTTTAGGTACAATATTTGTGTAGGTAGTTCATTGGTCTTTGTTTGAAGAGTCGGATAAAGATGTCTTTTCCAATAGGATATAAGGACTCAACTAAGTGTATATGCTCAACATCTCCAATGTTGATTTTCTTATTTTTTGGATTTTGTGGATCATCGTAAGGAAATCTAGCTCTAGAACCCATGAATTCAGCTATAGCCTTATGCTTTTCCATGAAATCCAATCGTGGTAGGTTCTCTTGACCCCGGTCTTTCAAGTGTGAGTGTATGAGACAAATTGTTTTTGGTTTCAAAGTTGTGACATGAGCAGGTGTTATGCTTGTTTTTATTGATGCACTTGAAGAGGATGATGAAGTCAACCAGACGTTGATCTCATTAGTTGGTGTTATGCTTGTTTTTGTTACCACTTTGGCATGTGATGATGGCTCACATACAATTGTTGACAAGATGCTCTGTGTAGTATAATCTGGATTGGTGATTTCATTGATAAGGGGTTCATGAACAACTTGTGTAGAGGGATTGGGATCACGAGGAGAAATGGTAAGTTCGTTTGAGAGAGAATCTTGTGAGGAACATGGAGGATTATGACATGGAGATGAAGGGATGGAGGGACCTTGATCAGGATTTGGAGAAATAATAGGATCGTGTTTAGGACATGAAGGTAAAGGTATGATTTGATCTTGGTTTGTAAAGGGATTATTAGGGAGGATGGAAGAGATGTCTTGATCTTGTTTAGGAGGTGGATGTTGGATGGGACTTGAAAGGACACTTTGTTCTTGAGATGGAAGGGTGTCATTATGAATGGAATAGAAAAGAGCAAGGGGATCATCATAAGATTCTTGGTCAGTGGGATCTTGATCAAAAATTGGGTTAGATGGAAGTGGTTGTTCTTGATCTTGATTTGTTTCAGGGTCCATTTCTTCTGATTTTGGATCATCATCTTGACACGAGGAAGGAGTTTGGATATTCATGGGAAATTCTTGGAATGTTTCAACCTTTTGATTTGATGAGAAAGGATTTTGAATGAGACTCTCTAAATCATGACTTGGATTGGATTGGTTTTGTACGATGGATAGCCCTTGGGAGGTTGTGTTATTAGATAGAGATGGCATGGATTGGTTTTGTGTGACTTCAGGGGATAATGAAATGGTGGATAGATGTGGTTGATTTGGGCTTTGGTTGAAAGGGATTTGATTTTGGGTGAAAGATGTTTGATTTTGGGTGAAAGTTGTTTGATTTTGGTTAAATGAATTTTGATTTGGACTTTGGTTGAAAGGGGTTTGATTTTGGTTGAACGAGGTTTGATTTTGGTTGAATGAATTTTGATTTGGACATTGGTTGAAAAGGGTGTGATTTTGGTTGAAATGGGTTTGATTTTGGTTGAACGAGGTTTGAATACTGGGTTGATATGAATTTTGATTTGGAATTTGGTTGAAAAGGGTGTGATTTTGGTTGAATGAGGTTTGAATGTTGGGTTGATATGAATTTTGATTTGGAATTTGGTTGAAAAGGGTGTGATTTTGGTTGAATGAGGTTTGAATGTTGGGTTGATGTGATTGGTATGATTGATGTAGTGGGTTGAAAGAAAAAGAAGGTTTACATGACTCTAATGTTGGTTGAACTGAGGTAGGAATGCTTTTGTTGAAGAACGAAGGTTGGCATGTTTGAATGGTCTCACAAGAACTAGAAGGTTGGTCTGATATTGATCCCCTCGTGGCTATCACTTCTCTCATCATGTTTTCTAACGAGCCCCTATGGTTGTCAGGACTAGCCATGTCCGTCACTTGTTGTTGCAAAGTTTTGATTTGCTGAGCTAATATTTCTATGGATGGCGATGGAATAGGAATGGAAGGGATGAATCCTCCACCTTCCCTACGAAATGTATAATTCCAATCCATGATGTTTGCTTGTTTGGTTTGGACCTAGGATCACAACATGTAAGATATTTTCTCTGTTTCTCTGGATGCGATAATGTTTGATTTAACTCGGCCAACTTGTTTGAGTTGAGGTTGAGTTTGATTGATCCTCTGATTGTGTTTTGGACATTTGGGGTATGATTTTATAGGATGATTGTGCAAATGATGATGAACTAAGACAGACGTATATGAGGTCTAGATGAAGACGTAGATAATAATGTAGGACTATGTAACTAATATGGATGATAATGCAAAAGACTTAGGATGATAATGAGGACGTAAGTGATACTTATGCAAAAGATGTAGGACGATAATGAGGACGTAAGTGGGACTATGCAAAAGGCGTAGGACGATAATAAGGACGTAAGTGGGACTATGCAACGACTATGGATGATAATGAAGACGTGAATGAGAACTATGCAAGGACTTTAAGATGATAATGAGGACGTAAATGAGGACTCTGCAAGGACTTAGGACGATAATGAGGACATAAGTGGGGACTATGCAAAAGATGATGTAAGGGATTGTCTGTGGTCACAAGTATGTAAGGACTTTTGAGAATCGGTTTCAAAATGGACTTTGTTTTTGGTAACCTTGTGTGTAGGACAATGTTTTGCAGTTTTCCAAATCTGAGAACAATGGTAGGTATGTATAGCTAAGTGACTCAAATTTCATACAATCTTGGAAAATTCAGAGATACGTGTGATAGGGCCTGAAATAGCCCAAGGGACTGACTCAATACTGGTCTAGTACAACGATACATAAAAAAGCACGGAATACAATCTTAGGCTGGATATTGGACACCATTCAATGAGGCCCTTACAATAAAATACCGAAACAGAATGAACAGATAGAGAGTCTGGCAGCACTGGCTCCACTCCACGACACACACTTCTCGGGCATGCCAGTCTCTCTTACCTCGAAGATCCGAAGATCTTTTAGCCGAGGGATTCCTGTATCATAGTGTAAGGTACATGAAGGGTATCTATGGGGTACGATCCGCACTCCTGGAACCACTGAATGTAGGATTTTTGGCAACTAATTTGGTTCTTAGTATTAGGTTTCGAGGGGTCCCGATCCAACGATGGATTCTCAGAGCAAGCCACTTAAGACTTTAATTGAGCTTATCGGTGTAGGGAAGGCCCCCACATACGTCGAATTCACTCAACACTCTAGTCGCCTGACCAGTATATTTATATAGCGGCTTGAAAAACCCGCTCGAGAGTACGCTGGGAGAGATGATATTCCCAACGCATCCCAATTCGAAGTACCTCTGTGGGGTGATGAAATCCCTAGTCAAAGATACCCCTCACTACGTAGAACAAAAAGAAAATTTGGATGTCGTTGTCACCTTCCTTTTTTCTCCCATAGGCCCGATGGCGGGTAGAAAGGCAGTTAGTGCAACAGTAGGTCCACCCCAGACACAATGAAAAGTTCTTTTCCCTTAAGAAAATGAAAAAATGATTTAATCTAATGCAGCCTGATTCACGTTCTTTTTATAGCCCAAATTTAGGTGTTAGATCTGCATGTGCATGTCAATTTTAAACACCAAATCCAAGAATGAAGGCATACATGTCAATTTTAACCATTTGTTTGATTTTTAAGCACCAAAAACCAAGTGTGAGACACACGCATGTCAATTTTAGCCCATGTTCATTTTAAGCACCAACAACGAAGTGTGAGATTATCCATGCATGTCAATTTTAACTGTTGTTGATTTTATGCACCAAAAATTGAGGTGTGAGATTTATCCATGCATGTCAATTTTAACTGTTGTTGATTTTATGCACCAAAAATTGAAGTGTGAGATTTATCCATGCATGTCAATTTTAACTGTTGTGAGATGTGCATGCAAAATTACTAATCTAATCTTCTCTGCGAATCCACCACAGGCTGTAATCAGAAGATTAGTAGTAAAATAAACCAACAGAAAACAAAAACTAAAAACTTGATAGAGGCGATTGCGTAATACTACCTGAGCGATTGCGTGATCCTTACTAAGCGAACGAGTGAATCTGACAGAGCGAATGCGTAAATCTGACAGAGTGAATGCGTGACTTTATCTGCTTGATTGCGTATCACTAACAGGTTGATTGCGTGACAGAATACAGACAACAACAAAAATTAGAAAAAGAAAAACAAGAAAACTAAACCCGATCAGGAACTTGCGAAACCAATTGTGAAGCCCTAGCCAAATCCCTCATCATCTATTCAGTATTGATTAGATCATATTTAACTGTATAAGAAAGAACTAGGCTATTATATCTGTCTAAGGCCAGTTGTTCTTCTGAATCATGTATCAATTTTTCTGCTTGGAGAAATTTTTGATATCATTTAGCTTCCCTCCTTTGTTGTTTCATCCTTCTCGCACCTGAAATTTTGAACTGAACTTTTCTTGCCATAAACTTTGTTAATCAAATCTTGAAATAAAAGAGTAATTTTGATTCTTGATTAACCAAATCTAAGACATAATTATACAGAATTAATAACAGACAGAAGAAAAATAAAACAACAATTAACCCTGCGGATGCGTGACCTAGAAAGGGCGATTGCGTGATTAAGACAGGGCGATTGTGAGACCCTGTCTAGACGAATGCGTGACCCCGAAGGGTCGAATGCGTGATTCTGCCTATGCGATTGCGTGACGAAAAATCCTTTCTCAAAATTCGTGCAACCAGAAAAAAAATCAAAAAAAATCCACACAATCTACAAAAATCAAACAGAACATAGAAAAAAGGTTAAATTGTTGTTAGTTCACGTCGGGTTCACCAAAATGTAACGCATGCTAGAATTCATTCTTAAATAAACAAAGCTATCAATTAGAAGCACAAGAGAAATCACGAATCCCTATCTAATCAATAAATCTAACAAACTAGACAATGAAATGATACAATCAAAGCAATAGGAATTATGAATGAAATTAATTAAAGCTCCCTATCCCAAGATTGCATATTGCTTCCATTGCTCCTCTCCTCTTCATGGTATGATGGCTCTCAGATATTGCGCTGGTAACCTGCAAGTGACACAAATATTCGAAGTTCGTGATTCCAAAAAATTGTTCAAGATTGAGGAGTATTGAAAATGGAGATTGGATGCTCAATTTATAGAAAATTGGAGAGAATTGATTGAAAGGTGGAACATAATGATCAAGAGGTGTAAACTCAGGTGAGCTCAAATGCAATTTGATAGTTGAACTATTGATTGTAGGAGTGAAACTCAATAGATTGAATAGATTAATTGAGTCAACTGATTGAGAAAAAGCTGACTGAAGGAAGAAAAAGAATGATTGGAGGAAATAAAGAAGATGACACAAAGAGCTAAATTTAGAAAAAGCTAACTGAAAGATAGAAATAGAAGTTGAAGAGATAAATGATTTAATTAATTAATTGATTGAGTTAATTAATTTAGCATGTGCTTGCATTTAGATTTAGATTATCAATTTAATCTTTGCATGAGATATTATTCAAATAATTGAATTTATTAATTCAATTTAGCCTTTGAATATATTTAGAACTTGACTTTGATTTTCAATTTGATTTTTGAAAT